>NC_139345.1:104356425-104836425 GCF_055883805.1 Amblyomma maculatum | reverse complement strand
AGCCGGTCATTCATTTTGACAGCTATAGCCGCATGTGCTGCATCACCAAATATTGGCTCTTTTTTTTTTTTTTTTTTTTTTTTTTGTGGCAGATGCAACTTTTACCATTGGCCGCGTTGAAGGTGATTTCCGCTGGGAAACCATGATAAGCCCCAAAATATACGTCTAGCATGGAAAGAAACGAGGAGGTATACAATTCCCTAAATGGCGTTTATGCCACGTGGCGAAGCACGAGTATGGTACGAGTGCCATGTGCCGAAGCATCGCAGGACGATCGACCCTGCGTCGAAGTTGAGACTATTGACCTAACGGACCGATTCACCTCCACGTTCAGCTGCTACACAAAGAGACTTCCGAGGTAAACCTGAGCTGCGGGGCATGCTGCCCTGGGTGACGGCAAACGCTCTAAGAGAGGGTTTTGAAAGCTCGGCGTATACTGCGGAAAATCAGTTACCGGGGCAACCGATACGGCCAGTCATTGATCGGCCAGCTGGTTGTATGACGTTACGAGATTTCATGACTTGGCAGATTTCGCAGCTCCTGTCCGATGGAAGGGCAATATGAGGATCGAACCTATGAAGTGGTCGTGTGAGTTTAAGCAGGTATTTGTATATTAAATTGATCAGGAAAGTCAGGTTTTTGCAGATGCTGGCGCCATACTGTGTCCTTTCATTGCTACCAATTAACACATGCATGTTTGGAGTGTCGGAAGGGAATGTACTACGTTTTATGACTATGCCACAGCGTTATACAGACAGGAACTTTTGTTCATATCAGCTTAAGGGAGCCTAACTTTTCTCTTTAATTAATTTACAGCTACTTTTATTCTTGCTTGATTCGCGTTTTAAATGCGTTCAAAAGAGAAATTCTCACAACCCAAGACACCGTCATAGTGCCATGAGCAGTGCTGCTATCAATGTTCTTAGATAGTTGGCTGCTATATAGACAAGAACGACGGACACGATGTAGAAGGTGGTATACCTCGCGCAGCTGACGCGGCCTGTCACTGACTGTCACTGTCACGCGGCCTGTCACAGCAGGGCTGTGTGACGTCATGCAACCACGTGACATTGACATGGCCGATTTGGCATAAGCTGCCAACTCGGGCTCCTCGTTCCAGATGGGAGAGCGAGAGTAATCTAACTCTCCGGCACCGTTGTATTCCAAGTGAGAAATGCGGTGCCTCCATGCATGGCACGTTCATTTAAGCGGGGCTTTATATCTACGTCAGGTGGTCTTTATATGGCATCTTACGACTTAGTGCTAAGGAGAATTAACGAGACAACAGTCACAAATTAAGGAAGAGTGATTAAGCGAGTTTGATTAAGCGAGAGTATAATGGAGGTACCCGGACCTGCAAGGGAAAGCGCGGACGGGAGGATGTGACTGGAGCCGTCACACCCTCCTATACCGTGCTATACGAAGGGGCATATGTGAAACCCCAGAAGCGCCTAAATATTTTTTACGACCAGCTGCACTATACAGCTTCCGGATAGGAGTGCTATTTTTCGACCTCACGAGTAAAAGGCACGCGCAACTATTCCCATTTTGGGATGGTGTTGAGCACCATGGACCAAACCACAGATCGAAGCTTTAGGAACAGCTAATCTGAGCACCAGAGACAATACAAACCTCATCTATCAATACAGCTAGCTTTGTTACTGTCGGGCATCTCCATGCAGGAAGAGGCAACCTCGTATAGGCATACTGCGATCACTTTGACCTGATTACCGAAAGCAGGGACGCCAGGTATTAAGAGAACACTTAAGCAAAGGGGCTCTAGGTAAACGGTGAAAAGCAGCGGCCACATCAGGCAGCCTTTGTTCCAGTGAGGAGCGGATTGGCAAAGCTTTACATATATGAACATTAACACTTTAGCGATTGGAACAGTTGCTGTAGCAAACTTGCACCTACTTAAGTAGAAGACACGTGAAGGAAGCACATGTACAATAAAGAGCGTACGAGGTCAGATGCATTCACAAGCCTCGACATGAAGCAAAGCAAGTTGATCATGTGAGGAAAACAAAATGAAAAAGCTGTACGCGCAATGCGTACAATGTTTTGAATAGCACGGCTTCTGCAACTCCACCTCTAGAGCCAATGAGAATTGACATTGCGTAATTTAGGCTATAAGATAATGATTTAGCGAAAATTTTGTGATCCACATTTACTAACGTAGTAGGTCTATATAGCCTTGCACCGAGCGCAGTTTTTGTTCTTCGGTATAGTTATGGAATTAAGACTGCAGGGCCTCTACATCACTGAGCTTTTGGTTCAAGCTGAATAAAGGTGGACCTAGAGAATGCGCGATGCAAACGGGATAAAATGACGCAGTCATATTCTATATTCTTAAAAGAGAAGCTTTAAGCGCATCTCATGGTATGTTTTTTTTTTTTAATCTAATTGTAGGAATTTTCTTCGAGCATAGAGCGTCTTTGGGCTTCTGCAGGCTTCCTTTTTCGGAGGCATTTGCCTCTTTGTTCTTGAATTGCAGCCTTGAATACAGCTCGTCGGCTGCCGCGCATAAACTATATATGTACGGGATTTGAAGTGACACTCCCAACAACTACATTCAGTAATTGCATTCAGTGAAAGTTGATTCTCTTGACTCGTGTTGATTCGTCTGTTCTCGTCTATGCTGACGATCCTTTGGCAGTAAATAGCATAATTATACCTGAATTGCGCTGATGAAACTCTCCCACTACTGAGCTGAAACGTCTGACATCTATTCATAGAATCCCTCCTTGAAGAAAATAGCAATGTAGGAAAGCTTCCGAGATCCGCGTAAGAAACTTGACTCACCTCACTCTGAGTGCAAATAGCATATTTCTTCTAAGAATGCAGTAATGTATCTATTGAGACCAACTTCGGTATGACCTCAGGGTTTTTTTTCAGTGCCATTGCGATGTCAGTGCACGTTAAAGAACCGAAATTTTAGGAGTCCTCCCCTACGGCGTCTCTCATAGACTGAGCGGCTTTGGGACGTTAAACCCCACAAACAAAACCAATCATTTAAATGCCTTAAAGATAGGTATACCCTGAGCGTTACTTGTAAAGCCAAGGTAAAGCAGGATTTTTTTTTTTTTCTAAAAATGAAAAACCGAGGAAAATGTGTGTAAAACATTTTGTTTTCTGGTCAGTATATCGTTATGCATGCGGATTATGGGACTGGAAACTTTTTGGTGCCCCCGTGTTGATGCGTTATTTCACTTTTACTGCCGAAATCCTTCGATGCCATCCTGATGGAGGTGTCGCACAAAACTTCTTTATTGCACCTTTGCTCCGCATAACTTATCCGGCAATCCATAAGCTGCCAGAGCCTATAAGTCTCCCGTTATAAGCGGCTATGAAAGGATTACGTGAGCACACGTGTATCGAAGATAACTTGTCCAGAAGCGCAAAAGTTGCCATAACACATAAGTATTCCGCTATAAGCAGCCTTAAAAGTAGGGTTACATCATACATGACAGTGGTGGCGTGTACACCCAAACCTGCGCTCTCTGTGTGCACTTTTTTTTTTACTTTTTTATTATATTTCTCAATATACGTGTAGTTCATTCTGAATCCCGAGACTAAGCTACTTAGCAGCATCGGCGTTCGCGGTTGACCGCAATATGTGGTTATCTACGCAGCGGGCTGTTCGTCACAAACCGCCGTATAATCTACAGTGCACAAGACATGCATATAATGCCACAGAACAGCTACCGCTGTGCTGACAGATGTCGGCCGTACTCGTAGCGAGCGCGTGGGTGCATGTGTCCCCTCCCACCTCATCTCAACAAGCTCGCACGTGGAATAGAGAGCGGCCCCGACGACTCCCTATACACTGTAGGGGCCTCTGAAAGAGAACGAGGGAAGAAATGGAAAAGAGCATACCCTTGATGAGGTTACCGTGCTTGAAGCGGCCGGCTTTTATAGTGTACAAGCGCCTGACACCAAGGACCCCCACTTATCGGCAAATGAGAAGCAGCTAACGTGTCACCGCCAACAGCTACGTGGCTGAAGTAAGCCACACTCTCTTGAGGCCATGCTGCGCTGAACGCCGCCTAGCGAGATGCAGGAAAACGACTTTCGGGCTTCACGCCGCGGGGGAGCACAGCTCTCTTTATGAACGAGTCGTTAGTGGAACATCGGAAGCGATACAGCCATCGCGGAGGAAGCGGCCGCTCACCCGCCCACTAACCCCACCACTCTCAGTTCATCTTTTTCTTCGTACCATGACGCCCCTGTGCGAAACTGCGGTTTGCTACTTCCTCATCTTCGTAGCTTGCCCCGGCTGTTCCCGGCCAGCAGAGGGCAGGGCAGCAGCAGTCAGCCTGCTGTTCATTCTTGATCGACTCCTTCTTTATGGTCCGAAATGTTCCGGTGCGTTTGGCACGGGGCTAATCGCCCAATGGTCATCGCGTTTCGGTGCTATTAGCCAAGCTTCTCGCTTGCTAGCGCGACTGTATCTCATACGCGGGCCTGCCCAGTTGGGGGCCCTTTTCCGATGAACTGTATCGAATCCCGCGGTGTGGTGTCTCTCTGCTCCTCCATTTGGCCCCGCCGTCTTGCCGTTCCGTTTCACCCATGTCGTGGCTGTTGATGAGAAGCCCAGTCGTGTCTCCGAGCCCGGCTAATCGGGTCGAGATATACGCGCGGACGAGGTGCATTATGCGCGCTCTCCATCAAGGCGTGTTAGAGCGCTGTATTTGACGCATTAACCTTTGTCGACCGGATGTACTCCGTTATTTTTGGGTCCCGTATCGCGAGCCATAATGGTGGGGGTAGCCCTGCGAACGAGTCAGTAACAGCGGAGGCCTTTCCGAATGTGCTTATATATGGGTATGCGCTTATGCCCCTGTCCTGTATGCGCGCTGACATTTTTTTAGCGTTTGTACGTTGTGGACTAAATAGAGAAAGGAGCCTATATATGTGAATCACAGCCTGAAATGACCTTGAGTGAGCTTCACGCGCGTAATGTGCCGTGAAAGCTATCTTAAAAAGAAAGCAAGTATGAACTAAGGCGTTTTATAAATGCTGTTTGCTGAATAGATCCAGCAGACGCCCTGATGTCAAAAGTACAAAGAAAAACTTTGTATTCGTTTCTGCGGAATCTAAGCGAGAGAGTTATCGCAGTTCCCGAATTAGGAAGTTATCTGGTCTCGCCAGGATTGTCCGCACGTCGATCTGCGACTCGTTGCAGATCGAGACAAGATCTTCTTGGCCGGATCAAAGGCCATTTATTCAGTTCAGAAGAAGGGCGCATACCTAACAAAAATGTATAAAGAATTGCTGATCTAAAGTGAGTGATTCTATAGACACCAAAATCGTCAGGTATATTTCTGATGACGTCTGACTTCCTGATGCACTTCTGAAGAAAATTGGCCACCTCCTTTCTGGTTATGATTTGATGAGTGTGTTTTGCTGACATCCGGATTAACAGCGATGCATAAATGAAGCTTTAGTTGCATTTCTGCATTGAGTATGAAGACTTTGACTATATGTGATTTGGTAAAGAAAAATAAATATATGTCGAATGACGTTTCTTGTATCATCTTTCTAGCATCACACAGACGCTGCAGTAATGCATGCTCTTTTCAACGCGGCGTAAAAACATACATTGCTAACTTTCTCTGAAAGGTGTGACGAATCAAGAAAACTAAACCCGCCACTTAGTAAACAGCTTCCATCAACTCTGTGCAAGAAGCGATAAGGAACAACGTCGAGAATACGGCGCTATAAATCAAGTAGAAATATATGCCACCACGGTGCACTTCCCGGATTTGAAAATCTTCATAGCCCGCGCTTGCAAGGCCCCCTAGCAAGTGTTGGGGACTGGTAATAATTAGAGTTTTGTAAAAACAAAAATAAATCTCGCGTCAAATAACAGTAGCAATGTAATTTCTTTCTTAATCGTAAAAATAGCCAAGACAGGTGCAGCGCAGTTCTACTTTCGAGGTACAAGAAATGTGAAATATTACAGGAATTAAGTAAAAGTCACTGCAGGTTATTATATTTTAACAATAAAAAATAAGTAAAAAATAATTCTTGTCGTGTGCCTCCCGCCAACTAGAAATGTTGCTTGCTTTATAAAATTCTACCAAGACCTCTTGGAATATGATCGTAAAAATAACATTTGGCTTATTAAGCCTGGATATTTTAACATAAACATGTTGAAGGCTAATAACTGCATTCGTGACTTTAACGAAAACTAGTTTCTTGCGGTTTCATTCCAACACCAACTCTAACTACATGTTCTGCATCATCCATGCTTGACCTTACCGTTACCAATGTTGATACAGTAGTCCACAGTGCAGGTGCAGCGGAATATGATATAAGCGACAATTCTCCCACCTTTTTAACATATAATAATTCAGTGGACACGAACATATAAAGGGTTAAGTTTTTTTCTACAACGCGTGACACAAAGAAAGGCTAAACTCTTTCAGGAATGAAATCGTGAGCGAAAACTGGTCTTCCGGAATAAAACATTTGAACCCGGATGACGCATATAACGAATTCATAGAACTTTTTGTGCGTATTTATACTAAATATCTGCCCCTGAAAACTAATCAACAATAAAAAAGGGTAAAAAATAGCGGGTTACTCGAGAACACATAAAAGATGATCAGAAACAAAAAAAAAATCCTTTTTTTTTTTATTCAGTGGCTTGTTATTTTAAAACAGCGCTGGAACACGAACACATGGAAAGAGAATATGTGTTTGTCCCTTTCTATCTGTCCGTGTTCTAGCGCTGTTTTAAAATAATATCCATTTTTATTCGTTTTTGTGTACTCGTTCAGAACAGCCACTTAAAGAATACAAAAAAAAAAAAAAACTAAACAATCAGAAAAACGTACAACTTCGGAGAACAAAATCGGTGAGCAGTTATTTGCGGACTGTACTCGACACTGCCCGGATGCTGCATGAAAATAATGAACACTTTTCGGGCGCAAAAATAAAGGTTCTTTCAGAGAATATAACGCATGAAGACTGCAAATTGAGCAAAAAGTCGTTTGCGGATGATCTAAACAAGCATTTTGTGAATGTTGCTATTACTTATAACCATCCTCCCGGTATAAGCTCGATAACCAAATAGTACAAAAAAACCATATACCTTGAGCCAATTTGCGAGCATGAAATCTACAACATTTTCATATCGTTGTGGAATAGTAAAGACCATTATATATAAAATGTGGAAACAAACCTATTTAACTAAGTATTGCCCCTAATTACCAGTGCACTTTCTTACTTATTTAATTTAGTACTGTAGAAATGGGCTTCTTTCTAGAAAAAAAAGAAGGCACGTGCTATGTGTAGGTCTTGTTATATATATATATATATATTTTTTTTTTCATTTTTAAGAGCGGATAGACAAACTTAGAAACAAACCAGCGCCCAATTTCTTTTTCCCTGGTTCTTTTTTTTTAGGCACTTGAGGAAATCATTTTCTCTCATACAACAATATTTTTTACAAGGAAAATATAATGACTAAAGCACATTTCGGTTTCAGGAATGGGAGGTCGACAGAAACTGTCGTACTAATGTTAAAAGAGGATATATCACGCAACACTGAAAGTAACTTGTTCCCGAGCTTGCTGTTTTCATAGAACTGGGCGGTCCAAGAAGCTATCCAGTTCTTTTCTGGAAAGTAAAGATGTATTGTATTGAATGTACACAATATATACGCGGTAAAAAAAAAAAAAAAAAAAAAAAATCCGAGATCACTGCGGTATCTGCACTGGAGAAGTGCATAAGCCTGAGCGCTGCTGAGTTATCAGCGAGATGCGTCATCGAGATTCAGCGAGTGAGAGGTACGCATTTACATTTCCTTTCCTGTTAAACATTATAGACCTCCGGTTCGTTCAAAGGAACGACAAGGGGCGTTCCACTGAGACACGTGACCGGAAGCTGAGAACCGAAGCCGGAAGTTGGCTGCCGGCCATCTTGGCTCTCAATTGCATACATAATTGGCTCTAATTAATTACATAACTAACCCACACCAACCATTTTGTCACTTGCACACCTTTCCTTGACGCTCTATCCGATGGTATACCATTCTTTTTCCTACATATCAACTAGTCCCTCTTTTATATCTCCGACAAGGTCACGCCGATGCGAAATCCGCCTACACAGTCATACAGTACTTACGCATTAATTTACTGCAAAGGTCTGTTAGCTGATGTGCGTCATTACCACGCTAGCGATTGAAAAAAAAAATGTACAGGCGGTGCTTGAAAATGATATTCTCTATCTTCATGCATCACGATTTCAACAAAATTTTTTACATTCAAAAATTTATTTCAAAAACTCGTCAAAATTTTACAATCTTAGTATAATTTAAAAAAAACTGATGCAAAAACTCATTAAGAACTCATGATATCGATGTGAAGTAAGAACACAGAAGATGTTGCTTTCGCGATTAATTCCTCGTGACTCATGATGGTTACACCCTAAATATATCATAAACTCAATATTCATTTTTGTGAGGGATATGCATGGCTGATAGTGGTAGCGATAGGTTGGATGCACACTGCACTAAACGTCCTGAAATAATAAATACAAAAATAAAGAGTCAGTGAGCACGTCGGGTTGGGGGACAGAAACCGGAAGCGGCAACTTTGCTTCTCAAGATGCCGTATTCTACACCGAAAGCGACTTGAGCGTGTGCATATTTTTTAGCGCGTTCGGTGTCACAGTTTGAAATACACCAGAAATTTTCAAACATTGGAGATCGGACACTTTCAAGAACGCATATAATGGTCACGAATTGTGTCGTCAAACACCTTTTGGAAAAAAGACGACATTTGCAAGTGTTTCTGGCCTGTCAGAAGATCTTCTCTGTAACGGATAACAGCGTTCCGAAAAGCTGACAGCTGAAACAATGCACCGCCGCTATATTGAGACATCTAGATGCCTGTATCGGCCTTATAGTCAAACGCAAAGCGGCATGTGATCTGTGGACAGGGCAATCAATCTTGGCCCCGTGGCAGGCCGCATATCAACAAACATTCAACTCTCTTCGTCGAAACAGCGCCCGGCCTTTTGTCCTCCTCCCCAGAGACATATATAAAGCTGTTACAGGGTTGTCCGCGCACCACATACTCAAAAACACACGCACAAAAAGTCATTGTAGAGAACGCGGCTTATACATTTATCTTCGCAGCTTTTACTTTTGTGTGGTCGGACGCGCACCTTGTTTCTCGGAACAATTTCTGCCGTTATTCTTGATCTAAGGAGACGAAAACATAAGGGGGGGAGGGGGGGGGGAGCCCACGCTGTGCGCATGCCTCCCGACGTGTGTGGAGCGTGTGTGCGTGCACCCGGAACTCTGACAATGGGCGGCATTGTCTTGTCGTCTGACGGTGAAGCTGGCAGCTGGACTTGGGTGAAATCCACAGCGGCGCGTCATGCTCACTTTCATCTTTGCATATAGGCACGACACTTGTGCCTCTCGCTGCGACGAGGTTGAAAAACAAGGAATGGCGACAGGAATCAAACAAGAATGACTCTATACAGCCCTTGCAGCCTACTGAAGTTGCAAAGGGGGCAGAGGATACGTGGTAAATGCATTCCAGTGTCAATGTGATGCAATACTTCTGCCTTGTGTCCGTCTTTCCCGGTTAATTCGCTCGGTTTGTTCACACTTGATTACGTCGTCTTGCAAGATTAACATTATTTCGCTGCTGAAAATAGACGAAGAAAAAAAGTTCAAAAACCTTGAGAGCACTGCAGGTCTGCATTGGAGAAATGCGAAATCATGTGCGTTGGCTGCTCATCAGTAGCTCCTCTGATGCCATGACTCAGCACATTTGAGTGTCATGACTATACACTAGTCATGGTCATGGCTGATTTTGCGACAGGAATGGCGACAGGAATCAAACAAGAATGACTCTATACAGCCCTTGCAGCCTACTGAAGTTGCAAAGGGGGCAGAGGATACGTGGTAAATGCATTCCAGTGTCAATGTGATGCAATACTTCTGCCTTGTGTCCGTCTTTCCCGGTTAATTCGCTCGGTTTGTTCACACTTGATTACATCGTCTTGCAAGATTAACATTATTTCGCTGCTGAAAATAGACGAAGAAAAAAAGTTCAAAAACCTTGAGAGCACTGCAGGTCTGCATTGGAGAAATGCGAAATCACGTGCGTTGGCTGCTCATCAGTAGCTCCTCTGATGCCATGACTCAGCACATTTGAGTGTCATGACTATACACTAGTCATGGTCATGGCTGATTTTGCGACAGGAATGGCGACAGGAATTAAAACAAGAATGACTCTATACAGCCCTTGCAGCCTACTGAAGTTGCAAAGGGGGCAGAGGATACGGGGTAAATGCATTCCAGTGTCAATGCGATGCAATACTTCTGCCTTGTGTCCGTCTTTCCCGGTTAATTCGCTCGGTTTGTTCACACTTGATTACATCGTCTTGCAAGATTAACATTATTTCGCTGCTGAAAATAGACGAAGAAAAAAAGTTCAAAAACCTTGAGAGCACTGCAGGTCTGCATTGGAGAAATGCGAAATCATGTGCGTTGGCTGCTCATCAGTAGCTCCTCTGATGCCATGACTCAGCACATTTGAGTGTCATGACTATACACTAGTCATGGTCATGGCTGATTTTCTTACACAAGTCATGGACTCCACAGTGAATCTCCATCTGACACACGGCTTAACTATAATGACTCACATGACATGACTATAGGCACGTCATCGCATTTATATATCACTCCATTACATACACATTCATGATTGCTAGTCTCATCTTAATGTGACGTCATATCACACGCTACGTTTTGCTTCCACTTTTTCCTTTAGCATTTTGCTGACACGTTTTCGCGAACATATATCTAATTAACGCTTTCGCCTTAATAAAAAGGTATACATGAGGGAGATACGGAAGTTTTTGAAGGCAGCTTGTTTTTGTTTACACATTGTTTATGTGTGTGGGAAACGAGAAATTGTTAAAGGAGGTTTCTTGCCATATACAATTCGTGTGTTCCTAATTCGTATATTCTGGCTCTGGTGGGATCTTGTCTACCTCGCTAGGTGTCACAGCTGGGCCTAAAACTGTTGTCTTTAGATAGTATTTATTTCATCGCTACTGTAGAGCAATTTCACCCAATTGAACGCTAAGGTTAACGCCAAGTGTATCCAAAAACAACCCTAACCTCATTGTACCGCAGGATGTCACATGATGCGTCGGAGAAGCGCGCTTCGCAATAACAATGACAGCTGGACTTTCGTCGCTGTGGATGCTTTAATAGAATCAAGGTTGCTTAATCGTTTTGTTTTCTGAAGACCGATTGTTCCCTGTTATCGGCGGCATCGAAGCATACCTTTCAAATGCAGACATGAGGGCGAGAAATCGACAGTGCTTGGTTATTATTATTTTTTTTTTTCATGTTCACAGCATTGCATGTAGCACCTAAAAAGGTAAGTCAACAAAAAATGCACATGTTTTGTAACAAATGTTTGGGAGAAGGAAAGAGACGCCAGAGGAAGTGCCTTGTGTAGAAGATACGCAGTGCCTGCCAGCCATATTCCGCACCGACCACTGCCGATGACGCAGACACGTGCCTGTATCGATTAGCCCCTCGAAGAGAACACGGCTTCCATCAATTAGCGTTCATTCTGTTCTGACCCGTTTTGACTGCAACAATAACAGCCGGGCTTTCGTCGCTGCGATTGCATTGATAGAAGAAAGGTTGCTTAATTGTTTTGTTTTCTAAAGACCGATCGTTCCCTCTTATAGGCGGCATCGAAGCATACCTTTTCAAACATCAGGGCGAGGAATAGACAGTGCTCGATTTTTTTTTTTTTTTCGTGTTCAGAGCATCGCATGTAGACTAAATAATTATAAGTGTGTGCTAAAAAGGCAAGTTAACAAAAATAAACATATTTTGTAACAAATGTTTGGGAAACAAAAAGTGGGGCCAGAGAAAGTGGCTTAATTCAGTAGATGCAGCCCAAAACATATCGGCCCAATATTAGAGTGTGGGGACAATGCACTGGGCCTATGTTAGGCCGGACATTGCCAGCACACTAACAACATTGGCCGCATGATTTGTGCCGCTTGAGATAGGTATTCAAACTGAAGGGCGAATGATTTTCCTCGATATCACCACAAAGGATTAAAAGATCAAGCAATACACGTGTGTATTCATTTGCGATAGAAATACAGCAGGAGTGGTCTCGGCAGTACAACCAGACCAGCAAAACTAGTACGCTTAGCAAAAAGACGGTAAATAAGGTTTACCTGCACAAAGCAAAGGTGAGGCATTTTAGGCAAGCTGGCCGACGTTGCGCATGCCGAGCACACTGAAGTGGGTGCTGATTGCAGGCTGCCTTGTATATGACGTCGTTGCCGGTGGTGGTACTGGTGATGTAATGCGACGAGGTGGTGCGCAAGCTTCGGCTTCCGGAGGTGGTGCTGCTGGGCAAAATTGACGGACAGGCGTCGGTGGCTCCAGGGCTGGTGGCAAGCGGTGCTGTCGGCTTTCTTCTAAGGCGACGGCCTCTTCCCGGCGCGATGCATTCGAGGTGGTGGTGGTGGTACAAGAAGAGAGTGAGAGGTTTGGGCTTAAACTGAACATTAAAAAGACAAATATCATGACATCTTGCCCTATCAAGTCCTGGAGCATCAATGGACAAGAAGTGGAAGCTGTGACAGATTATCTCTTCTTGGGCTCCAAGATAAACCGGAAGGAGATTGCAGCCATGAAATTAGGAGACGCCTGCTTCAGGGAAAGAGAGCCATGGCTAGCCTTGACCGCCTAGTAAAGAGCAGAGACATTAGTCTGCCAACCAAGATCTGTATAACTCGTGCTATGGTCTTTCCAGTTGTAAATGTATGGATGCGAGAGTTGGACTGTGAAGAAGGCTGACCGCCGAAGAATTGACGCGTTTGAATTGTGGTGCTGGCGGAGACTCTTGAGAGTTCATTGGACTGCCAGAAGATCAAATCAGTCGCGACCACAAACCCTGACTGCTCATTGGAGGGTCAAATTCTAAAGTTAAAGCTCAGCTACTTTGGTCATCTGATGAGAAGAGAGGATCGAGTCGCTGGAGAAAGATTTGATGTTGGGAAAGGTTGAGGGTCACCGGAAAAGGGGTAGGCAGCGAACGCGATGGTTAGCTGGCATCCTCGAGGCGCTGCAGATGAAGTTATGTGATGTTAGGAATTAAGATAGTGAGAGACCGGAAAGCGTGGCGTGATATGGTCTATAGGGTCACGAAGAGTCGGACACGACTGAACGACTGAACTGAACCGAACTGGTGGTGGTGGCGGTGACAAACATTTATTTATTTATTTGCATAAGCAGATGTTTGGACCGAGGTCCTATAGGCCCAGGCCCTCACAAATCTAGGCGGAGCTCCTATTCCGGAGCCCCAATGGCGTCTAACGCCGTTCGCGCCCTGGCGACCAAGGTCCGCTGTGACTGTAGGTCATGGCAGCTGAGAAGCGCCGCCTTCCAGGCCTCCCTAGAAGGGTGGGTAATGAAGGATTGGGAACGGTGGGGATTGGATGGACAGGCCCAGACCATGTGGAAAACGTCCAAGAAGGTCGATCCACACAGGCTGCAGCCCCCATCAAAGTCTGCATTCGAGGATCGAACCCAGGATCTTTGGATCGAGAGACGGGCACACTATAGCCATAGGTCACGAAGAAGTTTATTTTTTTTTTGTATATATATTGCCTGCTTTATCAAAAAATGCAGTACAGCCATCAAATAATACAGCGACGGGCTAAACATCCGTTTAGATCTCACACCAGAACTTCCTCAATCTTTGCTTGTCATACATAATACTTATTAGGCGTGGTTATGTAAGACTAATAAGGGACGTATATGGTGTTGTGCCGGTGGGGTTATCACACAGTAGCCCACCGTCAACAGGGTTGTGCCAAGGAGTTGGTAACGCAGCGCTCGTCACCCGTTTCGTGAACGAGGGCTGTCAGCTCCCTGGGCGGTAGCGATGAATCCGAGTCGGCGTTGGTGAGATGAAGAAAAGGCTTTATACACTATTTACATGCATTTACACAACAAGATCGGCTCTGGGGCCGAAAGCTAACATAGCCATACGCGACTGTTCTCGCGCAGCGACGGCCGAGGAGATTCCGCCGCGTCCGCACTGTCAGGGGGCGAACTGCTCCCGATGGACGCTAGTGACGAACTCACACTCGGAGTCTCGAACGGAAGCACTTGAGACTCCGTTGCCGAGAACCGTTGACGCTCAAAATGGTCCAATCCGACGGCAGCACTTTCGCAGGGCCAATGGGAGAGCTTGCTGCGCTCTCGCTTCAAATATGCCGCGGGGCGAGAAGGGGTTCACCGTCAGGGCCACGGCGCGCCGTGCTGTCTGGACGTTCAGCGCATGCTGAAACACGTCGCTTCTGTCCCTTTGGTACGGCTCGCCTCGAGTGCATTGGTGCTTTGCAGAGAAGTATCCAAAGTTTGTGAAGGAGGCGTTCGCCGAAGAAGTTTGGCGTCCGGCTGAATTTCTAGGCGGCTTTGGCCAGGCACAACAGCACCCCCGCCATCAGACAATGCGCCGGGAAGACGAGCTGCTCGCATGTGGCTCGGATGCCGGGCGCGCTCGTTCGCCAGGTTCCTCCAAGCTCACGTCCAGTGTCCGGGCGCCAGGTAGCCTCACGTGCCTCGGGTTCCACTCGCCAGGTCAGGATCTCTGCCGACAGCCTTGTTGCCGGGGCACGCCGATCAACTTCGCTTGGGTCGCTCCGATGCCCTTGCCACTCGCCACTGGTAACGGTAGACTTTTCTGCGGCTTGCAAAACCGACCGATAACAGGCAACACCCAACACAAGCAAGTACCCTCGGTCACCCGTCAAACACCAGACAGAGGCAAAATTTCAAATTCAATTAGCTAAATTGTTGTCCCGTTTTTGCTCCCACTACAACAAGAGACAAGTGTATACGATGCAGTGCACAAGGTTCAAACAACAATTTTGCACATTATGGATACATTAAACAGCAAAGAAGATTAATAATCAGTAATAGAAAAGAGTCTCCTAGAAATCACTTGGGCCGTAAACCACAACTGAGGAAGCAAGGAGGTCATTCAATTTTGCCCCGATCTGCCTACAGCATTACCGTTAGCGACGAAATGCTCGTCGAGGGTAGCTATGTCTCTAATGCACGACTCAAAGCATCCGAGTTCGCATTGTGCTGCTCTTTTCCGCAAGCGGCAGAATGCGTAGCAGTATTCGGGTGGTTTGGCTCTCCTCCCTCCGCCACAGCTTCGGCTGTCCATGTCTCTACGAGACCTTTCTTTCCACTTTGTGCGTGAAAGAACAGACGAGCACAAGTTACTCGCTTTGTTGAACGATCTGTCTCGTTCCTTACGCTTTGCGCACCAATCGCGCATTTTCAGAGCACGGGTGCATTTGTGACACTGAGATCGCCGTTTCTTTTCCTTTCGCGATCGTTTGCGTTTTCTCACCTTTCGATGAGAACATTCTTTCATGCACCTGCCTTTCCGCTCTTTTCGGTGGCGGCACTTGAGTTTTTGCTTACTTTCTTTTTGTGCCAACTCTTTCAACCTGCCGGTAACCGGAGCTAGTATGGCGGCGACATCGTCGGAGTGCGGTGCCGCGCCTACATCGCGGCCAGCAGCGCATGACTCACTGCCAGTCGCGTCCGAACAAGGACAAGGCTCGCTCTCGCCAGCCCCCGAGCTAGGCATATCCTCTGCAGGTTCGCCACTCAAGTTACACTGATCCGCCGGTGTGCAGCATCGCTAAGCGCTAACCGGCGCACGATCAAGGTCGTCCGACAGCTGCGGCGCTTCGGATCGCGTGAGGTCCATGTTCGCACCAAGGTTGTTTTCGCTAATACAATTGAGCGCGTCAGGACAGGAAGATTCATGGCTCCTATCTAGTCGCTCGCTGTCGACTTCACAGGTGTGATTCTCGACAGCGTGCGCGTCATGGGTTTGCCATCGCTGTTCACCACTCGTGGGCTGCGCAATTTTCATGAGCGCCACTTCGTTTTTCGGCGAGTGATGATCTACGACAACGCTGATCTCGGACATCGCCAATTTGTCGTCTCCTAGCCTGACTACATCTCCGTCACGCTGTACAACTGCTGCTTCTGAGTTGTCAGGTGGTTGATTTACTGCCAGTTCCTCACTCTCGATTGGTGGAATGCTTACAGCTACGTGGGAATGCGTGCAGGACGGTGTCACTGCGGATTTCTCGCCGATGGAGTCGGCTCCAACCGTCTCAGCTGCCAGTGGTTCGACCAAGGTAACCCTAGAAACTTCTGTTCGAGACTCGATCAGCTCGCTGCTGCGGTCGCTTTGCTCGGCCGCTTCCCCAAGTTGTGTCTCATTCTCTGGTGCAAGCACAATTTTCTCCGAGACTTCCTGACTTTCTAGCCATTCGCTTACAGCGGCTTTCAACTGATAGGCCAAATCAAAGTATGCCTTGTTACAATGTTTCTCGCTCTCATATCTCTTCCGAAGATCCTGAGGCGTTATCTGATATCGTATCAGCAATGACTCTTTTAGTTCATCGTAATTTTTCAAGCAGTCGCCAACCAATCGCTTGATTTCTTCCGACGCTTCAGCGAAGAGAAGAGCTACCAACTTCAGCGCCCAACTATCTCGCTCGAAACGTTTACTTCTGCAGACATTCTCGAAGTCTGCCAAATACACTGCCATATCCTCTGCGATGAGGAACGGTGGTGGACCGTCTCGCGGTATTGAACCGTTACAATGAATGGCATTAAAAGCTTTAATCTTTTCCACGCTCATTCTATGCGCTGAAATCTCCAGCTGCATCAGTTGCCTTACGCGGGCGTCCTCTTTCTCGTGACGTTCCCTACGTTCACGATCCTCTTTCTCGCGACGTTCACGATCCTCTTTCTCGTGACGTTCCTTCTCCTCCTCTTTCTCGCGACGTTCACTGACATCAGCCCAGGCCTCTGCGGCTTCCTCAACCGTCACGTCTTCTGCCTGCATGATCTCAAGAATATCCTTTTTCCTTTTTGTTGAGCCCAAATCGATGCCCAACTCCTCACAAATTTGGAGAAGTTCTTTGACCTTGTAACTCTCCATCTTTTACCGGCCTCTTGTTGTTTGCCTTTTTAGAATAGTGTACTATACGTTCGCTATCTCGCTCCTAGCAAGAGATGCGCAAGCCTTTCTCACACTGATTCCCTTCTCAGCATCCCCTGGTTTTCAAAACACTTCCTGTAGGCTTGAAACACGCAAGGTTAACACAATGCTACGCTCAGCCTTTCTCTAAGCTACCCTGTGTGTTAGAGAAGTCTGGCGTTTGAGGGAAACTTCAGGTACTCACCGCGCCGAGGTGCCTGACGCCGGTCAATCCCACCGCTGCCACCAATGTTGTGCCGGTGGGGTTATCACACAGTAGCCCACCGTCAACAGGGTTGTGCCAAGGAGTTGGTAACGCAGCGCTCGTCACCCGTTTCGTGAACGAGGGCTGTCAGCTCCCTGGGCGGTAGCGATGAATCCGAGTCGGCGTTGGTGAGATGAAGAAAAGGCTTTATACACTATTTACATGCATTTACACAACAAGATCGGCTCTGGGGCCGAAAGCTAACATAGCCATACGCGACTGTTCTCGCGCAGCGACGACCGAGGAGATTCCGCCGCGTCCGCACTGTCAGGGGGCGAACTGCTCCCGATGGACGCTAGTGACGAACTCACACTCGGAGTCTCGAACGGAAGCACTTGAGACTCCGTTGCCGAGAACCGTTGACGCTCAAAATGGTCCAATCCGACGGCAGCACTTTCGCAGGGCCAATGGGAGAGCTTGCTGCGCTCTCGCTTCAAATATGCCGCGGGGCGAGAAGGGGTTCACCGTCAGGGCCACGGCGCGCCGTGCTGTCTGGACGTTCAGCGCATGCTGAAACACGTCGCTTCTGTCCCTTTGGTACGGCTCGCCTCCAGTGCATTGGTGCTTTGCAGAGAAGTATCCAAAGTTTGTGAAGGAGGCGTTCGCCGAAGAAGTTTGGCGTCCGGCTGAATTTCTAGGCGGCTTTGGCCAGGCACAACAATGGATAGAGGTTATCTACAAAGCACTCAGCTGGCTGCGCTGTAAAACCTGACCAAAAGCACGACATAACTAAAAGGGCGGCAATAATATACATCACATCAACATCGAAAACTATAGCCTGGCGGAAAGTCATTTCCCTCGTAAATGTACGTCTATTTGCTGGAGCATCATGCGGCTAAAATGAATTTGGGTGGAGGGACAGGTGCAACGTTTGACCCAACGTGCGCTTTTTTTCCCATGCAGACTCTGAAGTTCAACCAGGAAAATTATACCATAGGGTTCGTAATGAGCTTAACCATAAGGCGTCGTACTATAGTTTATAAAGAAATTTTCTTCAGTGTTCTTTGCATCAAGTCCAAGAAAATCACAGATTAGGCTGCCATCCGACATATATAGTAGGGAACCTGCGCTGCCCAGGGGACGCGCCTAAAATAGGACATGCAGTGACACCTGGTCTTAAAATGAGCAAACGATATAGCATATGACGGAACATCGGAGGCGGCAGGCCGGCCGCATGCAGTCGGCGGATATTTTTGTAAGCTTTCTCCTTCGTGCGTAGTGTTTCTATATATATCTTTCATGTCCTGAATAAGTGCAGTTGGTTTGAAGATTGACTTAGTTAAAAGCGCAACCTGATCGTCTCAGCTGACTGCCAACTTGTATACGCGCTGTCGCTGCATTGCGGGAACATAACGTTTCCAGCTGAAAGTGATTTTTTCATATTTCTTTTTTTTTTCTGTACATAGGGCGCTTGCGAAATTCTGTGCCTCTGTACAGCAATCGCGTGAATACTTTCAAGCAAGTATGATTTAGCTGCCATGTTACATACAGATGGATTTACGCGTATATTGCACGTGATAAGCGCAGTGTTTGCTTACCTATACTAGGGTCACTGGAAAATTTTCAGAGTACCGCAAAGGTGACCGCGGGCGCCATGTTCCTTCCAGACCGCTGGACCCATGCCGCCGTCTAAACGGCGAGTGACCGCATTCGTAGACTTCTAACATGTTTTGAAACTAGCAAAACTGAAAGATTTTGGTATGTTTATTCAGAACAATACCAACAGTGATTATGTGGTCACTAACTTTATTACTCTAGTCCGCGATCGATGGGAAAAGATGAAGTGTGTGGGTGAACCGGCGCACACTTCAGGGCGCCTGCTCTTGTAAATCGCCGGCCATTTGGATCAACTCATGTTCTACGCACAGTGCAGTGGTGTTACAACATTATGAAGTGACCAAGTGTGAAATAGCATGTCTGCGAAGATCGCAGAAACGTTTGCGTATATTGTTAAGTCGTTGAGAATGCGTACCGCACCGCAGTGCCAGACGCGGCAAAGACACGGATGGCGAAGTGCAGAGGTTATTACGCTCTGACACGATTAATCGCTTTGTATAAGCAACACAAAGTGAAGCAGCAGGTTCGCCGAGACAGCATCAACAAACTAACATACAATTTAGTATCGCCGACGCTGCGCCAAGAACGTCGAGAAGCTTTGTTGAGGCATATTGTTTTCCAGCGACTCTTTCCAATGACTTTTCCAGTGACTCTAACCTATACTGCCCTTCCAAAGAACTGTAATCCCTCAAGTATACCTGTACCAGGAAAAACTTTAGCCCACCAGGATTGCACTTCCTGTGTCGAAATATATGCCCAGAGAGCAGAGCAATAGAACAAATCTGTTGAGAAACAAAGGCCTGCCGTCGCGTCTCGACACTTGCCGGTTTACGACCGCTCGCGATTCGATGCGTTTATGTTTTTTTTTTATTATTATTTTTCGAAGCAAATAGTACCAAGACCCGCCGCGTATTAATTATTTATCTTAACAATCGGTGAATATCGGTGGAACTTTCAGCAATGAAGTAGCTTCTGTCGTCCTGTTCACAAATTACGGACTGAAGTTGTCGGGGACACACAATGTGAGAGCGCATGAGGAAAAAGGCAAGTTGTAATCTCATTAACCTCCTCTCGCGTTCTATTTGCAAGAGAAGATAATGAACTGCATAGACGGATGGTGTTCCAGTCAGTGTCCATGAATGTAAAATAGAATCAGCGCAAAATTACAAAATAAATCGAAGTTGAGAAGCATTGTTCTCTGCACTAAATGAAATCTGTGGCAGACATCATTATAACGGTGAAATGTGTGCGATTATCCATTGACGTACGCCCCGCCGGTCCGTGCGCCCGCTGTGACCAAACATCGCCAGACAAAGAATTTTGCGGCCAAAAACCACAAAAATTCACGCGGATGCATCAACTACAGCATACGTGCCTTAAAACAGCCATTGGTTGCGAAGCAGCCGGCCTAGGCAGCACAATATTCAGAATAGGCAATGTGTTCCGGGATTAATTGAAGAAAATATATACCTAATCGCCAGAGATTCGCTCATGCGTATACTGAAACACTGAAAAGCTATTGCAGGAACGTTTTCAGCGATGCATAGGCAACCAAACACAAACATCTAAGTAACTTAATACAAAAAACGCTTTTAGTACTCTTGAAGAAATATATTAATGATAATAACAATGTTTATTTTTCCATCAAAAAGACAGTGACATAGGGTTCCTATAGTCGAGGAGTTGTTTTCAAGCACTGGTTATTTACTGCATGCGGCTCTCCGAAATTTTTAAGCACTCACTCAGTGTGTTGCGATAGTTTATTGCAGGAAGTATTACGAACGCTTGCCGGTTACTATATTACGCGTCACTCTTAGTACCTCCGGCAGTATACTGCGTATTCACCTATATTGCCTCGATGTGCCATCTAAATGGTCTCAACATCTACACTAGAATGTCATGGCTTTTGTCAGAAGTTTAGAGCCCATGGGGTCCGCTTCTGAGCCGTGTAGTGGCACTATAGTTTATCGGCGTTAGTGGAAGTCCTTCCCATTGGAAAGGGTATATAGGCAAAATGTCTTCCTACCACAAAGTGATTCGGAACACTGAAAATGCATTAAAAGCCTCACGAAGTGTCTCAGAAGCAGACCCCCTGGGTTCTACTCTCTTGACAAAGACTGTGCGTCAGCCTTCACCCTCCTGTTGCTCACTACGACTTCTTACGGGCCGTCTCACAACGTCCGGCGCAAGCGCAAGGGCCACGCTAACGGTCTAATTCCCGAGCGCAAAGCTCGTGCTCGGGAGCAATTCATGTAGGCGATCTCTACATCGCGTTATTACCTCCGAATGTCAAATCTTAAAAGCGAACAAACAAACCGCCAACTTTACGTACGGTATAGGACAAGAGAAACCGCAAATCGAATACGTAAACTCGAATATGGAATAACCCCTTTATTGTAGCCGATCCAATCGAGTACTTGTAAGCGCAGAAGCATGATTTCGGCATCGCAATAACTTAGCCGTCCTTCCGCGCCTCAAGCTGCGGTTGCCGCTGACGTGGCGCTACGGACGAAAGGCACTAGTTATACACGGGAAGTGAGACACCAAACATCGACTGACTCGTTTGACGGCACGAAGAGGTACGTACCGCCCGTTACAAAAGGTATGCCTGCCTGTATGCCTTGCCTGCCTTGCCTGCCTTGCCTGCCTTGCCTGCCTTGCCTGCCTTGCCTGCCTTACCTGCCTTGCCTGCCTTACCTGCCTTACCTGCCTTGCCTGCCTTGCCTGCCTTGCCTGCCTTGCCTGCCTGCGTGCCTTGCCTACCTGCTTCCTGCCTGCCTGTCTTGCCTGCCATCCCTTGCGCCCGCCCATCCACCCACTTTTTTAACTCAGTAAAGATTATGTGAACACAATGCTTTAAAAACATTCTCCATGAAATTACGACAAACTGTCCTAAAGTTACCGAAAAATAGCAAAAACCTTGTCATTTGTATAATACTATCCATATCCATTTCGTATTCAGTCCAACCTTCACTGAGGTAATTGTCGTTCGAGTAATTTCGTGAGAATGACAGTCATTAATTTGTCTGTAGATATATTCCGATCACTAATAAAATCCTAGCAACATTTACTTCAATCAACCTAAGGAACGGGCAGAGTTTCGTAAAGAATATATCATCAACTATAGTAATTCGCAGAATATACCCAACCCCTAAATGCAGCCTGCATCGATTACGGTAAGGCATTTGACTCTTCAGAAATATCGGTAGTCATGCAGTCATACCGGAAGCTAGGTGTAGAAGAGACATGTAGTATATATATAAAGGTACACTGAAAAATATCTCCAGCAGTTGTATAATCTTGCGCGGGAAAGTAATTAAATCCCACTAATGAAGCGCGTCAGCCCAGCTGGGAGGCGCGATCTCTTATTGTTGCGACTGTAGGAACTAGGAAAAGAAAATGTCCGGGCCTGCTACTGTCTCTGTAGCTGATGAGCCACCTCCGCTGCTTCGTGCGGACAGAATCAATTCCATCCCTGTGTGCTTAAATAAGTAATTCGGAAACCTGAACTGGGATAACTTCTGTACAAAATGTGGAATAATTATGCAACCTGGAATTTGCTTATATTTTCTTCCTAAGTAACTATACCTCGTCTCACAAGATGTTTGCAGAACTGCGAAACGCAGAGGCACCCCGGTCCAATCAGGATCACACGCACTACTATAGGCAATTGTGCTCTATACGCGGCTCTTGCCTCCCAAATTGGCGGGGGTGAAAGTATGAGCACAATTCTCTATTATAGTGCGCAGGGGGGAGAGGCACTATAGGAGCACAATTGCAAGGGCTCCTCTGCCTTTCGCCTGCAGATATCCTGTGAGACGAAGTATAGGCGAACGATTTAGAATGCATGATTGAGGTGAGCAGCAGCCCATGCCTGTTCCCCTTCAAGGCTTGGACTTGAGCCAGAAGTATAAGCTTCACCATCTCTCTCCCTCTCATCGCTTTTTCAGCAAAAACGTTGAGGGACATTCAAGTTCCGCCTTAAGGGTATGACGCGATAGTGTGGTCTATCTATCCCGTCTGCGGCGCCCCTTGTCAATCCTTGTTCACGCACGTGCCCTTTTGCTGCCCGCTTAATCTTTACAGTCCCTTAATTTGTGAATCTATTCTATCTCACGCATACATTCGTAAGCTACTGCAATATGTTAAAATCCATCAACATAAAGAACCAAGTGGCACGAAAGTTCTACCGCTGCATCCAGGGATATAGTGTGCCTGACTATAGGGATCTAGGTGAGGGTCCCGAATGAGTTGTCATCTCACCGTCCCATTTACTATAGAGCCACTTAAGTTAGCAGCTCCTGCTGTGTCACGTCATGGGGTCTCGTGATATCACACAACGCGACAACCAATCAGATCAGTGCATATCACCTGTATGTCAACAATGCATGTCCCGCCACAGGCATGCTCGTGATTTTTAGCTAGCAAATCCGACAAAGCTGACGACAGATTTTCTGAGTAATGTGGCAGGCTTTATATATATTGTTACGATGAAATAAGAAGGGGTGTTTATTTACAGTGCTGATGTATCGGAACAAGATGAAGCCTACTAGCGCCCCGAAACCAACGCTTCTTCCTCCTCTTCTGTCACACCATCACCATCCTTCATCGTCGTCATTAGCGTGACATTTCCCCCCTACTCAGACGAAGCCCTCTGGGCGTGTTCGTGAGTCGTGCGAGGCTGACACGGCTTCAAGCGGGCAACATGACACAGTTCGGTTTTGGCAGACCGGCGACCCGATGCTGTCAGGCGGGCTATTCCATAAGTTAAATCACTAATGCGTTTGATAACCACATATGGACCGTCATAATGGGCCAAGAGTTTTTGATGTAGGCCACGGCGCCGAATTGGACGCCATAGCCAGACTAAATCACCTACAGAGTACGTGACCCGCCGGTGACTGGCATCGTATCGCACTCTAGAACGTTCTTGTGAAGCACCAGACCGTAATCGGGCGATTCTCCGAGCTTCTTCGGCGAGACAGAGGGTCTCAGCCAGGCAGGGGTCTTCACGGCTTGTGAAGGGCAGGATAGTGTCCAGAGAGTAGCGTGGTGGTCTGACATAGAGCAGAAAAAATGGACTGTACCCAGTCGTCTCATGCGTGGCGGTATTAAACGCATACGTGATGAAGGGCAGTATGGTGTCCCAGTTCTTATGCCCTGCGTCCACATACATGGCTAGCATGTTGATAAGCGTTCTGTTGACGCGCTCAGTCAAGCCATTTGTCTGGGGATGGTATGGCGTCGAGTGTCGGAAAGTTACGGCGCATAAACGCATGAGCTCTTCAACAACATCAGCAGTGAATTGTCGGCCCCGGTCAGTGATGACAATTCGTGGCGGCCCGTGTCGTAAGATGACTGAGTGCAGCAAGAAAAGCGACACCTGATGCGCCGTAGCAGATGGAAGAGCGGCAGTTTCACAGTAACGTGTGAGATAGTCCACGCAGATTACAATCCAGCGATTTCCATCCACGGACTTCGGAAACGGACCTACGAGGTCAATGCCTACTTGATCAAACGGTGCTGTCGGGGTCTTCACAGGGTGCAGCAAGCCAGACGGAGTTGCAGTTGGACGTTTGTGGCGTTGACATTGCTTGTAACTGGCAACGTATTGTTCAACCGTCGAGCGCATTCTGGGCCAGTAAAATCTTTCTTGAGCACGGTGGAGTGTTCGAACCGATCCCAAATGCCCAGAAGTTGGACATCATGCATAACACGCAATACGTCCGTGCACAACGTCTTGGGAACTACGAGTAGGTATCGCTGGCCGACAGGCGAATAACTCTTTTTCCATAGGAGGCCATCATGCACACAAAACCGGCTTCTATAGGTACGTTGGCTTGGGCAAAGAGAGGCTGCAGACTGGTATCATTTTGCTGTTCCGTTTTGAAAACATTCCGTGTCGGGGAACGCTGGCTCGAGGGTCGATATATAATTGTCGAAATCGTCGCCTTCAGGTCCAGTCGTGGTCATTGGCATCCTAGAAAGACAATCTGCGTCTGCATGACGCCTCCCGCTTTTGTACACCACGGCAAAGTCATATTCCTGTAACCGGAGGGCCCAGCGTGCGAGGCGACCACATGGGTCTCGAAGGTTCCGCAACCAACAGAGTGAATGATGGTCAGTTACGATAGTAAACGAACGTCCGTACAAATATGAACGGAAACGCTGCACAGCGAAAACTACAGCTAGGCATTCCTGTTCGGTGACTGTGTAGTTTCGCTCCGGCTTGCTCAGGGTACGACTTGCGTACGCGATAACATGCTCTCGTTCATCGTGCCGTTGGACAAGGACTGCACCAAGACCGATTCCACTAGCGTCCGTGTGTACTTCTGTCATTGCAGTAGGATCGAAGTGACGTAGGATGGGTTCCGATATTAAAAGAAACTTCAGTTGACGGAATGACGCGTCGCAGTCTGGTGTCCAGTCAAAAGTAGAGTTTTTGTGGAGAAGGCACGTCAATGGGTAAGCAACGTCAGCAAAGCGATGTATCAAAGCGTCTAAAATACGAGCACAATCCTAGAAAACTGAGCAACTCCTTCACTGTCTGCGGGGGTTTAAAAGACTCAACAGCGGCAGTTTTCTGGGGATCCGGCATTACACCATCACCATTGACAAGGTGTCCTAGCACCAGCGCTTGGCGCTCTCCAAAGCGGCACTTTTTGGAGTTCAGAATTAGGGCGGCGTTGTGCAGACAATTCAAGACACGTACTAGACGGTCATTGTGTTCTTAGGAGGATTTCCCAAATATGACGACATCGTCCAGATAGCAAAGACAAATGTCCCATTTTAAGCCGCGCAAAACTGTGTCCATAAAGCGTTCAAATGTGGCTGGCGCATTACACAGCCCGAATGGCATAACATTAAACTCATAAAGGCCATCTGGCGTTACGAAGGCTGTTTTTTTTTCTTATCCGCAGGGTCCATTGGAATTTGCCAGTAGCCAGATCTGAGATCAAGACAAGAAAAATAGGACGCACCAGAGAGGCAGTCGAGGGCATCGTCTATGCGAGGAAGAGGATAGACCTCCTTTTTCTTAACAGAATTTAGACGCCGATAATCGACGCAGCATCGCCACGAACCGTCTTTCTTGCGTACAAGAATAACAGGGGCAGCCCAGGGGCTAGATGACTCCTGTATCACCTTCTTCCTTAGCATGTCCTCCACTTGCTCATGAATGACTTTGCGCTCAGATGTGGACACGCGATATGGCTTTTGACGAATGGGACGAGCCGAACCAGTGTCGATGCTATGATGGGTCCGATGTGCAGGGCGAGAGGTTGGTCCATCTGTTTCAGAAAAGTCAAACATAGGCGAAAAAGGTAAAAGAATATCAACAAGAGTACGGCGTTGAGGTGAGCTGAGATCGGCGCTGATCATGCGGATGATCGAAGTTTCATCAGCAGGCAGAGGTACGGTGGCACTCGTAGCATCTGTGACCAAAGCAACGACGTGGGGCGCATCGGGTCCACAGGAGGCAAGCTTCAATCCCGTTGGTAAAACTGCGGGTTCGGACGATGGATTGATGGTCCATAACGAGGCACTACCGTGATGCACGGAGATCATACAGTGAGGGATAATTACATTTTTCTTCAGGCATGCTGAGTGAACTGGGTGCACCACGGCCTGGAATGAAACCTTCTCAAGAAGTGGAACGGTTACGGGGACGAACATAGCAGACAAGGGTGGAACTACGGTGTCTTCGGTAATACTAAAAACTGTTTCTTCATCACGGTCACTTTCAAAAAGTGTCGGCAGATGCGAACATCAAAATGAACCTCTTGACTTCGGCAATCCACGGTAGCGCCACAAAACTTCAAGAAGTCCATTCCTAAAATGATGTCATGCGTAGAGGGGGGTAAGACTACGAATTCGGCTTGAAAACTTGCACCACCCACAGACACTTGCGCACTACACACACCCAGTGGTCGCAACGCTTCTCCACTCACACCACAAAACGTTGAAGCACGGTCATATTCAAACATCACTTTACGTCCCAACAAGCGCCTAAACTGATTACTCATCACAGACACAGTCGCACCCGTATCTACCAAAGCTAATGTACACACACCATCAATAAACACACGAATTTTGTTTTTGAGCATTGCAGTTGGAGGGATATTGGCACACAGCACATTTCCAGCGGCCTCACCCCCATCGGTCGCGCTGGTTAGTTTTCCGGATGGGGCGGCATAGGGCGCCGCCGCGGTGATGGAGAACGACGGGCACGGAAGGCGGGTGGAGGAGTAATACTTCGCTCAGATGCTGGGGAATGGTCGCGGAGATTCCCGTTCTGGATGTTGCCGAAGTACCCACGGGGAGTGGATTGCTGGAAAACGGGGCTGTATTGCCGATTGATGGGTACTGCTGGAGGCACCGGGCGGTTATAGCGTGGCGGGAACCTACTGCGGCAGTACCTGGCGATGTGACCTTCGACGCCGCAGCGGTAGCATATCGGTGGGGAAGGTATAAATTGGTGTTGTGGATACGAGCCAGGCACAGCAGGGCGCATCGTAGGTCTGGCTGGATGCTCACACTGCACAGGAATCCTTGTAGATCGAATAGAAGATCTAGGTGCACTTGAGGTGACGTCATACCTTGGGGCTTCAAGCATCGACGCAGTCGGGTTGGCAAAATGCATTGGCGGGTAGTCAATAGAAGCTGCAATTTCAGGAACTTGAGAGAAATGCTGTACTTGAATCGCTTGTGGTGTTGAACCCGGCTGTCTAGAGGCCCTCTGGACAGAAACCTCAGCAGATTCATGCAGGGGAAGCGTGTTGATCCGTAGAAATTCTTCGCGCACGATTTGCCGGATAGTTGACGGAAGATCTAGTTGGGCATGGTCATCAAGACTGGCCACGGTAGGCACGTTGGCCAGCCGCCCAAATTTCGGCGCAATACGACGTGTTTTAAAAGCTTGAAACGCACGGATGTGTCTAATGACATCGGAGACAGTGTCAAGGCTGTCTTTGGCGATTAAGAAGTTGTACACGTCCGCCGCGATACCCTTCAAAATGTGACCGACTCTGTCTTCCTCGGGCATGTTGGAATTGACACATTTGCACAACTTGAGGATCTCTTCTGTGTAAGTTGTACAAGTTTCATCGGGCAATTGAGCTCTTTGTGCAAGGGTCTGCTCAGCCCGCCTTTTGCTGGGCACAGAGTCGCCAAAACGGAGTTTTAACTCGGTGGCGAACCGTTCCCAAGTCGTTAAGTTATCCTCGTTATTTTCAAACCAGGTCAGAGCCGTGTGAGTGAGAATGAAAACGACGTTTGTTAGCATGGTAAGGGGGTCCCACCGGTTGTACCGACTAACTCGTTGATAATCAAGTAGCCACTTCTCAACGTCCTCACCTTCTTCTCCGGCAAAAGGTCGTGGTTCCCGGTAAGGCTGGGACGGAATTGGGTTGGAGTGGGCATGCATGCCGCCAGCCTGGCTTGCAGCGTCGCGGCTTGCATGGTTTGTGTCGGTGTGGTCCATAATGGTCGTGAGCGGTGGCAGTCCAGCGGTGCGGCGACTACGTCGAAGCTCCAGTTGGCCTTGCAGCGCTGTAGGTAGGGATCGAGGGGATCGTACGGAGCACCTTCCACCAAGTTGTTACGATGAAATAAGAAGGGGTGTTTATTTACAGTGCTGATGTATCGGAACAAGATGAAGCCTACTAGCGCCCCGAAACCAACGCTTCTTCCTCCTCTTCTGTCACACCATCACCATCCTTCATCGTCGTCATTAGCGTGACAATATATATATATATATATATATAAGCAGATCAATTAAGGGGAAGGAGGGTACTCGTTATAATACATGAAGGAAAGAAGCCAACAGTCGGCGAGGCCAAGGAAAGCGTTGGGGATGGTACTTTATGTCTTTTTTTTTAATGTTTACTTGGATAAGCACAGAAATTAGTAATGTAATCTGTTCAGGGGAAAGATAATTAAACACAAAGTAGAAGAAAAAACAACGTACCGATGGTGGGAACCGAACCCACGACCTCCGAATATCGCGTCCGGTGCTCTTCCAACTGAGCTACATCGGCCGCTGTCCCCCTTGCTACTTGCTTGGGTATTTATGTTGTCTGTATACGAACCTTGAGAGTGTTATATATATATATATATATATATATATATATATATATATATATATATATATATATATATATATATATATATATTGTCGCAAAGTTACGTTTGGTTTTACCTCCCCTTTTTCCTCTCACCACCAACAGTCTGCTCAAGAAGTATATATATATATATATATATATATATATATATATATATATATATATATATATATATATATATATATATATATATATATATATATATATATATATATATATATATATATATATATATATATATATATATATATATATATATATATATGTATATATATATATATATATATATATATATATATATATATATATATATATATATATATATATATATATATTGTAGCGTGTGCAACAGCAGCCGCTAGGCGGCAGCTCATCGAGAGTCTCGTGCGCGGACTGGAAGAAGTGGTCTCGTGGCGTTTTGAGAAGAAGCTGAAGTCGGGCTGCTGTCTCTCAGTGCTCTCTGGACCTACTCTTCTGTGCCTTCTAGGTCAACCCCCCTATTAAAACCAACCTTCTGGTTACGGGCCTAAACGGCTACGTGACACTGGTGGAGGTGAGGCCTTGAATTATATGTCTCGGGCCTCTCGCAGCCGCTCATCGAGTCCCAACCGGCTTCCGCTCGTGTCGACACCCGTTCATCGCTGCAGCCGTCGCCTCCGAGGTCTGGCGCCGGAGTTCGCTCCTCTACCTGAACCGACGCCAGCTGATCAGCAGTTCGAGACTTCTGTAATGGCACAGGCAAGTCAGCACCAGTTGCTGCTTCAGCAGCCTCGTACGCCCCCCAGTTTCCATGGCGCTACTGGGGAAGATGTCGACGACTGGATCGACCAGTTCGAGCGAGTGGCGCAATTCAATCAGTGGAGCCCTGCTCAGAAGCTGCACAATGTGTATTTCGCCCTTGAGGACTGCGCAAAAACATGGTATGAGAATAGGGAAGCCAGTCTTCAAAGCTGGGATTCCTTTCGCCAGCAGCTGCGGGACACTTTTTCCAGCCATGACCGCCGTGATCGCGCACGCCGCCTCCTAGAAGCTCGTGTGCAACTACCAAACGAGAGCGTGGCCATGTTCGCTGAGGACGTGACGCGTCTTTGCCGACGGGCTGATCCCGACATGACGGAATCAGCGAAGTTGCGCCACCTGATGCAGGGCGTAAAAGAACCCCTCTTCGCTGGTCTGGTTCGGAGTCCACCTCAAACCGTCGCGGACTTCATCAATGAAGCTACCCTCATTGAGCGAGCCCTGCAGCAAAGATACCGGCGCACGGAGTCTGCCTGTGGTCAGCCCTTCAGCAGTGTGGCCACATTGAACGGATCTACTGACGATCACTCTCTGCGTGAGCTGATCCGCGAGGTAGTTCGCGAGGAGCTCCTCAAGTTCAACCTTGGATCACCTAACCCGACTGCCGTGGCTGTCACCGAAGCCGTGCGGGAAGAAATACGTCAGACGTTGTCCCCGCCTGAGTCACCGTCGGAGCCACGTTCTATGAACTACGCAGCGGCTCTTCGTCGGCCTGCAGTGCCTCCTGCGCAACAGCTTCGATTCGAAGCACAGCCGCCACCCACTTTGCAGCCACCGTTCTACCAACCGTCCTTCCAGCCGCCATACCAGCAGAGCCTCGTCATACAGCCGTCCGCTCCTCAGCCACTATACTACCAGCCTTCCTACCAGCCACCGCCCCAGCACAGCCCCGTCATGCAGCCACCGGTTCGGAAGGCAGACGTCTGGCGCACTCCTCGCCAACGGCCGCTGTGCTACCACTGTGGAGAACCCGGCCACTTGTACCGTCGTTGTCCATACCGTGAGCTCGGTCTTCGGGGTTTTTCTCGGGATTCCCCGCGTCCCCGGGTCGGCGAACGCCCTCCAGAAATCGAGGAATACCTCGCAACCCGTTCAACCTCTTCAAGCAGCCGTACACAGTCTTCTCCCGCGCGCTACTCGTCACCTAGCCGCCGTGATTTTAATGATGCGCCGAGGCGCCGGTCGCCAAGCCCACACCGGGGAAACTGAAGGCGGCGACCTCAGGGGGGCAGGTTGCTGACGAACGGAACCGATATCCCGAAGACCCCCCCGTGACGACTCAGTCCGATGCTGTGACCAGGATGCCGCCGCCGCCACATGAATCCGAAAGTCCCAATCAACCTCAAGCCGATCAAGTTGTTAGCGCCGACCTTTCCGTTCTCGTCGACGGACACCCAGTAACAGCTTTGGTAGACACCGGAGCAGACTTCTCAATAATAAGCAAAAATTTCGCAGATCGGCTCTCTAAGGTGAAAACTGAATGGCTGGGGCCGCAAATTCGTACTGCTGGCGGTCACCTTATGACGCCGATCGGACGATGCACTGCCCGAGTAACCATCGCCGATTCAGCCTTTGTAGCCGTTTTTGTTATCCTGCCACACTGCTGCAAGGATCTCATACTCGGCATGGACTTTTTACTTGAGCATGGGGCGATTATTAATGTTCCTCGCCGTACTGTAACGTTTTCGACGCCTGAAACGATAACCGCTGACTCAGAAAGACGCCACGCACCTTTACGCATCGTTGACGCGGATGTATTCATGCCGCCGCGTTCGTCTGCTCTCGTCGCAGTCAGGTGCGACGATCAGTCCTGTGCTGCCGGTGTTGCCGAACAGAACATAGAGCTTCTGTTACATCATGGAGTCTGTGTCGCACGCGGTATAGTTCATCTGACTAATGGTCTAGCTCACGTACTGATTACGAACTTAGGGAACGAACGGCAACGCATCGCTAAAGGCACCACGGTAGCTTACTTTGAAGGTGTCGCAGAAGCAGCCCACGGCTGCTTTGTTCTTGAGACCAACACGTCTGCCAGCCAAACGCCCAACTTCAACCCTGATGTGAATCCCGCTCTATCACCGGCAGAGAAGGACAGACTCGTTGGGCTACTCTTTCAGTTTCAAGACTGCTTCTCATCCGCCTCCGCGGTTAAACAGACGCCCTTGACCAAGCACCGCATAATAACCGACGACCGCACCCGACCAGTCAGACAGAACCCCTACCGAGTGTCACCGCGGGAACGCGAAGTCATTGCTCAACAGGTCGACGAGATGTTAAATGACGGTGTCATCCAGCCATCGAGGAGTCCCTGGGCTTCGCCTGTTGTCCTCGTTAAGAAGAAAGACGGAAGTTTAAGGTTCTGTGTGGACTACCGCAAGCTCAATCAGGTCACAAAAAAAGACGTCTACCCGCTGCCACGCATTGATGACTCATTAGACCGGTTGCGCCACGCGCGCTACTTTTCATCGCTTGATCTCAAGAGCGGTTACTGGCAGATCGAAGTCGATGAACGTGATCGCGAGAAGACAGCGTTTGTCACGCCCGATGGACTTTATGAATTCAAAGTCCTACCTTTCGGATTGTGCTCCGCTCCAGCGACATTTCAGCGAATGATGGACGCAGTTCTATCTGGTCTTAAATGGCAGATGTGTCTAGTCTACCTGGACGACGTTGTTGTGTTTTCACCAACGTTCGAGGAACACCTCCAACGTCTCTCCGCTGTGCTACGGGCTATCAGATCTGCCGGCCTCACGTTAAAACCACAAAAGTGTCACTTTGGCTATGAAGAGCTCATGTTCTTGGGCCACGTCGTCAGCCATCGAGGAGTTCGTCCCGATCCCGCTAAAACAGCTGCCGTCACCAAATTCCCTACTCCATGTAACAAGAAGACAGTTCGCCGTTTCTTGGGCCTCTGCGCCTATTACCGCAGATTTATTGAAAACTTTTCACGCATTGCCGCTCCGTTGACACGTCTCACCCGGGATGATGTCACGTTCACCTGGACGGACGAACAGCAAAAGGCATTCGACGAGTTACGGCACCGCTTGCAGACAACACCTGTACTTGCCCATTTCGATGCGAATGCCGAGACTCTGGTCCACACAGATGCCAGCAACGTGGGTCTAGACGCTGTACTCGTCCAGTGGCAAGACGGTGCCGAGCGAGTTATCGCATACGCAAGCCGGACTTTGTCCCGTGCCGAATCAAACTATTCAACCACCGAAAAAGAATGTCTGGCCGTTGTATGGGCGGTGATGAAATTTCGACCCTATCTTTATGGCCGGCACTTTCGGGTTGTGAGTGACCACCACTCTCTGTGCTGGTTAACAAACTTGCGAGACCCCTCCGGACGCCTTGCACGATGGAGCTTACGGCTACAGGAGTTCAACATGACCATCGTGTATAAGTCTGGACGTCAGCACAACGACGCTGACTGCTTGTCCCGTTCACCTGTCGAGGCTGCGCGGGAAGACGAAGAACCAGACTTTCCCCTTATCGCAGCCGTCGACGCGCTCACTGTTTCGCAGCAGCAACGTAATGATCCGGCTCTCGCACCACTTATTGATTTTCTAGAAGAGCGCACTACAGAAATTCCCCGTCTCTTCGCCAGAACGCATTCGTCGTTTTGCATGCGAAACAATGTTTTATACAAGATCAACTTCGCTCCGACGGGAAGAGATTATCTCCTCGTCGTACCAGAGTCTCTTCGCGAAGAAATCTTACAGGCATGTCATGACGAGCCCACCGCGGGTCACCTGGGGTATGCTCGAACTCTGGCCCGAATTAAGAAGAGTTATTATTGGCCAAACCTTGCGGCCGCAGTACGCCATTACGTGAGAACATGCCATGATTGCCAGCGACGAAAAACACCGCCTGTGAAACCGGCCGGTTTACTACATCCTGTTCAAGTGCCAAGATACCCATTCGAACAAGTTGGCATGGATTTGTTGGGTCCTTTTCCAATTTCTGATTCCGGCAACAGGTGGATAATTGTCGCTACAGATTACCTTACGCGTTACGCTGAAACGAAGGCCCTCCAGCGTGGTACGGCAATCGAGGCAGCAAAATTTTTCATCGAACGCATAGTCCTCAGGCACGGCGCCCCGAGAGTTATAATAACGGACCGAGGCACTGCTTTCACTGCCAAGCTACTGGAATCTGTCATGCAGCTAAGCGGCACTACCCATCGCAGGTCAACAGCCTACCATCCACAAACTAATGGCTTGACAGAACGTCTGAACAAAACTCTCGCCGACATGATGTCCATGTACGTGGATGTTGAACATCGGTCTTGGGATGACGTCCTCCCGTACGTCACGTTCGCGTACAACACGGCGCAGCAGGAAACAACGCAAATGACGCCTTTCTCCTTATTGTATGGCCGTGAAGTTTCGACAATGCTCGAAGCCATGTTGCCCCACGACGGCCGTGACCTCGAAGTTGGCGCCGAGGAGTTCACTCAACGCGCAGAACAAGCGCGACAGCTGGCGAGGGCACGCATCCGGAACCAGCAAGGTCGAGACGCCCAGCGGTACGATCACCGCCACCGTGTAGTGACTTTCGAACCGGGCGACAGGGTGTGGCTCTGGACTCCGATTCGACGTCGGGGACTATCTGAAAAACTTCTGAAACAGTACTTTGGCCCATACAAAGTGCTCCGTCAGCTGAGCGACGTGACTTACGAAGTGCTTCCGGACGGCTTTTCTTCTACTCGTCGTCAGCAGAAATCCGAGGTTGCTCATGTCGTGCGCATGAAACCGTACTTTTCGCGAGAAAATTAGCGCACCGCCTACCGCATGTTTCTTGCTTTATTTTTTTTTTCTTTCTGCTTTTGAATTCATCAAACTCGCATTTATTTTTTTAGAGAGGGGGGTAATGTAGCGTGTGCAACAGCAGCCGCTAGGCGGCAGCTCATCGAGAGTCTCGTGCGCGGACTGGAAGAAGTGGTCTCGTGGCGTTTTGAGAAGAAGCTGAAGTCGGGCTGCTGTCTCTCAGTGCTCTCTGGACCTACTCTTCTGTGCCTTCTAGGTCAACCCCCCTATTAAAACCAACCTTCTGGTTACGGGCCTAAACGGCTACGTGACAATATATATATATATATATATATATATATATATATATATATATATATATATATATATATATATATATATATATATATATATATATATATATATATATATATATATATATATGTATATATATATATATCCATACTTGTCTGAAAGGACTGTACGTAACCGCACGCAATAGTTTCGATGACACTGGATATCTTAGTCAGCGGTTCCCACGCCTTATCTCTAATGGTCTTTGTCACTTCGAAATTGAGAGAGGCTGATTGGGGCGGTGATGAGATCTTTGACACAGCTGAGTGCGGTATCGCTGACTCCGACTTCTTCCGTTCTTTCTGAGCAGAGATTCCTCTAATAGACATTTCAGCTTAGCACACCTTCTCTCCGGAGCTCCCGCCACATAACAGTTCTTTCACCTTGTTCACGAGGCGAAACAATGTTTTGTCGAATCAGTGAAACTTAAATGATTAATTGTTGTGGTAGTGCTGGTGGAGGTTTTAGCTGTATAAGTCGTTAGTATTTTTATTAACACGATGTTATTATTATTATTAGTTAGTAGTAGTAGTAGTAGTAGTAGTAGTAGTAGTACTAGTATAGAAGTTGTGGTAGTAAGAATAGCCAAAGCTGTAGTAGTAGTAATAGTAGTAAGACGTAACTAGCAATATAGAGTAGTATTACATGGACAGCTATATAACAGTAGTAATTATAGTAAGCAGAAATAGAGTACACCCGAAGTCAGCAGCCTAATACTATAGGAACGCGACGTTTAGTGCATCTCCAACAGGCAAACCAAACATGCGCCAAAATCATCGCAACTTCCCCCGTAGCTTATCGCGGCCATTATTCCAATCCTGGTCATCCCTTCAACGAACGCAGCAAACAGCAGAGGGAAACAAAGCACGCGCACTTCAAGTGCACGTGTCGCGACCCGCTTTGCTGCCGTTGTCCCCCGCGAATAGATGCTCGAAAAACTGCGAATCGAAGGGACAGCGCGTATCCGTCAACAAGTCAAAGTGCACTCAAGCGTCGGGGAACAGAAGCCAAGCTCTGCTGTCTACTCTTTTCCTGACAGATGGAGTGTCACGCTAGTGGCGCAACTGGCGAGGCCACGGGACAGCGCATGCAACTTCAGAGCAGTGCGCACTCACAGATGGTATCCTGCATAAGTTACGTGCACTGCACTCAAGACAATAAAACGCGGAATCAAAATCCACTTATCTGAGGTGATGCTCTCATTGCAGGTCTGGTAAATCACGAGACTTAGCAACGAATTGCATTTCTTGCTGCCAAATAAAAAGCAAGAACATTTGCCGCTTTTGTTATGCCGAATAACTGGAGTAAAGCGGACGATAACGTTACACGACCGTACACCAGGTTCTAAATGATGCCGCGACATTTTCATTCAGTTACTTCATTTCTCACATATGGTGTTCATAAAAACAAAATGCGGCAAGGGGGTCTGTAGTTTTCCTTATGCACGACGTATTTATATAGAAAACCAACAAGCTTTCAAACTCTGCGTCAGAACGCACCCTACACGGACACGGTATTGGTAGTCCACTAAGCTCGGTGCTTTGTCGCGATTGTGAAATTCTCACTGAAATATCGCTGTTCTTTCCTGTGCTCGAATCTATAAGAAACGCGGATCAGTTCACCTCACTTCCACACAACAGAGTCCTGCCGTATTATCAGACGCTGCACTTAAGTTATGGGGCGGAGCGCACGCGCGGTCCCAGATGCTCCCTGCCGAATGGTTCGCGCGGACGCCACTAGGGGACCCAAGCGGCGCTCCGGTCGATCGGGGGCGACATACGATGCCCGGCTAATTGGTTCTGGCGTGCGTCATCCATCGGTCACGCTTCGTGAAGGTGTCAAGGCCTCCCCTCGTCCCTTGAACACAGGCTGGCTTCTCTTGCGCACGTAACAGTACCGAGGGGTCCTGCTGAGTTTAGTCACCCAGGTCGAGGACCATGCGAATGCATGGAACCGTTTTCGGTGTTCTCGTCGACGGACTAAACGCAACGCGTGCGTACGCCGCAGCCGCCCACGTTCCCCCGGGGGGTTCGGGGTTTTGAAAAAGTGATTGATGTCAGCGTATAATGCTTTCACGTAGGCGATTGCGCATGTAATATTGTTTTCATACTCACCCAGACGTCCGGCTTTTGTTTTGTTTTTTCGCGCTGCCTGTGCTTCGTGGCTGTTTTATTTTTATTTATTTTTTTCGTTTGCTCATGCAGTACCTTAGCGCCTGGGTTGAATATCTGGGCAGTGGAGATTGCTTTATAGGCGGTTGCTATTACATTTTCGTTCCCAGGCCACAGAAAAGATCGGATGTCGAAGTCGAAAATTTGCTCAGTGGCGCCTGTGGTGAACACATGGGCCTCATATTTGTTTTCCGATATCTGCAGCCAGTCCATCCAGTAACTGATGATGATTGCGTGGTTTGAAAAGTACTTCGCCTAGTTAGCAGAGATAAAATTTTAATTATGCTCATTTCCTGAAATGATCACATAATTTGCCATTAACTGTAACTGCTAAGACATACATCATGTGAGAACGCTGCATCATTTTTGCAGTTATGAAGAAAGCTCAAAATATGAACGTGACTCCTTGAAGCTGCAGAACGGCTTTGGAAGGCGTAATATTTTACCACGTATGGTATATTTGTTTGCGTCTTAGTTTTAGTGTGAATGCCATTGGAGGGATAAAATCGTTTAATAAGAGTAAGCATATGCTCCAGAAATATGTCTCTGTCTAGTATTGGCATACTATTTTGCTGTAAATAAATCAATGTCTCCCGCTCGAATGAGCCGCCGCGCTTCACAACTGTTTCAAGGAGAGGCTCCACGTGCATTCACGTATATATACTGCATGCGCGAAAGGTCCCGTCATAAATCACGGCACTGATGATCGGCCAACTATATGGGCACCGGATTGCTCTCTGTATAAAAAGTCTCGGAGAGGCGGAACCATTATATATTCACCAAAGGGTTGCGCGGGGACGCTAAGTGCCTGACGAAGTAGCAACATTTCATTTTACACCCCCCCCCCTCCTTTTTTTTTTAAGGTAGCGGTTGTTTGTATATGGGACATATTCGTTTCAACCAAGGCTATGTCATAAAATTACGTGACAAGCGGCTAATCGAAAGTAAACTGTCATTCTGGATTTGTGAGCGGCGGTGTATTTGTACTATTCTCAGCGGTACATCAGTATTAATGAAGATAAGTTCGGCCAATAAGCGGCACGCACTAGACTGAGGTTATCGTAAGCAGTCATTATCTCCAACTACCCCACGACACACCGAATTATCGCAACACGTGGTAGAGAGCTAAGATGATCTGCGGACCGACCAACAGAATGAAGGAATAACTGAGAGATCGATAAAGCGACTCAGCGACAGAGGGGCCCATTTAAGAGATCAACTCAGCAAGGGACCCCCTGAGGGACTCCGAGACGGAGGGCTCAACTGAAATGCCTACCGAGGGGCCAACCGAAGTGCCAGCCGATTCAGAGACCATTGAGCCCAGGAGCTGACTGAGAGAGAAATTACTCGAGAGACCTGTTAAGGAGTAGACGCGAGCAAGGAGATAATGACCAAGCAAATCTTTGGCCAGGCTGATATCTACCGAAAGACCGATCGGCGTACAGGCCGGCCGAACGGCCGACAGGACTTACTGTAGTATCACTGTGCTCTTCGTGCAGTTTCCATCGCTTTTCTATTGCTATCGCGAACAAACAGCCCTAAGCATCCTCGCAAAGAATCGGCATACTACCGCTACATAGCATTATTTGACACAGGCAACGCCTTCGCCGTCGTTTCTGGCCTCGGCAGCAAGAACCCACAGAAAGGTCAGCGGGATAAAGCGTCCTATGCGTACAAGAGCCAAAGACGAACCAGAGACGCGTGCAAAAAGAAGTCCCGCACGCGACGCGTTGTCAGGTCTCTCCGTTTCCTCGGCCCTATTTCCTTTCTCTTCCCAGAGGCGCCGCTAAAGGCAATAATAATGCGACGGGGAGAAAAACGGGGACGGCACACAAACCGCATTGGGGAAGGACAGCAGAATGGGTCGCGCCTCGACTGGCTCGCTCTGTGGCGCGCGCGGAAGCGATAGCCTTGAGTCGACTCGGATGAAATATGGCGCAACGGGCGTCGGCGGCGACAGGAAATGGTGGCGTGAGTTTGTGGCCGGCATCCGGCTTCAACACCGCGTTTTGTCTCTCCTCTTTCTTCCGCACTCTCTTTATGTCGCGCGCACACAAGCTGGGTGGTGATCGCTATAGAACAGCCGAGCGTCGTGTGGTTTGTTACTAGTACCGCTCGGTTTCCCGACCTCCCGGCAGCAGTCGTCTCAGTGTGTCCGGTTGATTGCGCGTCAGTCCAGACGCGCGCCGCGCTGGCGGCAAAGAAAAGGCAGGAGTCGGTCCCGATAAGCGAAGATCAGAGAGCGGCGGGTGCGCGACGCGACCATTCAGCCGCGCGCGGCCACATATACGGGAATGACAGGGCGTTGCGTGTGCGATGCGGGCGCACGGCCACTGTGTGTCAAAAGAGGGCGCGCTCGGCGTGGGGAGCAAAGGGTTTTGCGGCCCCGACCAGGAAGGAAGCATCTGTTTTCGGTCACGTGGGGAGAAAGATGAGCTTCGTCCCTCTCTTCCCCAGCTTCCTCCCCTTATTCACGATGATGGTTGAGGTCCGACGTTCCCCCGCCTTCCGGAGGCTTTGCTTTCAATCCCACCGCTTCAGTAGCAAGGACCGTGTATGTACGCAGTATGCGGTCTCGGTATGCGGTGGACACTTTGTGCTTTCCAGAGGCCTCAGTGAAAGCTTGTCGACGCAGTGACGTGGAGATCACATCGGGTTTTTGTGCTCGTGGCTAGAGAAAAACAGGCTGTCACGAAATATTATTTAGGCTTGTCGTACTACGAAAGACAGCTATTACTGTCTTTCTTTGCGATTTTCTTTTTTCATTTGCTGCAGGAGCTACAAATAAGCAGATAGAAAAAGCAATAAGTGGAGCTCTGGGCTGAGTACGTCGCGCTTTTTTGAGAAAGCGATTTTATTGAGGCGCCTAACATTGTGAAAGTGTTTGTGAAGTGAAAATGAAACAAGACTGATCCTTGAGTAGAATGCTGATTAATACCTGCGATAGAAGCGGAATGCTCATAAATTGTAAACGGAGCGTGCACTGGAGCAACGACGGCCCTCACGAAGTTTCCATTTCGAAGTAAATATGTCTCGAGAAATATTCCACGCAAGGCCATTTTCCCACCGTTATAAGCTCCCGCAAAAGCAGCACGGGCAAAGCCACGGCACGGGACGGGGAATGCTCGTTCATGTGCGCCGCCTAAGGATCATGGGTCTCGAGTTAGAATATGCAGAGTATTGATACCCAGTGGCCATCTGCACAAAGAACAATGTCAGAATGAAGCAGGGCCAGTTAACAAAACGGGAAATATAATTCGTCATTATCTATACCCAGTGGTCGTGCCTGCACTCGAGCGCTAACTTAGATATCATATGAATGTATATCCTCCTGGAACCGTCACGGTCGAGGAAAACTTAGAGGGTCTTCTAGATGTCTCTCAAGACGAGATTGGCGAAAGCCTATCCCTTCCTCCCTATATCATTTGCCTGTCATCGTTTGCCTCTTATCGGTGTTCGTTGCTGTGCTACATATAATTATAACTGACTTACAAGAAAGCAAAGGCGATGTATCTGTCCCACGTTCTATGCAAGCGCGAGTTTGGACGATACACCATCGCTCCTGGTTTGGTTTGTGGGATTTAACGTCCCAAAGCTACTCAGGCTATGAGAGACGTCGTGGAGGAGGACTCCGGAAATTTCGACCACCTGGGGTTCTTTAACGTGCACTGACATCGCACAGCACACGGGCACCTTGCTTTTCGCCTCCATCGAAAAGCGGCTGCCGAGGTTCGGACGCTAGACAAGGAGAACACTTCTCGCGGAATCTCGCAGAATATGACAGATCTCGCCCGCAAATCTCGCGTACAACTCTGACACACGGGATTTCTTTCCATAAGAGCTAGAGAGCATTCACCTTAAAAACTGGCGCAAGAAAATTGCCATGAACCACTTCGCAAATTTTCTTGTTAGTGAGATTATTGAATTCAGAATGATGGTGATTAACGTGTAATGCTTATTTTGAATGTATACATCTTGGGAATTCTGGTGAATACATCAGACTTTCATCATTCCGACTTAGCACTGTTGATTCATCCATACTTAGTGGCACGGGCAGAGGCATATTATTTTTCTTTACTTTTGGGCTGCCTCACCATAGTATATGTTGATTCATCCAGCCTCGCCATTTCAACATGTTCTAGCTAGTTTAGCTGGTACAACCCCTGTCCCAGAAGGACGATGGTCCCAGAAATTTGCCATCAGGATTTTTGCTTCCACTACGAGGTTTATAAGAAGCCTGTATAGCTTACCTTTGTATCCACGTTGTTGCGGTCGGATTTACATCAGTGAGTACTTAATCTTTCGGGCGGAACCTATACTCTTAGTTTCCCTCCGAAATCCCCTTGAGTATATTGTGCCAGATAGGAAAATATTTTGCTACCGGTTTCAAAAGATCTGCCTCTGATGGCAAACAGTTATTCGTTGTTATCCAGAGAAAAAACGATCACAAATTCTAATTCCTTAAAGCAACTCAACAGAAAATGCCCTTCAACGTGAACTAATAAGAAGAAAAAAGCCCCGCACCTATTGTCGGATACACAACTCCTGCCTGGTTACTAAGAGGGGGAATATACATAAAGCACGTGCTTGAACTATAAGTGCACGTCTTAGGAAACCAGAAAGGTAAAAGCAGGCAGAAAAAAGAAAACCCATGTGAAGACAAACAAAGGACGACATAAAACAATACCTGCTCGTATCATTCTCAGTTTCTCGTTCTGGACGTTGCTTCCCGCCCTTTGGCGGGGCAGACAGCGTGTGCGTACATAGGACGACGGCAGCGTGTTCGTGTGTGTTCTATGTGTGTGTACGCCTAGAGGTTTGATGCTTCGGGGGGATTTGACGAGTGCGGCACTACTTCCTGGCGGAAGAAAGGCGCCCTCTGTCGTGGTCCCTTGAAAGCGTCACCTGGGGCTGACGGCACGCGCCGCCACGCGCCCTGCGAGGCAACGCGTCGCCGACATCGTCCCACGCCCGCGGCGCTTGGCGATCGTAGACAATGCCGGGCCGCGGGGCTGGCGGTGGCCTGTTGCTTGCCTCGTGTCCCTACGCCTCTTATCCCTGTTTCTTTGTTGTGCTGTTTTCTTGTTCTGGCTACTCCCGCTATTTCCCGCTTTGATGCTGCTGCCACCAACGGAGCACGTTACACTGCCCTTATTTCTTCTTCCCTTCAGCTTGTTGTTTCCTCTGACTGAGACTTCCCCCTTCCAGTGCAGGGCTCCGTCCTCCTTCCTGCCTGCAGACATGTACCGACCCCGTTTGTCTCACCCACTTGTTTGCGCAACTTCTTTGCTCTTTGTTTCTAGCCCCGTTTCTGGTAGCGGCCCTCTTCCCGTCTCCTGCGCGCCCTTCTTTGTCGCTGACGTGGGGGAGTACAGAGGTGGGGATGTTCCATCAATCGCCGACGTTTTTGTGGCTGCCTCGAGTGTGGTCGTCCCGAGTGCTTGTGTCAATAGCCGGGCCATAAGCCGGGACGTAGCGTCCTTCACCTATTGTTTTCTACGCCAATATTATCTTCCTTTTTGTCCTTTTTGTTCGTCTCTTATTGCTGCAGTTTCGTGTGTTTCCCACCCTTACTCCGGTAGAATACGCTACAGCAATGGTTTGAGCAGTGCTCTTCTCTCCCCGCATGTGCTCTCTTTGGACGAAACAGCTTTCGTCGGCATATACTTTTTGACGGACGGTGCAGTGGAGACGCGAGCTAGGTCGATGCGAGGAAAAAGCAATTGTTGAGGATCCATCGTAAGCGAAAGAGATAGTGGCGTGCGGTGAGGAAAGAGGAGGCCATAGCAGTAGCACGCTGTGCACGGTGGCGGCGGCGGATCTCTTGCAACCGTAATCGGGGTTCTTGGTTCTGACAGAATTCGGAAGTCCGCCAGAGGAAGAGGAAGACGGCGCATTCTCGCTTCTTGTCTGGTCTCATCCTCTTCCTCTTTCCGTTACTTCCGCCTTGTGCTTCCGGGCCCCAAAGCAATGAAAGGAAGTGAACACAGGGTGAGGAACCTTGTTGTGGCATCGTCAGCCGGACGGATTCATTGTGAGCGGTTGTTGCTGCCTCTGTCAGCAGTTCCCGCCTTTGTCTACAAGAAAAATGCCTGCGCTCGCGGCCCTTGTCTCTCTCGGTGGTTTCGACTCAAGGTGCTCCTCAGTGGATGCCGTCACTGAGCGCCGGATCTGTACACATGGTTCAAGAGAGGGGAGCGAGTTTTTTCCGGTCTTAGCAGGGGGCTTTTAGCCGAATGCCGCCGAAGAACGGAAGTGGCTTTCTCTCTGCACTCGAGGCGTTTGCGAAAAGTCGCCCTCGCCTGTCTTCCTGATGGGCGCCTCGAAGGCCCAGAAATGGGCAATAAAAAAACTTCGCGGAACTGCCGCGTAGCTGCCTCTGAAGTTGAGAGTTAGGGAAGAGGTGTAAAGCTTTTTATGTGGCAATTTTTAGAATTCCAACCAAAACAGTGAGTGCATGTAATGATATTTGTAATAACAATAACTGTTATTATTGTAAGACCTGAAGGTTATAAATAATTGCAGCGGTAGCTCGAACTATTCCGTGACCACTGCAGAATCTGCACTGGAGAAATGCGTAACTCTGAGTGTTGCTGTGTTGCCCGCGTGATGTGCCAGGGAAATTCCTCGAGTGGCAGATAGTGCACCTTTCTTTTCTTTGTAAACCAATTATAGAGAGAGAAAGAAATAAATAGAGAAAACTTTATTGTCGGGTGTTACTGGGTCTTAATGGAAGACCCAAGTGACCGTTAGCTGGTGGTTTGCGGCGACTACTTCAGCGTGGTTTACGGCGCCCAATTGTATATCGGGGCTCGCGTTGCGCACTACTTCCTCCTAGGTTTCAAGTGAGGAAGCTTCTATGAGAGCCTTGGGAGGCGGATCCTCTGAGCAATCGCATAGGATATGATCAAAGTTGGCTTTCTCCCCGCACTTAGTGCAGGATGAGCTTATGCTGTCCGGAAACATGTGGACGTAAACGGCAGGGTTGGGGAAGGAGTTCGTTTTTAGTTTCCTCCAGACAATTTTTTGTTGTCTTGTTAGTAATTCGTGTGGTGGTGGGTATACTCCCCTAGAAAGTTTGAAGTGTTATGTAAGGTCGCTGTTTGTGAGCAATCCTTCCATTTTGAGTTCCTTGGCATTAGGTCTCACCGCTCGGCCGGCAAAACCTCGAGTGAGTTGATGAGCAGCCTCATTGCCTCGGTTCCCTGAGTGGGCAGGTGTCCATACGAGTTGTCTATTATGATATCCGCGAGGATGTTTCTGGCAGTAGTGGATATTCTGCCACGCGAGAAGTTACGTATGGCAGATTTGAATCACTGACAATGATGTCCGCATCTGTTGTAGTGATGGCTAAAGCGATTGCGGCCTATTCCCCTTGGTTCGAATAGCGGACTTTCGCCGAAGCGGCTAATACTCATTTGCTGATGTTACTAGACTGCTTAATTACACCGATAGCGCTTTCAGCCATATTGCACTCCGAGGCTTCAGTGTACACCACCTCATCGTGATTTAGGTATTTTCAGTTTAGGGCCCTAACTCTAGCTTTCCTCCTGCCTTCTAGAAAGAGGGATGCCATGTTTTTGGGCAAAGGTTTGGAGATAATTTTGTCGCGCACTCCTCTTGGTAGCGGGCCTGGGTGGTTGGCTAGTGGTTCGGTACTGATTCTCATGCGGTTGAGAATTTGTCCGCTTGTTTTAGAGTTTTTAAGACTTTTTAGTTGTGCTGTCTTATGTGCTGTGATCAGCTCCTCTACAGTGTTGTGCATACCAAGTGAGATAAGTTTTTCAGTTGAAGTGTTTCTGGGTAGACCTATATATCCAGCCTTGTAGGTGCTTCTAATGAGTCTAATTTCTCCTTGTCAGATTGAATGAGGCGGAAATAAGGGACTGAGTATGTTAATCTACTTAGTACAAAGGCATGGATAGACGACAAATGTCAGCCTCTTTCATTGCTCTCTTTCTAGCCGTTAATCTGTGTATCAGTCTAGTGATTTGTTGCACAGTCATTTCTAGCCGGTTGATAGTAACATTACTCTTCCTATTGCTCTGGATTTAGAGCCCGAATAATCTAATAGTATCGACTGTAGATGTGGGTAGTCCGTAAAGGAAGACTTTTATCTCTTCTCTTGCGTTTTCCTACGGACTGCTAGTTGTTCAGACTTAGGTTGTGAGTATTTCAGCCCAATCTGGTTAGCGTATGGCTGGACTACATTCACTGCTTGCTCTATGAGAGCGTCCGAATTTTTTGTTATCCATAAGGTGACATCGTCAAGATTTTTTATTTCTTCACGTTTGTGTGGTAGACCTATCTGTGCTAGATTAGATAAGAAGGGAGAGAGGACTGATCCTTGTGGGGTTCCCCTGTCTCCTAGTGCTATTTTGTCCGATCTAAGCCTGCGAAACTTAGCTCCGCAGACCCGAGAGAAAGGAGCGAATGTAATTAACGGTTTCGTTCCCTGCGTTGATGTTGGAGAGGTTCTGGAGAATTGCTTTGTGAGACACATTTTCGAATGCTTTTTCCAGACTCAAGGCAAGAATGACGTTGTTTCCGGTTTTGTTTGGGGGAGAAACCAATTATAGAACGCCGGTTGTGTTTCAATTATAGATGCGTTCAACGGAACGCTGGTTGTGTTCGACAAGGGGCGCGCAATGTACCGTGAGCAGCAGCTATTGCTCAGGCTTTCGTATTTCTCCACTGCAGATTCTGTAGTGCTCTCGAAACTTTTTTTTTTCTTCTTCCTTCAATTAAACGACAGGTACTTCACACATTTTCTGATCACTTTCATTTGTTTATTGGGCTCATTCCTGGCGAAACACGTCGACTCTCAGTTTTTTTCAGCTCAGCCATGTCTATACACGTTCACATTTGGTTTTTTCGGCTCATTCATGTCGAAACACGTCCACTTCCTGTTTTCTGACGTCACGCAATGACGTCACACCCCGACGTCGACATAACTATGTCACTATTCTGACCTCCTCGCAGGTCACCTGACTCGAGGTGAGGCACCACGTGACTGGAAGTGAGGTATCAGGTGATCTTTTTGAACGTTGCCATTACTCCGGTTAGCTATGTCGGCGTCCGACTGACCTAATTGGCTCTAATTATTGACCTAATTAAACCACATGCACCAAATTTTTCCCCAGCGAGATTTTTTTATTCTCTATCTAATGCAACATTCTTTTTCTATACTAGTTTCGTTCGAACACAATCGCGTGGGCATCTCAGGATGACACGAACCTGCCGACATACCCATTTAAAGCGTTAATAACTTTACTGCGTGATATATTAGGAGGCTGGCAGGTAGAGTGGTGCTCGCGCTCCTAGCGTAAGCCGCGTGAACCGAAAACTGCCTGAGTTCATGGCGGACAGCTCTACCGCGGTGTGAATCGAAGGGACGAAAGTGAGAGCGAATAGAGACGAGGACAGATGCCTTACTGAAGAAGGAGAAATGTCATGTTTATGATGAGGACCCATGGGTGGTGTCCGCGATTCGCAATCTCATTGGCTCTCTACTTTTCTACTTCCTTCCCCTCACATGCTTTTCTGTGAGGAGAATATAAAGTCTGCGCGCCTAGCTTCTTCGGCTGTCTTCTGCACTGGAATGACAGTTTAGTTCCGGATATCAAGCAGGAGTTCAATATATATTTCTTTATTTATTTATTTCGCAAGCAAGCAACACATACTTGAGGAAACAGATGGGAGTAAAAGCCGTACTATGCGGCTCAGCAAAACTCCCATCACCTACAATCTCTCCGCAATGCAATGGAAGTTATAGAAGCAGAGCAGGCGGCACCAGGACGCCTCTCACTACGTTTAATACCCCGGCTGTCCCTGGCTATCGATGTAACAACATGGCGCTCAGTCCCTACCGCGCGCCCCCGCTTCCAAAACATCGTCTTCCTGCTTCTCGTCGTTCTGCTTGCAGATTCTTGCTTGAATCTGCAACAAAATTATCGCATGATGACCAAAACCTAAATGGTCTTGTACGCAAATTAGTGTAACAATAAATATATTTTTAAATTCATATTTAACAACTAATATCAGACGAATGTCATGATCAGTTTTTTTCTGAACACGTACAATCAGCAAAAAGAAAAAAATAAATCCGAAAGTACCGTAGAATCTACACTGCAGAAATTGGTACTTAGCCGGAGAGTTGCTGGTGCACACGGCGCGTCATGTTTGCTCTCATTATCATTATCAACTAAATGCACCGTCATTATCCTCTCTATTTTCATCATTGTCATTATCACTAACTGCAATGTCATTGTCATCGCTACTATCATCCTCACTGTAGACCAGAAGGATTATGATGTGCATTTCACGTCCAGGGCTTGACGCAGTTCGTTAAAGCGCGCACACAGATGCGATGCACAGATCTCATGCACAGATTCGACGCACATATCCGACGCACAGATCCCGCGCACATCTCGCGTACAGCTCTCGCGCGCGGGATTTCGTTTTAAGTGTCTAAAAGGATTTCGCCCTAAACAATTAAAGATGACTTAGCTCTGCAATGCCGGGCCTTAAACAATTAAAGATGACTTAGCTCTGCAATGCCGGGATATACGTAGTGAAAAGCAGGGACTACCTCGGAATGAGAATAAGTTAATTTCTCCAGTCTTCTGCGCGGTTAGCAGCTAAACTCTTCTTGGCTTCCATGTCGAGCACGTCTAAGTTCAGCGGCGTTCTATAATTCGTTAACAGGAAAGGAAAGGCGTAGCATCTGTCACTCGCGGAAGGCAAAAAGCACCGCCCAGCGGTGTTGGTGGTGGTGGTAGAAAACATTTATATATGATACAAATACAGGAGGTTATGCGTGAGCTGACCCTGAAGGGATAACTCTCACAAACACTAGGTGGAGGTCCCTAGTTCGGGACCCCAGTGGCGTCTGCCGCTGCTCGGGCTCGCCCGACTAAGGCCCGTTGGGCCTTCAGGTCGGAGCAGCCGAGCAGGGTCGCCTCCCAGTCCTCCCGGGTTGGGTTGGGGTTGGAGCGCCCTCGTTCCCGCTTGGTTCTCATAGCTGACGGCAGGAGGAGGAGGAGGTAAACTTTATTAAAGAAGAGGTCGTAGGCGCGGGGTGGGTTGGCGTTCCCGTCCCCGCGGTGGGCTCCTCTTCTAGGCCGGACGCCAGGTGGCCGACCGACGATGTCGTTCGGCGACCTCTTCGGCTCGCTCCGTGACTCGGAGTTGAACCTCCGGGTCGGAGCTGAGCAGCGCGGCCCCCCACTGAGATTGGGTAGAGAGCTGCAGACTCTGTGATGGCTTGTCTTGATTACATGAGTATAGGATGTGTGGTGTGTCTGCCTTTTGATGTCCACAGAGAGAACAGACAGGGCTGAACTGCTCTGGGAACCATATGGAGTACATGTACGGATTAAAGAAAGTGTTTGTTTGAAGCTGGCGCCAGGTGACTTGTGTTTTACTTAGAGATCGATGTGGTTCTGGGAAGATTTGTCTTTCTTTCTTGAAGTGGGTAGTAATTTCTTTGTAGGTTGTCATCCACTCCCTAGCCGACCTGAGCTCAGGGCAGCGCACCTCCCGGTTAACTACGAATCCTCGGGCAAATTGGTGCGCTGCCTCGTTCCCAGGATGGTCCGAATGGGCAGGGACCCAGATCAATGTGATAAGGCGGGTATGGGAGATTTTTTGTAAGATTTTGATGGCTGCGGAGTGGGCCCTTCCTTTTGCAAAATTTCGAATTGCGGTTTTAGAGTCGCTAAGGATGTATTTGGCAGTGGTGGAGGTAATGGCTAAAGCTATGGCAGCCTCTTCGGCCTCCTCCGGAAATTTTGTTTTATTGATTGTCGCCGATGCGAGGGGAGAACCTCGATGATCGACAACTGCCAGGGAAAAGGCATTTCTGTCCGCATGTTCTGCCACGTCCACGTGCGCCGTGTCTTTCTGTACTGAAAATCTTTCGTGTAATTTTTGCGCTCTAGCCCTTCTTCTGTCCGTATCATATTCTGGATGCATGTTTTTAGGCAGAGGACGGACTATTAATTGCTCGTGCACGAGTCTTGGGATCGGCAAAGTGTGGGCCCGGGTCCCTTCATATTGTATTCCTGCTTTTTTTAGGATGAAACGTCCCGTTTCAGTACTTGACAGTCGTTCGTACTGTGCGGTGAGGTGTGCTTCCACCATTTCCGCTAAGGTGTTATGAATTCCTAACTTTAGTAGTCTTTCATTTGGGGTATGACGAGGGAGGTTTAGCGCAATTTTATAGGACTGCCTAATTAGTGAATCCAGGTCGTCTCTTTCTCTAACTGTGAGGGTGACGTATGGTGTAGAGTAGATAACTCTGCTAAGAACAAAGGCTTCTACTAGTTTCCTGGTCTCAGCTTCTTTAACTCCTCCACGCCTATTCGCGATTCGTCTGAGGAGGAGGGAAATTTGGTTGACGGTGTTTTTCAGTTTCTTAATTAGTGTGTCGTTTTTTAGGTTTGACTGTATGAGCATTCCCAAGATTCTTAGTGTTTCCACTTCTTGGATGGCTGCACCTTCCGCGTAGATTTTGATCGCAGGCGCTTTATTCTTTCTTTGACGCTTTGGGTGTAGGATGAGTAACTCAGATTTCTGGGGGGAACACGCGAGTCCCGCGGCTTGCGCCTCCTCTACGACTACGTCTACCGCTTGTTGTAGCGTATCTTGTATCGTGCCAATACTCCCCTTGGTGGTCCAAAGGGTGATATCGTCCGCGTACAAAGAGTGTTCTAGGTCTGGGATTCTTGCGAGTTCGTGTGCCATTTTGATTAGGGTTACGTTGAATAAAAAGGGGGAGAGGACCGATCCTTGCGGAGTTCCTCTATCTCCTAAAGTGAAGGTGTCGGATTTGATAGTGCCAATTTGAATTTTAGCCGTCCTATCGGAGAGAAAGTCTTTGATGTAGTTAAACGTTCTTGCGCCTACATTCAGCAGTGAAAGAGATTCTAGGATAGCTTTGTGTTTAACGTTATCAAAGGCTTTGGTTAAATCTAAGGCTAGGATTGCCCTGGTACTCCTTTCTTGCTCATGAGATAGGACTTCGTTTGCTAGTCTTAGCATCGTATCCTGTGTTGATAAATGTGGTCTAAAGCCGACCATAGTGTTTGGATATAAATTCTCTTTTTGCATGTGGGACTGGAGTCTGTCTAGCATGGCGTGCTCTATCAGTTTTCCTATGCAAGAAGTAAGCGAAATAGGTCTGAGGTTTTCGAGCGCGAGCTTTTTGCCAGGTTTTGGGATGAATTTAACGATGGCATGTTTCCAAGACGCCGGGAGTTTTCCCTCCCTCCAACACTCGTTCGCAAAGTCCGCGAGGGCTGTGATAGAAGCGTCGTCTAGATTTCTGAGTGTCTTATTGTTAATGCCGTCCTCTCCTGGGGCGGATGTTGTACGTACCTTAAAGAGGGCTGCTCTTATTTCCGCCATTGTTATGTCAGCATCCAGGATGGAGTTAGGCTCTCCTTTATAATTGGGCAGGGACTTCGTCTCACGGGTTGTGCAGAAGTATTTCTGCTGTAGCGTGTCTATAATATCTTGATCCGTGCCTGGGTCTATGTTTAAAATTTTGGTGATTTCCTTTTGAGTGGTAGCTTTGTTGGATTCCGGATCAAGGAGATGCCGCAGAAGATTCCACGTCTGCCTCGTGCCTAGATTGCCATTCACATTTTCACAAATATGGCTCCACTGCTGTCTCGCTAGTTCTGCGGTGTGGTGTTGAATTTCTTTCGTGAGTGTGACGATCCTGTTTCTAAGCTTTTTGTTATATTTTTGCTTAAGCCATCTTTTTTCTAGGCTCTGCCTTGCCTCCCACATGTGCGTAAGTCGGCTGTCAACCGTATTTACGCCTAAGTCATGTACTAGTTCCTTAGTGGCCTTTCCCACATCCGATAGGAGGGTCTGTGTCCAGTGTTCTAAGTTTATGATTGGTTCGTTGTTTTGGTCGCGGATAGTCCTAAGTTTGTCCCAGTCGGTGATTTTGTTTTTTCTGGGTTGGGGTTTGAGATTGGCAATGGTGATTTTAGACATTATGATATAATGGTCACTTCCCAGATTTTGTCTGGTGTTGCTCCAGCTTAAGTCTGGGAGATTTTTGCCTATCGTTAGGTCCGGGCACGTGTCCCTGGTCACGCTGTTTCCTATCCTAGTAGGTTGCATGGGGTCCGTGTATTGGGTGAGCCCTCTTTGCTGGATAAAATCCATTAGGGCCGCTCCTTTCCTGGACATGGTTGCGTGTCCCCATTGCACGTGTTGAGCATTGAAGTCGCCCACAATTAGGGTTGGGTTTTGGCCTGCGATTTGGAGGGTTTTGAGTATAGCGGCTTTCGCTGGTCCAGCCGGTGCCCTGGGGTGGCTGTATGCGTTTAGTACGAACAGAGAAGAGGAGTTTCTTCTGCTAGGCAGAATTTCAATTAATATACAATCGAGCTCTACGTTTTCAATCTCGTGGTTAACCACGGTAAGATTTCTATGTACCAACGTAGTGGTTAAAGGCTTTTCTTTGATGTGACATGGCAGAACCGCCCGGTACCCTGGCAGTTTTAGTCGAGACATTCTGGGTTCTTGAATCGCTATAACGTCAGGTTTTTCGGATTGCGATTGAATGTGTAACTGCAGATCTGTTTTTTGTTGCGCATAGACCTGCAGTTCCACTGCCAAATTGTTACGGTTTTAGGATTGGCCATTTTGCTGGGATAGATCGATTGGCGCCCCTTGAGCTAAAGGGGGAAGCCGGTGTAAAATTTCCTGTAAAACGGTGTCAATTACTCCGAATTTGTGATTTACATCCTGTATGTGTTGTTCGAGTCTTTGTGTTAAATTATCAACTCTTTGGGTTAGACTATCGAGTTTCTGGCTGTGCTCCTCCACTTTTTGTTCGAGTTTTGGGACTCTATCCTCCACTGAGGTATTTCTTACGTCAGCTGCTACTGCTCGTTTTTTTCGAGGTGTTTCTTCCTTGCTAACTACGCTTACTGGGGTTTCGACTGAGGCGGTCACAGTAGTTTCCATTTCTGTGACTTCCGGCAATGGGAGTGGTTTCGGAGGTGGGTCCTTAGATATGGCGGGTGCTTTTAGTTTACTATTTTCCTCCTCCAAGTGTTTGATTCTATCCGTGAGAATTTGAATGTGATGGAGTGCCTGATCTAGTTTAGACTGTAATGTCTGCAGCTCCATCCCCTTCCCATGAGAGGCCACTCCTGCCCAGCTCACCTGTTTCGGCCCGGGGCTCTGAGTCCGGCTGCTAGTGCTGGCGCCTCCTCCATTGCTGCTGCTTCCGTTTCGTCCGCCGCTGCTGCTCCGTCCGCTACGGCTGCTGCTGCGTCCGCTGTCCAAGGACGGGAAGGAGCTCGAGCGGTCCTTCCTTTCGGTAGATGTTGGGTCGTCACATGTCCGTGATTTGGGTCTTGATTGGTGCTCCGACATTTTCTTTTGGTGTCGTTGAAATCGCTTCTTGCAGCTGTTATCGCCTGTGCGGTGCCCTCCTCCGCAGATAATGCAGACCGGGTCGCAGACTTCTTCTTTCAGGTGTTGGTTTCCGCAGTACGGGCACCGTTGTTGTGGTGGCTCCGGACATACGTCTCTTCTGTGACCGACTCTTCTGCAGTTTGTGCACGCCTCTACTTTAGGAATGAAGGGGTAAACTGGGTACAGGACTCCGAAGTAGACGATGCTATCTGGGAGTTCGTCCGCGTCGAAGTGAAGCAGGAGGGACTTTGATGTTCTTCCCATGGAGCGTGCTTGAACGATGTCCGGGTTTCTTTTTCGGAATTCGGTCATCATTTCTTGGTGCGTTTCGCCATCGTAAGCCCTATAGATAATGCCTTGCAGGGCCCTGTCCGGAGGGGCGATGTACGACGTCATAACAATGTCTTTGCCTTCTATTTGGATTTGCTTGACTGCGACGTAGCGTAGTGCGTTTGCCTGCACCGGCGTCGATATGGTGATCACATTTTTTGCAGAGTTGGTCCTAGATTGGTCGTTTTCGGCCGCGGACGCGGTGACGCCGCTCGCTGTTGCGATCGCTTGTCTGATAGATTTCTCGGTGTAGCGCGTGATGTCTACGCCACCCGTTGGTCTGTAGATGATTTTATAGTCCTTCTCCGGGAGTCGGGGTAGCGGTTTCTTCGGATGTAGCGGAGGGAGAGGTTTCGCCTTCGGTTTCTCGGACTGCTCATTTTTCTTCTGAGGTGTTAATGACTCAGCTTTGGGGTTCTTGGTAAGGTAAGAAACAATTGTCTTCCAGTCTGGCGTTTCGAATTCGGCTGGAGAAGCGTTCGTCCCAACTACGGCGTATTCCATGACTGCCGCCGTGGCGTTCGCGCCGCACTAGGCCTGGCGTTCGGGTAAGCAAGGGCGCCGGAGCGACGCTGGATTTAGACAGTCGGAGCTCGGTCTCCCGAGCTCCGATTTGCGTAAAAAAGGTCTTGAAATGTGCCTTGTACACTCACGGTTCTTGTCCGTGTGTCGCAGTCGACGTATCCGGGTGTTGTCCCTTGTAGCAGGTGCTCGAAACGCGGAGCCCACACGAAGCACATGCGCCTCCGTTGGCCCCCTAGCGGAGAATCCTGACGGCAGATATTTTAGTCTTTGGTACTTTCAAATCGCGCGCCAATCGCAGTATCTGTCACTTGTGGTATACCGCTATCATCCTCACGGTAGACAAGCGGAATTTATAAACAGCGCTTCACGACCCGGGGCGGGGCACAGCGGCACAGCGGCACAGCGCCGGCTGGGGATCCGAGGTATGGAGGTTCGAATCCCTGTTGGAGACCAATTTTTTTTTTTTAATGAGGAGGAGTCGCCCACCTCTTAAGCGTTGCTAGGCAACGCCGAAAGAGCTTGGCGAGGGGGCTGCGCAGCTGGCCTCGGTTTCGCGCATGCGCAGAATATGGCTTTTGCAGCATACGGTCCACAAGAAGCTTGGCTCCGACCCTCGTAGTGAAGCTTCAAAAACAACAAAAACAAAAATGCCAGCAAGAAGTTCGCGAGGGTATGAATGAAAATAATGCACAAACGGCAAATTCGAGGTATTCTGATATGTAAAATAGGAATATGAAAAACATTAATCTAAGATTTATTAGAACAATAACTAAGAGTTGAGAAGCTGCACCTGTGCTAGTCGAGGCCGGCTAGGGAAGAGGGGGCGCTCCGGATCAATTTCAATTACCTGTTACTTGTACATGCACCGACATCGCACAGCACAATGGAGTACGCACATTTCCCCATCCACCTAAATGCGACCGACATTGCCGAGATTCGCTTACGAGCATTCGAAGGTCATCTACTAAGTCATCGCGAAGGTGAAATGCGCGCGTTGAAATTTGAGATTGCAGATGGCAGGAACGCTAGACAAAATGAGACTTCTAAGGGACAGGCGCAGTATCTGTCACACTTTCTGACAAGTGTACGTTTGGGCGGTAAGCCATCGCTCCTGTCGCGTGGCGTTCCTTGGCGCGCTTTCAAGCAACTTTCAAGTCGGATTGCAGATGGCAGGAATGATGGGGCTGGGACAGGTAGGTCACCGCCGCTTGCGGCGGGTGCTATCCTGCCACCGAATGTTTATCTGTTGTAGGCCGTCATTGCACCCGCCACCGCTTCGGTGGTGTACGACTGCCGTTGTTGCGGCACGCGTCTTTCTTTCCCTCTTCTTTTTCTTTCTTCTCTATTTTCTCTTCTGTCCGCACGAGACAGCGGAGGTAGCTCAGCTACAGAGCCAGTAGCAAGCCCGTGCATTTTCTTTTCGTTCTACCTACAGCCACAAAAACAACAACAACAGGTGGCAGGAACGCTAGACAAGAAGAGACCTCAGGCTTTCGCCTTTCACTACTTTAGTCGCTAAAGTCCCTCGTATATTTTCTAATTTTCTTCTATGTTTGCACTCCAAAAGGGTGATTTATTTTAGCGCTGTCCATCCTCCGGAGAACCGAAAACGACGTTACAACGTTGGGCACGTGCAAGGAAGAGGAAGCACACACTTTCTGCGTTCTTCAGTCAGGCCTACACGTTTGCTCTGCAACCTGCTCGGAGACAATGGATAGCATGCAGAGTGGCGGCGGTGACCAGGCAGCTCAGCTGACTAAGCAACAGGTCCAGCACATCGACTGCGACCCCCAGTCTTCGAAGGCCGACTCTAGTACTGGCTCCGAGATGATGGATTGCGACCCAGGCGCGGAAGTGAGCCTCAGCTGCAGTTTCCACGAGAATTCTCTGCGCGGTGCGGGAGACGCATTCTTTGAGAAGGCGCCGCTCAGTCCGATCGCTCCTCGGGTGAAGCCGATTTTTTTGGATGACCGAGATTTCATCCCGGATGATCTGAAGCTGGAGGACGAGCACGAGAACGACTACATCGCCGGTGACTTGGGTCATCATGGGTATGTGTTCCGGCGCGCGCCGGACGCTAAGCCTACTCCACCAAGCCAGCCGGTGGAACCCAAAGAAAAATGACTCGACAGAAGCTTGAAACTCTGCTTCTGGCTTACTTTTTCCATGATTTCCTTCGAACAACAGACCATGAGGAAGGTGCACAGCCAGAACCATGGTTCGGACATGTCCTAGTTGCTCCGATGTTGGCAAAGGAACAGCGATTCTTCTTGTGTGACGTCTAGTGTGTTTCTTCGGCCACCCATCTTGCACCCTGGCATGTGTCACCAGACTCCAGGTACTTCGTGCTGCGTGTAGTCGCGAAGCAGTGTCTTGACGGTTGTGTTCGCTGTTGCCTTCCCGTAGAGCGTTTTCTTTTTCTCTCTCTTCCTCTTTGTGGGCTGTTTTTTTTTTTTATCTTTTTTATGTTTTGGTATTAAACTTTTTTCGTTCAACTCTCTTTGAAGCGTTGTAACCGTCGAGAAGGTGTTGGTGTGCCCAACATGCTTCCTCCCAATTGCTGTGCTTCGTTTTCTCTTTCCTCTTTCGCTAATCTGCTACACCCCTTGGAACGGGCTCTCAGTTCACGTCAAGGAGGCTAGATGGTAGAAATTGGATCGGAAGACCATTACGGCGCCCATTTCTTTCCCTTCATCCTACCTCCCTTCCCACAGGGGGCAACTCACGTATCCACCCAGTACTGAGACAATTACCGCGCCTTTCGTTTCCTCAAAGACAATATTCCAATACCGGGTTATCGCCTTTGAGGAAACGCAATATTCAAATTCCGGATCCCGACCGCCGGCGGCTGCGTTTCGATGGAGGCGAAACGGAGAGGCGTCCGTGTACATTGCGATGTTGTTGTTGTGGCTGTATAGGAAGAAGGAAGAGAATGCGCAGGCCTGCTACTGGCTCTGTAGCTGAGCCACCTCCGCTGCTTCATTCGGACAGAAAAGAAAATATAAAAGAAAGAAAAAGGATAGGGAGAGAAAGACGCGCGTCGCAACAGTAGTCGTCCACTGCCGAAGCGGTTGCGGGTCCAATGAATGCCTACAACAGATACAAATCCGGTGGCGGGCTAGCCCCCCCCCCCCCCCTAATTAAGCGGCGGTGACCTACCAGCCCCTGCCCCCGTAGGGCTAGGGAGGTGGTGAAGAGTGGCAGTTCCTGGCCCTACGGGGCTGGGATGGTAGGTCAACGCCGCTTGCAGCGGGGGCTAACCAGCCACTGAATTTTATTGCGAAAGCAATACTACGCCAGGTTGCGCCTTTTCGCCATACCGCAGCCTACCCTTCACGGTCGGTGGTCGGTCATGTGACAACTGACGTCATATCAGAGCGAGCGACAGGTTAGCAAGTCGGCTTTTCAGCGCGCCGTAGCTACGCTTCACAGTCGAGGGACGGCTGGGGTCGGTCACGTGTCTACTGACGTCATACCAGAGCGAGAGACGGGGTAGTAAGTCGGCTCTTCGGCGCACCGTAGCTACGCTCCATGGTCGAGTGGCGGCGGTAGTCGGTCAAGTGACTACTGACGTCATACCAGAGCGAGAGACGGGGGGCCAAGTCAGCTCTTCAGGCCGCCACAGCTACGCTCCACGGCCGGTCGACCGCCTGCGAACGGCGGCAAGCGATTGACGTCATACAAGTTGCAAGAGCTTGCAGGCCTTGCTGCGGTTCATTGGGCTACAGAAAGAAAAATCTGTGAATGAATAATAGTTTGGAGACGTCTAAAAAATATGCCTTTCATTTCGTGGGTACACAGGAGATTAGCAATGTGCACCACCACAAGCGAAACACTTTGCGTATCCAAGCGGATATTGCATTTCCAGGCTTAATAAAGCTAAGCCCCAGCTAATTTTTATCTGTTGTAGGCCGTCATTGCACCCGCCACTGCTTCGGTGGTGGACGACGACTGATGTTGCGGCGCGCGTCTTTCTCTCCCTCTTCTTTTTCTTTTCTTCTCTATTTTCTCTTCTGTCCGCACGAGGCAGCGGAGGTGGCTCAGCTACAGAGCCAGTAGCAGGCCCGTGCATTTTCGTTTTCTTCTTCCTTTAGTCGCAACAACACACACAACACCACCATCACAGCCGCCGCCACCACCACCACCACCAACCACCCTCTGCCTTTTCTTAACTTCTGCTTGGAAACTTTCGATATGACCAGTTGCGCCGAGGGTTCGATTTCCACTTACAGGTGCGGTCACCACAAATCAAGTGATGAAGGTACAACTTAAAACTTTTCTTGTTTTCCTTTACATGATATGCGGAGTTAACAGCCTAGAAGCTGCACGTGTGATACCAGGGGCTTGTCGATGGGGTGCTATGGGTCAATTTCAATTACTTGTATCTTGTACATACACCGACAACGCAGAGCACAACGATGTGCCTGTATTTCTTTTACCGGGATTCGATCCCGTGCGCTTGGACCATCACTCGAAAGTCATATCAGTTCAGTCACCGCGGCGGCGGTTTGTATTGTATCTATTCAAATTGTTACAATGTCTAACTACTCTGCTTCCTTTGATTACTAAATATCTGACGTTTTCTACAAGTGCTTGAAAAGTGGGGCAGAAAATGAATACCGTTCAAAAGAAAAATTTCGAGAGCACTGTGCAATCTACACTGCAGAAATGCGAAAGCCCGAAGGCTGTTTCACATGCAAGCGATTGAGTGAATTCGGCGGTGAGCGGCAGCGACAGAGCAAAAATTTTCCAACCTGTTGGAATTGCGTCGCTCTCGCAACTCGAGCCGTCGCTAATGCTGAAAACAGGTTTTTGCGTCGCCGCGACAGAAATCGCTAGTGTTTTTGTTTGCATGTGAAACAGGTCTTAAGCGTTGCTGGTGCACACGGTGCAATATATCATCTGTCATTATCATTATCAACTAAATACACCTTTTTTATCATTGCTAATGTCATCATTGTCATTATCACTAATTTCAGCGTCATTGTCATTGCTACTATCATCCTAACGGTAGACAAGGAGAATTATGATGCGCGTTTCACGATCCCGGGTCTGTTGTGGTTGTGTGGTGTTGTGTTGTTTATTTCAATTCGACTTTTTCGGGTACAGGCTGATTACTTTGTAAATAATGTATGTAGCTCTTTCCTGTATTTAAAGGCATGTAATAAATGCCATGCTGAAGAAAAAAATCCCGGGCGTGGCATAGTAAGTTAAAGCGCTCAACTGAGGATTCAAGGAATGGAGATACGATTGCCGGTGGAGACAGGATTTATTTATTTTAACTATCTTCCTCACGGTAGACAAGGAGAATTATAAGGGGCGTTTCACGATCCCGGGTGTCATGGCCGATGACGTCATAAGATGATGATGATGATGATGATGATGACAATAATAATAATAATAATAATAATAATAATAATAATAATAATAATAATAATAATAATAATAATAATAATAATAATAATTTTTTTCCATTACCTAAAGTTGATGGAGGAGGTGGGAATAAAAGCGATTAACGCTTGACAAAGTTCCCACCCCCTTTACAGCAAGTGAGCAGCGGCATGCAACGGCACTTATAGAACAATAGCAAAGTGAGTGCAAAATAAAAACAAAGTTCACTTCAATATAAGCATGAAAAAGCAGTTCGCTTAAAAACAGAAAACACATCAAAACAACAACAATTATTGTAACTAAAACCACGTTTATAAAGCATTAGTTATACAAATGAACGTTTACACATGCATAATGAATGAACACTAAGAAAGGAAAGAATGACTTCACAATCTCGGGGTATCCCGTGGAATCTCGCGAACTGTGACACTTATCGTGGCCGGACTAGGATCATGGCCGCGAGTATGAGCCATTAAAAGCTTTCGCCTTACAAGAAAGAGGTGGTCTGCGCATCGTAGTGAAGAAAAGGGTGTGATATTTAGGTTGTTGAATTTCTTTTACCTCATTAAATCTCGTTCGCGATCTCGACGGAAGACAATATCAGAGGATTTACAGGGTTTACCATCCCAAACCGACTCAGGCTATGAGAGGCGCCGCAGTTTAAGGCTCTGGAATTTTCGACCAACCGTGGCTCTTTAACGTGCACTGACACCGCACAGTACATGGGCGCCTTGCTTTCCGCTTCCAGCGATAAGTGGCTGCCACGGTCGTAATTCAATACCACGTCCTTGGGTGCAACAATCGAGCGCCCTAACCACTGATCCACCGCGAAGGGGCAGACAATACGAGAGTTATTTTTTTACTATAGCAACTAACCTTCATTGCTGTTCTGGGCCGCGCTTTGTTCCCACAGGCAGTTTATTGAAGAGCTGCTTCTGCCTTTCGTGCGGACAACTACTATAGCACGAATTTTTATATCAAAAAACTGCTTCCTGGACTTTGTGAAGGCATCCGCATTAGTATATGTTTTGCATTGCAAAAGGCGCCAAATAAAAAAAAATGGCACTGCACAGTAACCGAATGCGTTCTACTTAGCAACCTTTTCTATCATATTCTGCTTTGACACCGACCGGTAAAGGTGCCCAGGAGGCTGTCAATAATACTCTAATCTACTCTAATTTACTTGCAGCAACTGGCCAAATTTCCCTCAGCGCTGCTGCCTTTTCCATTCTTAAGACGATACGTAAAACCTATTCAAAAACGATTAATTCAAATCATTTTAGCAGGCCAGCTTGGCCGGCTACACTATTGCCTTGTGCGAATTTTTCACAAGTGAAAGAAGCTCCTTCGGGTCTTCATTTTCTTGAAATCCATAACCAAATACTCAAGTCTTGAGTGCCTATGGAAGGCTGAGCGTTCCAACAATGATTACTGTGATCGACATCTTTGCTCACGACATATTGAATTTGATGAAAGAAACTAACTTCAAGATCCGCGTGCCTCTATGCTGTCACCTCTGTTGTTTAGCATGGAGAATTGAGGAGGAGATCTTAATCTAGTGCGTTTAAGAAAGTCTGTACAAGTCTCGTCATTTCAACACGTTAAGAGCTACGCCTCGTCTTTCATAATCACTTTCTTAATTGATTTGATCATCTATCCACACCAGGCTTCCGTTTGCTTAAATATCATACTGGGAGCCCAATTACCTTCACAGATGTAAAGATTTTGAGCTGGGATTAGTCATTTAACTCAGTCAACGTCACGTGACGTTTCACAGTTCAAATAGTGATTATACATGATAGCATGCGAAAAAATTCTTCGGAAATATTAGTAGAGAGTCGCGAGCTTCTTCGGCTTGACCTAACAGTGTCTTCCTCGGCGACTTAGTTTGCTGAGCTGGCGTATCAAGGAAAAAATCGAAAGCTAAAGCATCCCTGAACCCACATCCCTGCAAAGCTCGCGAAGCTTTTGAGTATCATGAAACGCATTCAGAACTGGCGGTGTTTTATCTTAGAATTTTGGCAAGGAATTATAGCATTTCGGCAGTTTTGATGACATAACGCTTACTCCCACTGCCCATAAAAATGTGCAACAGTGCAGTACGGTTCACTGTTAAAGGGAACATGAGATCGCGTGGCGTAAATACTTGGCAAAGCGTTGCCGCCAACCTCTGGCAAGAATGGAAGGCATAAAGTGCACGCTAGCTTGGGAAGAGCAGTCGGACGTGCTTACTGCGTATGCAGCTTGTACAATAGTTTATCGCTGGCTCGCTCAGGAGTGCTTTGTAAAGCGCGGCGGCAACGCAGCCGCATGTTCCCTTTAACGGTGGACCGTAATGTACATGTACCCGGCTATTATGTCAATTGAGAATGACAGGCGGCTAATAATAGCCTAGAACAGAAGGAAAACGAACGCAGCGGGAAGCGCCCATGAAAGGAATAAAAAAAAAAACGAAATAATATCAAAGAAATACGCTCTCAACAACTACTTGCAGTAGAAGAAGAGATTATCGCATTGAAAAAGAATCAGGTATAACGAATGCGTATTTTACTTCCTGAATATTTTTAATTTATTGCGAAAAAAAAATTAAAACATCGTATATTTTTATTCGCTGCAGTGAAAAAACACCCTGACTTTTAATTTCTCATCAGCAACCAGATGACAGCGACAAGCGCACTTCATTTGTTAGACATTCCATCAAGCGCCTAATTTTAAGGCATGACATAACGCTGCATCATGCGATAGTCTTCTGCGCATGGCACCATCTAGATCTCAGTTCAGTCCCTCGAGTTTACCTGCACGTGTATTACACCTTCGTGCTCTGCTCTTATTCTATCGCAGGCAGTTTGCAACCTGTACGGCCGACTCTGTTTTTACGCATGCGTACTACGCACTTCTACCGCTTGATGTTCTCGCATCCTTATTGACAGCTACTCTCGAAACAGGCATGGAGTTTCAAAAAATCTTCTTTTGCAAAATTGCTTCGATCCCTTGCTCTGATACCTCTGTAATACTATAGAATCTTAATTTTTCTCTCCTCTTTCGATCGCTATTTACTTTTAATGCGGCGGCGTTAGAATCCCATGGCGCGAAAAATTGTCCTGTGGTGACGGCGGCGACTGTTTCACGCCTCGTAGTCTCTAAATATTATCAGCACGCCTCTGGCAGGTGATAGTTGGCCGATGACATGACCGGTACTTACCTCGTTTGAAGCTTTCTGAAAGTAAATTGTCCAGTACAGTAAATGATTCCGAAATTAGCACTATAATAATAATAATTAGTTCACAGGAAAGGAAAGGCGCAGTACCTGTCACACTTTTTCTGGGGACACCTGAACCGTCGTCGTTGTTGTTGTTGTTGTTGTTGTTGTTGTTGTTGTTGTTGTTGTTGTTGTTGTTGTTGTTGTTGTTGTTGTTGTTGTTGTTGTTGTTGTTGTTGTTGTTGTTGTTGTTGTTGTAGGAAGAAGGAAAAGAAAATACACGGGCCTGCTACTGGCTCTGTTGCTGAGCCACCTCCGCTGCCTCGTGCTGACAGAAGAGAGATTTATTTATTTTATAGGAAGGGAAAGGCGCGGTAACTGTCTCACTTATTTTCTGTGGACACCTCAACCGCACTGTAAGGGGAGGGAGGAAGGTGAGCGTGAAAGTGGAAAGAGAGAAAGAGGAGCCGTAGTGGAGGGCTGAGGAGTAATTTCGACCACCTGGGGATCTTTAAAGTGCGCTGACATCGCACAGCACACGGACACCTCTTCGTTTCGCCTCCATCGAAACGCAGCCGCCGAGGTTGGGTTCGAACCCGGGTACTCCAGCACAGTAGTCGGGCGTCTTACCACTGCACCACCCCGGCGGGGTAGACAGAAGAGAGAAAGTATAGAAAAACGAAAATGAAGGGAGGGAGAAGGACACGCGCCACAACAGCCGTCGTCCACCATCTAAGCGGTGGCGGGTGCAATGACGGCCTACAACAGGTGGCTGGCTAGCCCCCGCCGCAAGCGGCGTTGACCTACCGTCCTAGCCCCATAGGACCAGGAACTACCACCGTTCATCACCGCCCCGCCGCTCCTCACCTGAACCGCGCCGTAAAAGAAGGGAAGGTGGTAGTCAAAGTGGAATGAGAGAAAGAGGAGCCGTAGTGGAGGGCTTAGGAGTAATTTCGACAACCTGGGAATCTTTAACGCGCGCTGACATCGCACAGCACACGGACACCTCTTCGTTTCGCCTCCATCGAAACGCAGCCGCCGGCGGTTGGGATCGAACTTGGGTATTCCGGCATACTAGACGGGCACCATAACCACTGCACCACCGCGGCGGTGCCTAGCACTTATGTATCTGTCATTTCTCTACATAGGTGGTAACCACAAAATCCGGTGTGGTCGTCATCGTCGTCTTTGTTAGCAAAAAAGTAACGAACATGGTTCTGGCTCGTGGTATTCATGTAGGACGCTGTATCAACGCAAGGCTCACGCATATACGCCGCATGAAACTCATTTATTGTCTTCAATTATTCAACGCGATAGTGTTAAATGTCCGGTTCTCCATAAAATACGTCATAGGCTTTGTGAGCGAAATATCATGGGCACGGTTGTGAAAGGTGGTAATTGGCACGTGACGTGGTCGTGCACGGACTGGTCGTCGGGCTGTGTAACTTCACGAGACCACGTGACATGACCCTATTGGTAGGCGCTGCCAACTTGGATTTCGCCATTGAGGTGAGCGGGTAAGATGGGGATCCAGCTTTCCAGCACAATTTGATCCCGAGTTTGACATGCTGCCCCGCCGGGAACATGCAAGCACGGTCGTACGGCTTGGTTAAAGCGGGGATTTATATCTGTGCCTGGGTGACCTTTCACATATTATGATATCTAATGACAGTATGATAAGGATTATGAGCAGAACAGAGCCGCAAGTAAGATTCTTGATTAAGAGAATAACATACTAAATTTACACGAACGAGGAACGCCAAAGGAAACCATCAAACTGGAGCCATTAACACTGTCGAGTTCTATCTTTAAAGGCGGAACTTCAGTGCTCCCCCCCCCCCCCTTCCTCCTAATTTTTATTTGTCCTGAAAACTCATCGACCTTTCAGCTGCTTTAAAAAGAAATATGCCAAGCCCTTCAAGCACTGCGTACAGCCTTTGTCCTGTCATCTGTCCAGGGGGCCTGCTTCTGACCCGTGTTGTGGCGCTGATTTACCATTACTGGAGGTCGTACACGGTAGGACAAAAACTCTTCATACCATCAAAAGATTCGGAACACTGGAAATACATTACAAGCCGTACGATGTGGTTCAGAAGCAGACCCACTGGTTTCTACACTTTTGACATACGCTGCACCTGCGAAAACATTTTTTTGTAAAGCTGTCTTCGCCTCACAATGACCCGTGCGAAGGAGAAGAAACCTTTCACGGCGCTCGCGGACTGGTGCTGTTCATTCAGGCTAATCACGAGGACTGATACGTCTCCAAATAGACGAACTCGCGTGGACCCATTGAACGTACGCACAACAAGGTTAGCGCGGTGGCTGAAGTATAATTTTGCGATCACATCCCATTTCCAATGTTCATTGGCAGGATATTTTTTTTTTTTTTATTCCTGCTTAAAAACTGGCCTCTTACGGCTGCGAAACATATTATGGCGAACGGAAAATAATGATCAATTTTTAATATGCAGTTCTTTGAGCGCAAAATATTTGGTATTCGACGGTACTTGGAGCCATCTTTTCTGCAACGATGAATTGTCTTTTGACATCAGCTTGCCCTGTCATCTGTCCAAGTACGGTAAACAAAAAGACAGTCTGAAAGTCTCGTTTCTTCAATCTGCGGTCATGGAATTTCCTTCAAAGATGAAATTCCAGTCAATAAAGTTCATGGTAAGCTTAAGCATACGAATGACTACTCATGCATTAGCTTGAGAAATGCAGGAAGCAGACTAATGTGTTTTAAAAATGGCGAAACGAGCACTTCAATGCAGCCTTCACATGTACACCATCGAATAGCCGAGACGGAAGCCATCGAGGAGGCCGATAATGCCCTAAGCAGTGAATATATAGAGAGTAACAATAGATAAAACATCGAAAATGGTTAAATATGCGGAGACTGTAATTAAAATGTCACTGAGAAACTCGGCTGCTGGAAACTCTGTGCGCTGTATTACGCGCTCATTCATCAAGGGCCAGAAAGTAAAACACAAATTTTTCGCTTCAGAATTTAGCCAAACATATCTAAAAGCAGATCGTTTCCTGCTCTTAATTGTAATTGGTGATGAAAGCTGTCAACTTAAAGAACCCCAGGCGATTGAAATAAACTAGCCCTTCGCTACCGTGTCCTTCATAGACGATCTCGCATTGGGACCTTAATCCCCCTGTAAGAGGTAATGAAGTGACCTAACGGGCGCCATTTTGTGGCGCAGAACACAGGGGGTTTTAGCAGTAAAAACCGATGCAGATAATGTTAAGCGATTAGATATGCCTGCAGCCTTTTTCCAAACTCTATACGCTATAAAACTGCCGCTTATTTAACGTAGGTGCATATATACTCCGTTTCACTAGTTCAAGCCTGAAACAAAACGGCATAATCTACTGTTACAGCACTCAATATACTCGTCCCCGACGATGAACAGATACTGTACTGTCAGCTGACCGAGATCTAGGCATGGTGTTTGGTAACACGGAAGGTCTGATAATGGCTGATTTCCGTGAATATAGGCAGGAAATGCTACTCGGTATGCTGAAACACTGCATAAATTTCGTCAGGCATTCGCGATAGGCTGCCAGCAGTGAAAATCACCTTGCGCACCACAATAACAGTTATCATAATGTTGGCTAAACAGTAGTGGAAAAAGGACCAAATTGTACAAATTAGGAACTTAGAGCACTGATATGCCACTCTTGGATTTCCACTGTTTGGAAAGCTGAAGGGCGGAAAGCTAGGTTATCAATACGAAACTCCGAAAGGCGATATCTGGAGCTGCGCGTCACTAGGGGCGCAGGCTGCCACGAAGTTCTAACGGAGAGGTATTTCTCCGATTGATAAAAGTATGTACTGGTATAGAACTGGTAAAAGTATGGCAAAAGTATGTGCTTAGAAATATAGGCAGTGTAAAGAATAGTAAATGTCTGAACAACAAAATAAGAAAGTTTCGTTTTGGGTAGTACGTGATGCCTAATTATTTGTGAGAAGGTGTTTCTGCTCATTTTCAGTGTGGCCTACTATATTTTGCGCAGGAAATATTCGAATGGCGTATGAGACTGAGTACCCTATATCATCATCAACAAAAACAACAACAACCTTGATACACGCACTGCAGGGCAAAAAGCCCTCCCATCCAGTGTCTATGCGCGACCACAAAGTGAAGCACGCACCGCTTTTTATGACGCAAACGGCCCGAAGGATGGTCGGAGAAAACATGTGCATCGGTAAAGGAGGGGAGGCAGGCGCAGCACATGTGATGTGTGTACACGACCAGTCCGCAAGTTTAGTGGATAGTAAGGAGTCATGAAGTGAAGGGGGGGGATGTTAAACGTAGCCACCACCTGGAAGAGCAGAATAACATCGTCAGCCGAGCTTTCCCAGCCGCCACGTCACAAAAGATCTCGGCCATCTAACAAAGACGAAGGGATAAGTCTGTCCTTTTGACACTTGATTTGAATTCAAAAAAGCTTTTCTATGATATGGTAAGCGCAGGCACAGTAGCCCTCTTTACATTGATCCGAACGAGATGGTCAAGTTGAGAGGTTGAGTTTAGTGTACTCGACCCTACCGGGTTTACATCAATCCGACCCGACGAGCGGCGATTACGGGGGCGCCTCGCGTCTAGACGAACTAGCAGATGACATTTGATTTCGGCTTTTAAAACAAAACTTTACTACTGCTTTTCATAGATTGTTCGGCATGCTTCATAACCACGTGACATGCCTGTTGCTCACACATGCGCCGCCAGGAGCAGGCGGCGCTCCCCACCTTCTTTCCTTTCCTTATGACGCGGTTCAGGTGTGCACAGCAAAAGTGGATAGTTTTTTTTTTTTTTTAAATACATAGCGCAACAAACATAGGACAAGCGAGTAGACGGGAACAGCGCTGTTCCCGTCTACTCGCTTGTCCTATTGTTTGTTGCGCTGTGTATTTTTAAAAAATGATGCACCAACTAGCTGAACTCACAGTTCCGTTGCAAAAGTGGATAGAATACGGGCGGTTTCTTGGGAGAGCCTGCCTATATATATATATATATATATATATATATATATATATATATATATAGGCTGTGCTGTGCTATATATATATATATCCTAGACAGCTAAAATGGGTAGCAAAATCACTCTAATTTGTATCCCAGCACACGCCCGTCCGCGGCGACGAGGCGGCCTATGCTTTAGCCCGAGATCTCTACTTCCTGGCAAACGCGGAGCCACTCGACTGCCAGGAGATGGACGAACGTTTGCAAACCTATAATGAAATTGTCAAAAATGATAAATTACGAAGACGTCTAATGCCACCACCGGAGCCTAGCTTAAATAATAAAGAGGCCGTAGCCTGGCGCCATTACAAGCCATAAACATCCCAAACCCTGCCTGGTTGTTTCACACCCAGACAGATTAGAAAAAAGATGATAAATGTAAAACCTAAGAAGCGAGCTGAGGACCCTCGACCACATACTTTGGGAATGCCCTAGATCTTCAGGCACTATAGGGACATTAAAAGTATAGAAGCCCGGGAGACCCTGCTGCGAAGCGGGGTCCCCGCTGACCAGCAACGAGCCGTCCGCCTGGCGGCTGAGGCCGCGAAGAACCAATGTACATTCGCGAGTCATTAATCGCGGAGATCCCGGCACCCGTTCCTCGGGCCTGCATGCCAAGAGCGAAGAGCAGGGGGCCTCCTAAATCGATGGAAAATAAAGTTTTATTCAATCACAGCTTTCCTTTCCTGCAAACCAGTTTATAATTGAGCTTCAAAAATATGGTATGACCTCCACCTTATTAAATGTAGGTGTCCACTATTATGTGGTGTCCACTTAGCTGCGTTTTGATGGAGGCGAAGCGAAGGGGCGCCATTGTGCTGTGCGATATAGTTGTTGTTGTTGCGACTGTAGAAAGAAGTAAAAGGAAATGCACAGGCGTGCTACTAACAGCTGAGCCATCTCAGCTGCCTCGTGCGGACAGAGGACAAAATAGAAAAGAAAGGAAGAAAAAGAAGAGGGAGAGAGAAAGACGTGCCTCGCCACAGCCGTCGTCCGCCGGAGCAGTGGCGGGTGCAATGACGGCTTACAACAGATACAACTACCGGTGACAAGCTAGCCCCCCCCCCCCCCCCCCCCCGCGCAATCGGCGGAGACCTGCCATTCCCAGCCCCGTCACGCCAGAAGCAGCTACCCTCCGTCCTCCGCTGTGCGATATCGTTGTTGTTGTTGTCTGTAGGAAGAAGGAAAAGAAAATGCATGGGCCTGCTACTGGCTCTGTAGCTGAGCCACCTCTGTGCGATATCAGCGCTTGTTAAAGATCCCCAGGTGAACGAAATTACTCCGGAGCACTCCACTACGGCACCTGTTTCTATCCCCATCTTATTTCCCCACTCCCACCTTCCTCCTTTCCCTTTTGGCATGGGGCAGGTGTCCACAGAAACAAGTGTGTTAGCTATACTGCGCCTTACCCATCATGTGAACCAATTACATTATTATTATTATTGTTATCATCATCATCATCATCATCATTATTATTATTATTATTATTATTATTATTATTATTATTATTATTATTATTATTATTATTATTATTATTATTATTATTATTATTATTATTAATGATTTTCCCAATACCTACCTTTAAAAAATGCCGACCGCCGGCGGCTACATTTCGATAAACGCTGAAAGAAGAGGCGTGCGTGTACTGTGCGATGCCAGTTGTAGTTGTTGTGGCTGTAGGAAGAAAGAAAAGAAAATGTACAGGCCTGCTACTGGCTCTGTAGCTGAGCCAACTCTGCTGCCTCTTGCGGACAGAAGAGAAAATAGACAAGAAAGGAAAAAAAGAAGAGGGAGAAAAAGACGCGCGCCGCAACAGCCGTCATCCGCCACCACTGAAGCGGTGGCGGTTGCAATGACGGCCTACAACAGATAAAAATCAGTGGCTGGCTAGCCCACGCCGCAAGCGGCGTTGACCTACCGTCCCAGCCCCGTAGGGCCAGGAACTGCCACCCTTCACCACCTCCGATGCCAGTGCACGTTAAAGATCCCCAGGTGGTCGAACTTGCTGCGTAGGCCTCCACTATGGCTGCTCTTTCTTTCCATTTTCACTCCCACCTTCCTCCATTTCCTTATAATGCTGGTCGGGTGACCACGGAAACAAGTGGGGCAGATATTGCGCCTTTCTCTTCCTATGAACCAATTGTTAAAGAAAAAATGTCAAAACGTAATCTTGTCCTGATTAGTGGTTATCTTCAAGAATGCGACATCACCTTAACCTGATTAATTGTAGGTTTCCGCCATATTGAGGTGTGCACCCAAATGTACACTGCACCTTCCATTTCAAAAAAATTTATCTTGCAAAAAATATATACCCGCCACGGTGGCGCAATGGTTAAGATGTCCGACCGCTGTACCGGAGTACCCGTGTTCTAACCCGAGCGCTGGCGGCATGCGTTTCGATAGAGGCGGAACGGAGAGCCGTCCGTCAGTCAGTGCATCCGTGCGCGCTAAAGATCCCGGGGTTGTTTAAATTACTCCGTAGGCCTCAACTGCGGCACGTCTTTCTATCTTTCCGCTTTCACTTCCACCTTCCTCCCTTCCCTTACGGTGCGGGTCAGGTGTCCACGGAAAAAAAAGTGCGGCAGATTTGGCGCCTCCCCCTTCCTGTAAACCATAAATTACTTGTGGTTTACCTCTGGTTAACCTTAGTTGAATTGCAATAGCAACGGCGGAAGCTTCTTTTGCCTGCTACATTATTTCCTTATCAAGCTTCTATCAGTGTAAGTTGCTACAATATTGGGGATACTTAAGCTCATCCCTTAAGAGTATGAAGCGAGAGCGTGAGTTGCCAGTCTTCTTTTTCTTCTGCTCCTCCTTCTCCTCCTCGCTATCGCAGTAATGTTACCTCCGGCTACTTCGTTTCGGTGGAGGTAAAACAAAGAGGCGTCCGTGGGCGGTGCGATGTTGTTGTTGTCGTTGTTGTTGTTGTGGCTGTAGGAAGAAGGAAAAGAAAATACACGGGCCTGCTACTGGCTCTGTAGCTGAGCCACCTCCGCTGCCTTGTGCTGACAGAAGAGAGATTTATTTATTTTATAGGAAGGGAAAGGCGCGGTAACTGTCTCACTTGTTTTCCGTGGACACCGCAACCGCGCCGTAAGGGAAGGGAGGAAGATGGGAGTGAAAGTGGAAAGAGAGAAAGAGGAGCCGTAGTGGAGGGCTACGGAGTAATTTCGACAACCTGGGGATCTTTAACGTGCGCTGACATCGCACAGCACACGACGCCTCTTCGTTTCTCCTCCATCGAAACGCAGCCGCCGAGGTCGGGTTCGAACCCGGGTACTCCGGCACAGTCGGGCGTCTTACCACTGCACCACCCCGGCGGGGCGCAGACAGAAGAGAAAGTAGAGAAAAAAGAAAAGGAAGAGGGAAAGAAAGGCGCGCGCCACAACAACGGCCGTCGTCCACCCCCGAAACGGTGGCGAGTGCAATGACGGCCTACAACAGATAAAAATTTTGTGGCAGCCTAGCCCCCGCCGCAAGCGGCGGTGACCTACGTGTCCACAGCATTGCATGTCAAAGGTAGTACGGTGGTCGAAGTTGCTCTGTCTTTCTCTCTTTCCACTTTCACTCCTACCTTCTACTCTTCGGTTACGGTGCGATTCAAGTGTCCGAGGAAATGGTGACAGATACTACGCCTTTCCCTGCCTGTAAAGAAAAAAGATGAAAACAAAAAAATCATGGATTGAAAAGGCAGTGCTACAGGGGGGCCACATTCACCGCATTTGCTCGTATCATTAGGGTCAAGCATTACTATGATGTGACACCTGTACTTACCCTAATAATTAGTTCCAATAGCGAATATTATAATTATCAACTAATTAAAATCAGTACTTAATCATAATGCAAACTGTACAGTCTGTTTAAATGTTTAGAACCCAAGTCGTTAGCTTATGAGCCACACCACGTGGCCTGTAATTTATTCCCAGTGTTCCAAATCGCCTGAAGGTAAGAATATTTCCGGTTCCGCCCCATCAAGTGGGTAGGACTTCAATTAATTCTAAAAGATCCCCTGTAGACGCTTCAGAAACAAACCTCCCGACAAGGATTTACATACGGCAAGGCTATCGCATCAACTCTTGCTTAGACTTCCCGTCAGCCTTTTTAACGCTGGCAATCGCAGCAAGAGAGCGTTCTTTTTAAGTGAGAACATAAGTGATGGTATAGCTGATAACTTTATCGAGAAGATAAAGAAGGCTTCGATAAATATTCAGAATTTGGGTATCATTAATGCAATAACGCACCTGCATAATAAGGTCGGTGGTTTGAACACAGAAATGCGTTATATCTGCTTAATTACTCGCTCTGTTAGGTTTCTCAAAAAACAAGTCGGAAACAGCGCAAAATATCTCATTCCGCTGTTTCTTTACTGCATGTTTTCTCAACTACTTCGTCTGAAACAAGAAAATACATTTGTAAAGATGTTATGCAGACAGCAGTAGCATTGCCCATCAACTCGGCTGGTGGGACTAGTGCATCTTCTGTAAAGGCTGTTTCGCCTGAGTAAGAGTTGGTTGAAGGAGAAGCCAACGCTTTTATAGCAGGAAACGAATGTTCTGTGCAAAGGAAAATTTTGGTGGTTTCTGTTTGCAGCTTGAATGATGCCAGAGCTCCAAAGAGGTGACTGCATAACTTTTATAAGCTCTCCAACCCTGAACTAAAGAACAGCAAGTCTTTCAGGCTGTCGATGCCACCATAACCTTTTGACCGCTTCCACTTGCACTTAGCCTTATGATCTCGAGCCCACAAGTGTTCTTTCTTCACGGCAGCGGCCAAAATGACACCAAAGCCTTTCTTCACACCTTGAAAAACTACTAAGAATACTTTTTATTATGTCTTCCTTCATAGGAGGTACAGCTACTAAAAACATTTTTTATTTTTCCTTTCAGTACTCAATACCTCCCGCTCCTCACAGCATGTGTTATTCATCCCCGTCGCCTCCCTTTCCTGCTTTCTTTAAATTCTCCTATATCTCACTCGTCTCTCTGACGATCGCTCATAACTATGCACTCTGCCGCAGTGAAAGCACTCCTCGAACGTGCACACCTTCATCAGTGCCATGCGTAGACGACACGAACGCGCATCTGCATACTGACGCGCCTTCGACGGCCAATATGTGCGGTCGGAACGTAGGCAAGCAACATCACCCCCGTGAGTGGCCGGCCAGCATAGGCCTCAGGCCATGTTTATATTAGTTCGGTGGAGACTCAACCCTCTCCTCAGCGTGACAGCTCCATCTGGCCTCTGTTTGTTGTTTTTGGAACACGACACCTTATTGAGGAAAGACGAGAGCAAGAAAGGCAGTTTACAGGCTCGCGATGGAAGGATCGGTTGTGGTGGATATATTTATGTACTCAGGGCTTTGGCGGAGACGACAGCTTCTTGGCCTCTATGGCACTCGTGCTCTGCGTGGAATATGGACAGAGTAGATAGCAATACGGAGGTCTAGGCAGGGGAGCTCCGTCGGAACTTTCTCAGCTCCTGCTGCTGTTGCTGTTTCTCTTTGTGCTACACGGCACCGGCAGTACGTGTGTTTGTCAGGCTCCCGAAGCTATATCCTTTGGTGCCGCCAGATCTTCCATTCTGTCAGATGAATTCACGCAGAAAAGGTTGGTTCAGCGTGTGTATGTGCGTATGTTTGCTGACGTGAAGAGGTAAGGAAGACAGCAGTTTCGTTTCGGGAGGTTCGCTCAGCGCTCGAGATGTCCAGCGCCGGAAGTGAAAGATGAAAGGCTGAAATGTAAAGAAATAGAAGACAGAAGAAATTCAAGACAGGGGAGCGAAACACCGGGAGATTACAAATCTGCAGCTTTCGACTACCGAGAACACGCAAGCGCCCGTCTCAACGTTTTTTTTTTTTTTTTCAGGGAAAAATATGATAAGAGAAAGTTGAAACGAATGCAAGAATGCCCGAAGAAGATAATCAGTCAATCAATATCAGTGAGTGAGTGAGTGAGTGAGTGAGTGAGTGAGTGAGTGAGTGAGTGAGTGAGTGAGTGAGTGAGTGAGTGAGTGAGTGAGTGAGTGAGTGAGTGAGTGAGTGAGTGAGTGAGTGAGTGAGTGAGTGAGTGAGTGAGTGAGTGAGTGAGTGAGTGAGTGAGTGAGTGAGTGAGTGAGTGAGTGAGTGAGTGAGTGAGTGAGTGAGTGAGTGAGTGAGTGCTTTTTTGGTACCTAAGACAAGCCAGCGCTTAAGCGTACTTAGTGGTGAAGAAAAAATTGCGTGAAATATAGCGCAAATACAACATACTGGTGCGTAAGAATGCAAAACGTGAACAGGAGAAACAAGATCAGAGCTAGATCAGGTAACCAGGAGAATTAAATCGCAGACAACAATACTGAGCTCGAAAAATTCAGACAAATAAATAGTAACAGTACAAAAAGACACAAAGCAAGAAAACGAGGCACAGTGTATACAAGGAGAGATAAGAATAAATAATAATAAAAGTCATATTATTTATTTATTTATTTACTTACTTATTAACAATACTGCAGAGTCACATGACTCTAAGCAGGAGCGAGCACAAAAATTACATACTATGAAGGTTACACCACACAAGCATCAACTACATCACATCAGGGTATGATCTGAAGGAAATGAAATCGGACACAGTAGTACAATGACACCACGTACGCATTTTCTTCCAATTTGCAATAAATTTATCGACACTGGGGCTAAGTGTTCGCAATTCATAATTGCAAACACGACATTAATATTTGAATTGCTTATGGCATCGCCAAGAAAAAAAGGGGACGAACTACAGTGCAGGAATAATTACCTTAACACTCAAACCAAAAAGGTGAAACGAATAGCCAACACTGTGAAAACAACTCCAGTTTTTTTTGTTTTTTTTTTTTCTAACTGTATAACCAAAATAGCCCTCTTTATTCACTCGTGTCAAAATTCGCGCTTTCTCCCTGGTGACCGCCGCCCGCAAAAGGACTAGTTTATTACACCCTCGCCTCTGGCAAAGCGCACCGCTGTTGTTCTTCCGTTTTCACCAGATATCTCGCACGAAGCCGCGCGGCACCAGCAGCAACAGTCGGTCGAAGAGACACACGGGCAGGCATCGCAGCGGAAACTAACTCACTCCCGCCTCTTTTTACGCCTCGGACGAAGCGGAAGCGGCGTAAGGAAGCGGCGCTCGTACCACCAGTTTTTCTCGAGCGCAGTTCTGCAGTGAACAGAGAGAGACACCCACAGCTTAGCACAAAAGCTCCCAGCATACACACAGTCACACAGACACAAGCGGCAGCGACAGAGACAGAGGCGGCGCCGAGCAAGGGAAAAAGCGCGATATATTCCGCACTTGTACACCCCCCAACGAGTGACTGGTGTGAGCGCTCCGACGACGACTGTTCTTCTTCGCCGCACGGCCCGTCAGCGAGCAGTTTTCGCGGCGGACGCTCAGCGACACAAAAGAAATCTCGCGCCGCGGCGGTGTCTCTCTCTCTCTCGAGACGACGACGACGAGAGATAGTTCAACCGAGACCACATTATGCCTTCCATACAAGTCATTCTCGGCACAATGCGTGAGCGCGCGCCCCCCAGATCTTTGAACACAGAGCGGGGACCAACCGTGGCCATCCACCACCACTGCTGCCTCTTTACTTTCCCTTTCTGCGCCCTCAGCGCCGGCAACAGCCGAACCAGTCACACACAGAGCCGCACTATACACCACTATGCCTTATCTCTCGTCGCTGGCGGCCGCCTCGCGCCAGCCATTTCTCTCACGCGCACAAAGAGACGCGCGCCGAAAGAAGCGCAATTTAGAAACGACGCGAGAAACTTCCGCGCGCTACTATAGTGTTCCTCTGTCTCTTTTCGGGAGACTGCAGAGACTGCGGCACCCCAGTCCAGAGGAAAAAGAAGAAAAAGAAGCGCAGTTTGAGTTTATGGGCCATTGTGTTCGGCTTGCACCGGTAAACGACTCGGTCTAGCTCATGCGTACAAAGAGAAAGCCCGTACGCGTCTTGCTTGCTTGCTGTATTGTACGCAGAGCTGTGCAGCCTATGTTGTGCATTCACTACATTTCCAGAAAGAGAAAACCGCCACTTCCTGCGTGGTATGCGAGGATGTGTACAGTGTGAAATGATATCGCGCCTTCCAACGTTTGTACTACGGTTGCGCGTTTTAAGCTCCGCCTCCTATTTCCATCTTCTTCGCCACCTCCAAATCCGACCTTCTGCCTCGCCTCTGTCTTTCTACTTTTTTTCTCCTGAAGACGCTGTCTTTGTCCATTTTCCACAGCACAATAAAACGCTATCAAAAAGCTTATCAATAAGCTCGATACGTGGCTTCATTTGAAGCGCAATGCAGCCTGTCCTGATCGATGTGATGTGGCGGCGGAAAATGGCACGGTGTTCTTCGCCAGTGCGTTTACGCGTCCAATTGCGAAAACGTTTTCGCTCTCTTTACTGCTCAAAGCCACTCTACTCGATTTTGCTGCGTAAAGCTGCTCGTCTTGATGTCGGCTCTGCTTTTTTTACGCGAGAGATTGCGCACTTATGGCAACGCTGGTAGTTCGCCGTTATTATTTGTTTGTTTGTTTGTTTGTTTGTTTGTTTGTTTGTTTGTTTGTTTGTTTGTTTGTTATTTCAAGGTTCTTAATTTTTCAGGACGCAACAACACTGAGAAACGTTTCTGCGGCAGCCGTTACATACGTGCACTAGAATGTTCCACAGCAAATTTTTCAACGCCAAAACTTATCGGCCACTTCAAAAGACCAGATTATTCAAGAACTTCGGAAATCATTTCTATTATGATCATCCCAGAGATCCTTCACTTAACCTGGCGAAAAAGAAAACTGAATTTTCAAGGCTCCATAAACGAGCTGGACATTACACATTGTGGGGATTCAACATTCCCCTCGTTCGCACGACGCGGCGAACACCCTCTCTCTCTCTCTCTCTCTCTCTCTCTCTCTCTCTCTCTCTCTCTCTCTCTCTCTCTCTCTCTCTCTCTCTCTCTCTCTCTATCTATCTCTCTCTCTCTCTCTCTCTCTCTCTCTCTCTTTCCGGGAGCTCTCATCTTCCCTCATGGCCTCCTTCCCCCCGAACTATTGCTGAGAGGAGGGGTTGAAAGAACTAGCACAGCCCAGCGTGCGGCCCCTCCTTCCCCCTCCCCTCTCACCTCGGCGGGCAGCCTCGTCAGCGGAGAGATACGACGCCGCGACGCCGGAACGCACTGATGCTGCTACACTCTTAACCTAGTTCCACGTACTAAGTGGAACTTTAAAAAATGTTCCACTTATAAGCGAAACATTTTTAAAAGTTCCAGTTATGACTGGAACCTATGTGGAACCAGATTAAGAGTGTACGAGACCGAAAATAACGTTGGCAGCTCCCAACAAACAGCTTGGCCTGCTGGCTGTGCCTCGGTGTGTCGTTCTTCACGGCCACGTATGCAGCCCGAACTAGCGGCGAGGAGTTTGGCTCAGAGAAGAGCACAAGCCCCGTTAGAAACCCCCACAACATAGAGAATGACAAAAATGCTGATGAAAAAAAAAAAACATTAATCTATATTACATGAAGCGTCTTCTCCTTTAGTTTTTGAGTACAGGTGGTAGTCTTAACCATCGTCCCTGTCTTGTCGTTTTTTGATACCGTAATTTGCCGACGAACCGTAGAGAGTATACATGAGACTATCTGGCCAAAACTTGCTTTCGTGCAGTTATCAAACCATCGAAATTGCTTGAGTAGTGTTCCTGTGTATGCGGACCATGCAGAGGAACATCATGCTTGAGCAGAACTGAGCGCCACCTTCATATTGCTTCGCCATCCAGATCGACTTCACCTCCTCCCGAGCCCCCATGCTCAACCAAACATGTGTTTGGTTGAGCATGCTCAACAACATGTGTTTCCTGTTTTTCAACGGGAGTGGCCTGTAGGGAGGAGGAAGAGGAACATGAATAATAAACTCCTCTTCGATTATCTTACTCTTCCCTTTCCACAATTAAAGCTTACATCCGCTCTCCGCAAACTATACCGAATCAGGACTAGTGTCGTGTATACACTGGCTTTAGGTTTCTTGTATACACTTGATTTGCTTAGGATGGATGGATGGATGGAATATAGGAGCGTCCCCTTTGAAACGGAGTGGTAGCAGTAGCTATCATGCTCATTTTTCTCCCTATATCTTAATTATTGATTTATAATGATTAACTAAACCACCATTCTATTTATTAAATTTTGTTCCTACATTACTAACATTATCTCACTTCTCTGCTTTTAAGCCACCAACTTCCAGTCGTTTTTTGCTAGTTTCCACCGCCGGTTTATTCACCTGGCCACTGTTATCTCTAAAGCCCAGAGCTTCAGGAACAGTGATTGCGCCTGCACCTACTTCCGGATAGATACCATTACATTCGAGTATAATATGGTCAATTGTTTCACCGGAGTTTCCACATACGGTACATGCGTCATCTCCATTGTTAAATTTCTTTTTTTAGCTGCGTGTTCTAAGGCACCCTGATCTAGCTTCAAAAAGTAGGGCACTGCCTCTTGAGTTATCAAAGAAATCTTCCTTCCTGATCTGCATTTTCCACTTTCGGTATAATTCCACACTCTGTTTCTTTTCCATCGAATTTACCCAATTTTTACCTTCTGTGTTTTTCACCTGTTGCTTAATGCTCTTTATTTCTCCGTCCTTGTTACTAGCATACTTACTAGTTAGTTTCCTAGTTCTTTTCCTAGAAACATATCTAGAAGCGCCCCTGTAGCCATTCCAACCTTCAACAAGAGCGAATCTGTGGCGCTGCTTCATGCATGCAGCACCTTCTTGACTAGTTCGCCTCTTCATGCGTGCGTCGAACGAATGGTCTGGGGCTGCCTTAGAGTGTGCTGCTTCGTGGCGCCCACTGCAGCATGTCTGACCAGGCATTCTACCTTGACCGCTCCTCTTAAGCCCTTCACTCACAATCAGACGCGCGCTACTCCTTTTCTGTATTTCGCTCTCGCGCAGCAAGACGAAAAAACGAAATGTCCTTCCGAACCAAAAATAAAATATATCGGTCTAATCCGTCCTACTCCCCAGTATCGTGTACGCTGTCCACTGTTTTGATCTTTTTTGTACGTACGCAAAAAGCAGCCATACGCGATCCAGCTATTGGTGACAGTGTCACTTCCGGTTTGCGGAGTTGGGTAGTTCGTCTGATTATTAGAAGGTGGCGTAACACTCGGATAAGCGCCCAGCTACGGTCAATTCAAAGCACTAGATTTTGATGCTTGGATTGTATGGCGGTTCCATAAGCGCCCTGAATCAGCTACATTGACGCAGCATACTCCCCCGACCACAAAGCTATCAATATGAACAAAATTTTATCAAACACTAGATACGATTTGGCTATATCCATCACCCACCGCCACCTTAGAAGCCATAGGAAACAGCCATATAGCGCTAACCATTGTGCATTTCCAGCCCCACGGCTAACAGCCCGTATGTCATCGCAGACTCACAGGCAGTATGTCTGAACTATGTCAAGGACCTACGTATCTTCCTAGGCGGCAAGAATTCTCAGATCTTGCACCAACATATTTCATAACGGTATGAACCCCCGGCCGTCTCTTCCTAGGAACCCCACCGGGACACCAGAAACCGTGGCAGATCAAGGTCAAGATCCCACGCCGGAGCCAGCACCCAACCAGTGCAATCTTGCGCGATTTGAAGGTTATCACTACAGGGCTGATCTACTTAGATTAAACTGCTCGAACATGGTACATTTCGCGATAATCCAACAACCAAGGCACCTTCTTAGCAGAAAGATTCCTCTACTAAGCGACAGTGACGCCAAATAAAAAAAAAATATTGGTCCGTTTCGCCGGAACGAACGTGATAATCTCCAAATCGCGCTGGACGTACGTAACCTGTGTCGTCATCGCCGTTTGGACCGCCAAATGTATCCACCCTTACCAAAACGGCTCATGCGAGATCAAACCATTGCCTTGCGACAGCTACAAACTAATAAATGTATTCCTTTATGCTTCCTGCACCAACAGCACCCCACGTTAACGTAACTTGTGGCCGCATTTTAACCAATACTTCTCCTTATGCAGCCACGTCAGTTGGGCGTACCATCTCAACTCGGCGGTCCCTTCTATCCTCAACAAAATTCAACAGCAGCAACGACTCTGACACTGACCCTTCAAGTAAATGTGTCGTTGCAAAAGAAAGTAAACCAAAAATACTATGGAGTTTGTTTGCCGGTGACGGAAGGTGGAAATATGGAGAAACAGGAGCAGAAACAGAACTGTCTGCTACCTCACAGGCAGCAGTCATTCATGGCTCTCCGTTTTGTAATTCTTCGCGCATGTTCCTGAAACAGTGCTTTGAAATGTGGCAGTTCGAGCTGCAGACTGCCTACGCATTTTAATATTCTTGTTTCTTTCATGACCATATCGTTTCTAAGTCAAGTTCCGTTCAGTACTAGAAATGACAACAAAAGGAAGTTTCTCTTTTTTTTTTTTCGTATCCATCCCACGTTTTCCCATTTCTTCCTCTGAAAAGCAATAACATAAAACTAACCTAGCGTATTGTAAAGGTTGCATGCAAGAAAATTTACGACAGCGAGTCTAGAAAGGACGATAAGGACGTACAAGGCTGGGTTTCCTATATGTGAACAACGGCTGGTATAAGGAACAAGGGAAGTGTCTTCAGAAATTGGGCAGCGGCGGAATAAAGACGACAGCCCAGCCAGCAATGCCATATAGTCGTTTAGAGATAGCAGCCCACGTGTTTCACGCCTCAGAACCGCCGCTTATCTGTTCCCTGTCCCAGGAGCCGTTTGCACTACCTTTATTGAGAGGGTCCACTGTCGGAGACAATTATGTTTCCCGCGCAAGCGCGGCCGCTTGTATCCGACCCGTTATATTCGCCCCACCTTCCTTCATCTCTATCAAAAGTTCGACAAAAGGAGACGCTTACTGTGAAGTCAACGGAAAGCGCTGGGGTATGTAGGGCGACGTTCCTGCGGCAGTTTATGGAGACGGTCCTTACAATGAGGGACGAAGGCGGTTTTGAAAAGAAACGGCGCGCCCGCACGATTGCCTCACTCCGTGGTCACCACCGGTATTTCTTGAATTGTCTGGCCTAAAGGAGAGCTAGACGTTATAGAAAAGCACAAGCCTCAACTTGAAACGGCTTTAGCGTTTAAACGGCCTGCAAAGGAACTGCGACAACTTTGTTCCATTCAAGTCGTTAGCAGCGCTTTCAGCCGAAATCCCGCCCAAGATTACAGACCTTCCACGTTTATAAGGCTGAACCCCGCTGCGCTCGCAGCAGTGTGAGGTAGCAAACCTGAGCAACCCGGTGTTTGTTTTCCTTCTGTGTATATTCGTGCGCAGTTTAAAGAAGCTTCGGGGAGATCGTAAAACTACGGGGTTGTTGCGATTTGGTCCACCCCTATCTATGGTCTCGAGTTCTCTCCATTTTCGCCTGTCGTGCATTTGTAGTAGCATATGCTTTCTTTTCTTCTCCTCTTTTACTGACACATTTTTTTTTTTTTTTTACTCTAAAGAAATCCGCGCCAAGATGTCTGCGTCCACTGCTGATATCAGGTGGCGTTCACAGAGGAGAACGGATTTCAGAAGTCACTAAAAAGGAGTGTCCAAAGGGATACGTGCGCGCCTTATATTGAATGGTTTCCCGGAGTCGTTTCGACTTTACTTTCTGCTCACGAACAGCACAATGGCACAGGCTCGTCGGCTGTACACGGCTTCTGAGGGTTAGATTCAAGTGAGAACAGTTCTTTGCCTGCAGCCTCGATGGTTCCAAAATAACTTTTACGAGGGCGTAAAATTGTGGCTTTCTTGGACCAATAACAAGGCGCTCAGAAGGGAAAGGAACTTAGCGATGCTGTGTTGCTTTCCTCATTGGTAGTAAACGTTTTTTATTAATATTTAAGCAGCTGATCTACACTTCGCAATAGTGGAGCGTATCTATTATCTATAGACTACTCCAGACCACAAGTTTGATGATCGTAACGTGCCTACCGTACGCGCTCACTCCTAGATTCGATGTAAGCGTAATCCTCACTGCTATCTAAATTCAAATGAAGCACACAATGGCTTGTAATCAGCCTCGAAGAATTGCTTGTCTTGGCTGAGAGCATAAGCGTCAGAATCGTTGTACCTACTTTCGATACAAAAGTTACAAAATGATTTCGTATCGCCAATCTTTTTGGCTGTGGTTAAACACAGTAAATAGCAACTCATAAATAGTTTACTTATCGTGAAAGACTTCGCGTGCGGATTTGACGAAGAGGCGACAGCTCTAGAATTTTAGAAGAATGCTTTAGGTACAGCTATTTCCGAAATTGTGCAGAAGCAACGGGAAAATAAATTATCTACGATGTAGCCAGCTCATCACCTTAAACGGAAAAATGAAGATATTACTTCCACAACTTGATGGCCTGAAGTATGGTCACCAACTTCAAGTTATCACTTTATTTGCAGCATTAGAGTTCTTTTTTCAGCGAACGTCATTCACTTAAAGTTACACCAAGGCAAGGACTCTGCCACTGGTCCTGACATTACGTTTTCTCACGGAGTGGCATATCACACCCCCGATGAATTAACGCCATTTATCCTGACATAGCGTTTATTTTTCGCATCATTGCGATTTCCGAAAAGAAAAGATGATGCGATATAGAAAGCAGCGTGAACAGGCTGCTCGCTATCGGAAGAAAAGAGTAATTGAATAAGTAAGGCGTCACGCCAGTGCGGTGTGCCGAGAAGTGGCCAGAAAGTGAAATAAATATGTAGTTGGGCTCTTTCTCAAGCACGGATTAAAAGTAAGAAAATAATAAAAGCAAAAATAGGAACACGCCGCATTTTGAAGCCACGATTTTGGACATAATCTAATGCGTTCAACGATCAATTCCTAATGATGTCGCGATTTTCGTCATTTGATTCATGTAAGGCTATACGGCGATCCAGTTAAACCTCAGCCTTCCTCAACTTAACTTTTGAAAACGCTTCAAGAATCCGGTGAGTTAATTTCTTCTTTCTTGTTATCAGAGGCTATTATTTAGGTGATAAGCACTGCCTATGACGCTGAGAACTTTCCCGCCCCTTATTCACAATAAACCTACAAAACTCGACGGCGTCATTTAGTTTATCTTTTGCCCGCTGATCTACCCAGCAAACATACGCTTGTCGCGATGTGAACACTTCAAGAAGCTGAATTTACAACCTTTTCGGAACTCATAAAACTGTCTCGCATAAGCTCCGTTCCGCATGCGCCCAATCCAGTACATTGCCTACTTTGGATATCGTGAGACCCGGCCTTTTCGGGATCGGGTTTATATCTGCATAGGGTCGCGTGGGGCGACACGGGGTACAGGGGACAGATTAGCATCTGTTAAGAATTCCTTCGAAGTCTCCCCAGCATCGTGACAGACCTCTTTGTCTTGCTTTCTGTTTCTTTCTTTTTTTCATCGTCGCCTGGCAATCCACGCAGCAAGCAATCCTCTCTCCAGTTCAAGCAAATTAACCATATAAACTATCCAATGAAGCAAGCAGCCAGTAGCTCCGGATCACCACTCGGTAACGGGCAGAGAGAGGGGAAACGCGTAGGCATTATGTACTGCGACTGGGATGCCCGACGCGTGGCGCCCGCAGTTTCCAAGCGTATTTACAGGCCAGGAAGGGTTAGCGGCGCTTAGGGCTCATAAAAGTTCAACCCGTTTTCCCGCGCGCGCTTTCCGCGCGCAGCTCGGAAATCTGCTCGCGCCAGTCGGACCGTCATAAAACGCGGATTTTCGCGGAGCGGGTTGTTGCATGTAAGGTGGTCGTCTGTGGAAAACGAGTTCCAACGCCTCTCCCGGGAACAACTTGGCCAACTGTTCGTTTAGGGCCCGCACCCGCACTAGACGAGCCTCTGCTACTGGCATCAAGCTTGGTTATATTTTATACATGCTACACATTCAGAGCGAGAACCAATCTCTTAATTTAGGCGTGAATGTTGCACAGCCGCTCCTGCTTTACTGACTGTGAGGCAGTAGTGCGAGCAGGAGTGGAGCCTCGCCGACGAAAGGGTTAACGCGGCGGGAAAGCGTTATCTGTCCCACGGAGATTAGCAAGTGGGGCGAGAAAACTAGGGTTAAGCCGAAAATATGCTTTCTGACCGTCATAAATGACAGCGTAATAAAGAGAGCCATTTGAGCTGGCGTTATCGAAGTGCCTCTTTGAAATATAGTTTCAGTTTTCGAGGATGAAGACGTCAATAGATAGAGGCTCCATGGCCATTTTGGAAATTCGGAGGAATAAGTGTGGAAGTGTGTGATTTCGGTAGAGACCGTTGGCGCTATTTGGTGCAAATTAAAATGGCTGGCCGTCATTGCGCCCTGGTGTAAAGGCTGGATGCTTTATTGTAATATTTGGTTATCCGGCTTGTGAAAACGAAAAAAAAATTTGAGGAGGGGGGGGGGGGGGGGGCACTTAACTCCATATTTAAGGGTATGACGCTTTGCGCCCATGTACTCGCCATTCAAGATCACTGGAAGATTTATTCTTATTCCACCTTCACCAGCTCAATTGAGCAACCAGATTTGGCAGCTCCTCACAACTTCCAGTTATTATGTGGTCTCGTTAAGTAGCACAAACCATCGAAGAATCGGTGCTCGGCCATGTCAGCTGCCAGCTACCACCTGCCAACGCCATGCCCGATATTTTGCGCAAACAACGCCGACGCTAAAGCCGAATTTTCTGAGTAACGAGGCCTTTGAAACTTCGCGTGAAAGGTCGCATCCGACAATACAATATCATACGCCAGTGTGAGTGTTGGTATTATTGCCAAGGGTTATATAGCGAACCCTGCAATTGAATGCAGAGCACTAATGGGGTGCAGTAAAAACAATAGGGCATGCAGTAATACACTAGTGTTCGCATGCGTTGTCAAACCTAGCGTAACAGGAAAACATAAAGGAAGAAAGGAAATCAGAACATATATTAAAAGTACTATTGCGAATTGGTATATTTTTTTTTTTTACAGCGCAGCACAGGTTGAACCGGATACTGAATATGAGCAATACTATCGCAATTGTTCTCTTGGCTATAGAACATAGCATGACAAGCAGAACGTAAACGCTGAACATAAACCAATAACATCAAATACAAACGAGAGTGTTTTTATTCTAGAAGACAAACATTTTTCCTCTCTTTGCGAAATAGGTTTTGCCATCGCGCAAGTGTCCCTTTCTCCCGCGAAGTGACTCGACAGCGGGGAGAACGAAGAGACGATTCCCTACTCGTCTTCCCTATGTGCCTTTCTCCCCGTTCACCGCGCGGGGCGCCATTCTCCGATTGTGCTGGAACGACTTGGCAGCACAGTTTGCCCGCATCGTTCATTTGCATATATATCTACACCTGAACTCGACCGTCTGGTGCGCCCTTTTAAAAGAAGCGTGGACCATAGAACTGCTCCCGGGACTGTACAGCACGGAGGACGCTGAGTCAAGCGGGATCCTCTCAAGGCACGCTGGAAGATAAAGCGAAAGCGTGCGGGAAAAGACAGGATGGAGGGGGGCGGAGGCATAATTGAGCTGAAGGAGAACGGCCCGCACTCGCCATTTACTAGATTAGAAAACGACTCCGAGGAAAGCTTCTTTTCAGTTCCCCGCACGCCATTCGCCTGGAATTCAAACGTTCGTCAACGAACGGCGCGCTGCATTCGGCGGGCCCTCTCTGCTCTGTGCGAAGTCAGTCGGTATATATGTAAAGTGCCACTAGCGCGAAAAGGCGTTATATGAATGCGAAACTCGCGCGAAGCACGCGCGATCGAGACGCGCCGTATATAGAGTTGGGCGCAATCGACGGACGCCATTCTCCGCTCGTCTTCTTTGGAAAGCTCTCTCCCAGTGTTTTGTGAATTATAGCCGGTAGGAGTGGACTTAAATTACTCTTCATGCTTATCCTTTCTGAACTGTTTTGCAATTGGTTATGTCCACGAGACTGCGGCAAACTTCAGCTTATTTTTGAAGTTGAGAGAGATCGTCCGTCACATGAGCAGCTCAGCCGAGACCGAGAAACAAAAATCGTCACAAAATTGGATCAGTTTTCTTTTTTTATACATGAGTGTGGCCATGGCTTTACACAAAACTTACTTTATTTACCAGCGTTAATTCACTCCCTCCTTTTTTCCTGCACTAAGTAATAATTCGCCAACCGAGATGAAAGTGGACGTAAATATTGCTTGCTGGGGTTTGCTGGGACAAGTTCAGTACCCAGAACCTCACCGAGAAGTATATGGAGGAAACCGCAAAAGTTCTCTGTCGGGACGGGTATTGTTTGTTGGATTAAAATTACTTGCAGTAATCCGCTGATCATGCCAGGTGCGTCTGTCGCGCCATCTTTAGTACCTTGAATCAAAATGAATAAGAGCGAATTTAAAGCCCACAATTCCCGATGCTTGCCAAGGACATGCCAATTACACCATATGGTATACGGTTCCTGTCTGTCCTTAATCGAGAGGGTGTGCGATACGACTTGAAAAACGAGAATGGTTGTGAGACACGCGGACGTGAATGCTCGCTCCGCGAGGGAGTATGTCATTGAAAGTGTAAGCCACCTGAACGCCATCTATAACGCCCAAAGTGAGAAACCTGAATGGATGAAACTTTGTGAAGCCTTGCATTTTACTAGCGCGTTTTTGTGGTATTATACTCTGAGACTTTTGCCCTACTGTATTTTTCATTGTTAACAGGGAATACAAAAAAAAAAAAAAAAAAAAAACATCTGTTGCGCAATGGATTAAAACACTTATCTCAGCACTAGAACATGTGTTCGAATCCTGTGAGTACAATTCTTAGAAGTTTTTATTTTTAAATTCACAACATTCAAATAAACTTACTAACATTTTTCCTGTGGTGTGTTCCCCTTTAGGTACATAATGTGATGTTTTTGATTCTTAATAGCCTCAAAACCAGCCGTGAATACAGCAAGGCGGTGACGGTATGACAAAGGTTACACTATGTAATTACCTTCACCGTAATCAATTCCTCCCTTCAGTGAGAGTGTGTTACCTTTAGGTTGCGTTCAGAGACACCTCTCAGCAACAAGAGAGACAACCAGTGAGGAAAAAGAAGATTCGGGCCCCTACCGTTGAGAAAACGGAATCACACCACGCCGATATCCAAGTTAACTTATTCAACGTACCAGAGATGGCGTGACGGACGGAAATGACGTATTAAGCTCTCTCTACTGTACGTAATTATAATCCAGAAAAATATTTTATTAATATTGCATTTCATATATTAATAGTGCATTTCACTTCGTGTACTGACTCTGTATGCTCGAATAAAGCGTGGGGCTTTATTGGCTTGATTTTGTTGTGTTTTATTTTTAGTGACGTACCCGGCGCTTTTGTTGATGCAGTTTTCGGGGAACGGCAATACTTGTCAAGGATGCACTTCCAGGACGAATCCCGCCTAGCTTCAGCGTCGTCATTGTTCACCACACTATACCAGCACGTCTTCATCGTCTCCATACTGCATACCGTAACAATATCATTCTCTCAGAGAAGCACAGTACCGGTAATTGAACAGAAGCAAGTACGAATATAATTAACAGGAATGGTTTTTGTGCACTCTTAAAATCATAACGTGTAGTACGTGTCTTGCGTCGGGCCTAACTTATAGAACCTTAACGTAAATATAACGTATAGAAATTAACGTAAATAACGCATAGTGATCCTCCTAAGTGATAGCTTATGTGTGTACGTTGGCGATTATTGCCCTTCATATCTTTCGAAATAGGTAAAAGCGAGACATGAACAAATGGTTTGTCTGCCAAAATCTGCGCTGCCACTCAGAGGCCTAAAAGGACAAAATTCTTGTCAGTACAAAATGAACAATGCGCTGGAACGAAAGACCGCAAGCGAACGTTTCGACAGAACGTCCTAAAGAGCTATAGGTTCGTTCCTATATGCAGTTCATACTGTGCAGCCAGATTCGTTTCTACCTAAAAGAAACGTAACTATTTTCTGGATATAACTTGCAAGTGCGCGATGCACAACTGCATCATCGGTTGTTGGCAAGATGCTCCTTTTAAATATTTGTGAACAATAGGGCCATTTTTTTTATCCTGCACCAGTTGTACCAGTGTAGCAAAACTCCAGTACCTCTCATTGGTGTTTGCTACACTAGTGTACTGGTGCAGGTTAAAAAATGGGCCTAAATGAGACAACAGCAAAAAAAAAGGCATATAAAAATCAAGAGTTCAAAACTTAGAGGTGATAAAAAAGTCATTTCATCCAGCACCAACAGATTTGACGTCTACCGTCGATGAAAGACCAGAACTTCCTGAGAAGTTCAAAGTTGGGGAGTCTGTAGAATGAGCCTTCCGCCCAAGATATAGCACAAAATTTATCGGGAATTAGCGACGGTTATTGAGGAAGATTTCATATTTCAAAACTCCCGGTAAGTACGATAGCCCTCGCGGCACTTGCAGCGGTGGTGAATCAAGTTTACTTGGGAACGTTCTCAGTGTCAGTCAAAGCGGAATGGGTTCATTTGGATGGCCCTTCAGTATGTGGTGTGTTGGCGCTAGATGGGCAGTTAGGGGGTAAGTAAGGTGACTTAGGTGAGGCGCAGCTCTTTAATCACGAGGTTTTTCCGATACTTAAAGTAGTTAGTTGTATACGCTATCTGTGATATGGGCCCGCGGGGGAAATGACGATAGAGGTTATTCGGAGCTCTGACTGTGCGCGATCGTAAACCGATGGCCACGGTTTCTCGGCGCTGCCGTATATTTGGCAGTCCGTTGCTGTTCTTACCAGACCAAGCAATCGCAGCACCTTTAGTTTTTAGGCTACGTGGCTGGTCACTCTTCAAGGCTGAATATATACCACCATAGATGACAACTCGTATGCTTACATGCATCATCCATATTATTTGAAATTCCCAGCTAAAGTTCTTAAAAGCCAACATTGAGAGCATTCCTCTCCTACAGTCACATAGTGACACCCCCAAGGGTTTCTTTTTAATGACAACGAGTAACTTAGGCAGTCTCATAATCTCGGTTTACGTTCTAGTATCCAACCGGCGGCCGCTTTTCGATGGAGGCGAAAAGCAAGGCGCCCGTGTGCTGTGCGATGTCAGTGCACGTTAAAGAACCCCAGGTGGTCGAAATTTCCGGAGTCCTCCACTACGGCGTCTCTCATAGCCTGAGTCGCTTTGGGACGTTAAACCCCACAAACCAAACCAAACCAAACCAAATTGCAACATCAGGGCCATTTTATTTTTCGCAAACGAATTGCACGGATGATCCACAAGACGGATAAAGATTCTCCATTTCCTTAGCGTCTTATTCTTGCCTGTCTGACTCTCTTGTCTGCCATTCGCACGCTTTAATTCAGAAAGTTACGCACTTACTCGCCCATCAGTCGATCCTTCTGAACCCTGGCCGGCTTTTCGCCCTGAATGGCCAAATTCTACAGATGAAAGAGAATCGCAAGTTAGACGAAAAAAAAACGGTGGAAAAAAAAAAAAAGGCATGGGATGAAAAGAAAGAAACAAAAAGTAAATGCAAGCGGCAAGAAAAGGCTTTTTTCTGTACACCCTTTTTTTTTCCCCCAGAAATCAACAAATTGAGCCTTTTGTCGTCTTCTCGTCGACCTGCAGTGTCTTAAACGGCATCCTGAGAGCACTTGACTGCTCCTCTGCACCTTCCACAAAAAGTGCGCAAGTAAATAATACTAAGCGCCAGAAAAGGGGAGAGGTGGAAGGGGTCTGCTGCCGTCCTCTAAACCCTTTGTAAAGAGCGTTCACATAAGCGATGCCCATCTGGATGCAAATGGCGCGCCCATTCTTTCGTCGGGAAGTCGGTTTCACACGGGTTGCCTCGCAGGCGTGCATCTGTCGCGTCCTACTCCCGGCACGGACTAGACTTAAAAGAGAGAGCAGCTCGATGCCACCCTGCATCTGCAGTGCATGGGGTGTAGGTTACGCTAGCGGGCCGGAGTCGAGTCCCTTGTCTATCCAGCAGTTGACTTTAAATTGCCGTTCACGCTAGAAGACCCCGCCCGTACCAAGCGGGTCATTGTCTCGAGAGTTTTATGCGCACGAGGATTTGAGTTTGATTAGCGCCAAGTACTTAGTAATTATTATGAAAGCGGGTAAGAGCTGAGTGTAGAGTAATGCGAGGTTAAGACGGTAAGTTATTTTCTGCTGCACTTTTCATTTACTTTAATGGGGTAGGCTCCCGTTGAATGGAAGGCGGCGTAGTTGCCGGAGTTGTGGGCGGAAAACGACAGGCTTGCCTATGACATGTGGGATTGGTCGGCGGGCTGAGTGACGTCACGGCACCCCCATGACATGGTCGGTACCTCTTCAGAGATGTGAAGATGAGAATTAAACCCGCAACCCTTGGATCCCGAACTAGACACGATATACATATAAGCAACAAAAGCATGTTCGTATGTCCTATAGTTTTAAAGCAGGGATTGATATCAGTCGGGTGCTCATTCCCATGATGTGTTATATATGGTACACTTACTGGTGTATGACAATGACTATGTTCCATGGATAACACAGGCATAAATTAAGAGTTAGTGATTAAGCAGACAGCAAAGTGTACCTACACGAAAGAGGGTCCACAAGAGAGTCCACATTACGCCTTATGTGGCGTAATGTGCATGGTGCTGCATACCACAGCGTGCCGAGTGCTTTCAGCATGACAGTCACCAAGTCTTCGACTTAAACATGCTCATAACCAAACGAGGGAGAGCGCGCTCTCCCTCGAGACCGGCTGTGTCTGAACCAAGTGGCGCTCATGTATCCCGACGCCGGTCCCCTTCCCCATACCGCCGCTCTGTTTCTCCACTTCGACCAGAAACAACTCTCCCTGTCCGTCATTCGGAAAACGAAGTGATGCAGTTTCCGGAGGTGAAACTGCACTTTGCGAACTTACAAGAAGTCCTCCTCATCGCCCGTATAATATGATTTCCGTTTTATTGAAGGATTACCGGTCGAAGCTTTGATTGACACATGGGCTGCACTTTCTGTTATTCACGCTGATTTGTGCCACCGTTTGCGGAAAGTAACGACACCATATGATGGACCTGAACTTCGTGGAGCAAATGGCGTCCCTCTGCACCCTTCAGCAAAGTGTACAGTTCGAGTTGTTATAGATGGCGTCCGCCACCACATGCAGTTTGCTGTGCTTTCACCGTGTGCGCATCTGATGATTTTTGGATGGGATTTTTTGTCAATCGCTTCAGCGTTAATTTCTTGTGGCGACCGTGTCATCCATATGACAGACAGTGATTTTTCATCTGACATTTCTGAACGACATCATTCCCTCATTGCCGCAGCTGATACTGCATTGCCTACACAGTACGAAACACTTCTTACCGTTGTTTCTGAACACATCACTGACGGGGATGTACTCATCGCACTATCTAATCGTCATCTTGCTCATGGAATCGCATTTCCATCAAGTCTTGTATGATTCCGCAGCAGCTCAACGATAGTAGCTGCCACGAACACTTCCCGTGAATCCCTCGTGGTGACTAAAGGAACTTCCCTGTCATGCATAGTGGATGCTCACGCTATGTATATGATGGTGCTCACTGCCCCGCTACGTCAGCAACGTGATTCATCAGACGTCTCTCTTTCCATGCTGTCGAAGACAATCAATCCGAACCGCATGCCGCACCAACGCCAAGAATTGCTGCAATTGCTTCAAGCCCACCAAGCCATTTTAGATGCCACTTCCCCACCACTGGGACGGAATAGTGTTGCACACCACCGCATCTTTACTAAAGGTAACTCAATCGTACGCCGACGACCTTATCGGGTTTTCTCTCGGAACGAAAAGTAACTGAAGAAAATGTCAATGGCATGCTCCGTCGCGATATTATTCGTCCATTAACAAGCCCATGGTCCTCCCCAGTAGTATTAGTTAAAAAAAAAGAGCGGATCGGTACGATTTTGTGTTGATTATCGCGCACTCAACAAAATTACCCGCAAGGATGTCTACCCGATGCCACGTATTGATGACGCTCTTGACTCTCTCCAAGACGCCGAATATTTATCGACCTTGGACCTCCGCTCAGGTTATTGGCAAATACCTATGTACAAGGACGACAAAGAAAAAACCGCTTTCGCAACTCCCGACGGACTTTACGAGTTTAATGTTATGCCCTTCGGCCTTTGTAACGCACCGGTAACATTTGAAAGAATGATCGATACTGTACTTATTGGCCTAAAATGGAGAACCTGTTTATGCTACTTGCATGACATTGTTATCTTTTTGTCAACTTTTACATATCATCTCACTTGCCTGATGAAGTCCTCACGTGTCTTGCTACAGCGGGCCTTCAGCTCAACACCAAGATGTGCCACTTTGCAGAGAAGGAAATTAAAATATTGGGACATCTGGTTAGCCATGACGGCATTCGTCCAGACCCTGAAAAAAATAATCGTGGTCTTGAACTTTCGTCGTTCGCAACGGACTGCAGATTTGCGCAGTTTCCTCGGCCTGGCGTCCTATTTCCGGCGATTTATAAGGCATTTTGCAACTATTGCAGCTCCACTTCATGAATTACATAAAAGCGCGCAGCCCTTTCGTGTGACTGAACAGTGCAACACTGCTTTTAACGACCTAAAGCGCGCCCTCACATCAGACACGGCCGCTCGATGGAAGCGCACTGGGTGCGGCCTGCTGCATCGCGCCGCCGTCAATGGGCAAGCGCGTCCTTGTGGAGTTTACAGTTGCGCCCGCTATTTCTGATGAGGGCGCCACTGTTCGGGGACACCTCGCCGCCAGGGTCAACGATGACCAGGGTCGCCGGCTCTCATTGCGCGGTTTGCTTCCTTTCTGGACGCGTTCGCCTCGTGTCTGCGTGGTAAACGCAAACGTTTTGTGTGCGCGTGTGCAATCACGTTAACGTTGAGACGGGATGCGTTTGTTTTTTAGGCGAAAGCTGTTCTAGGCTCATGGAGCGAAAATCTGTGCGCAGAAGCTGTGGCTGTAATCTGTGCGTCGCACCTGTGCACTGGTGTGTCAGTCGCAAAAGAGGACGTGCAAGGAGGGAGATTAAGAATGAAAATGATTGATGGTGATAGGTAATCAATAAAAGTTGTAAATAGACATTGATAGAGGTAATTACTAATGCTAATGACTAATAATGTGTAATAATGACTAAATTGATTTGTAATGACCAGTATATCAAACTATGACATATAATCACCGCAACTGATTAGAAATGAGTACAAGTGCTTACCGATGTGTGGTAAGGACTATAATAGCTAGGCATAACTCATCATTACTGCTAATGACTACGAAATGACCAATATGTGAAAGGATGACATGTTATGACCACTGCTGATTCTCAATGAGTAACCTGCTTAGTTATGAGTGGTAAGGGCTACAGTGACTACGCAGGCAGACTCATCATGACTGGGAAACCACCAATATATCAAGCTATCTTGAAATGACGAACTGTAGCAAACGATGAGAGGCAAATGATAGGACAAGGGTAGGTTTTCGTCGTCCTCCGCTTAAGAGACATCTAAGAGACCCTCAAATTTTATCTGCTGAGCTCGCTTCAGACAAAGGCAGTAGCGAGGCGTGGAAATGCACTCGCTTCCTCTGAAATGAAAGCGGCGCTGAGGTTAAAAGGTCCAGATGCTGAAGCATAATGATCTATCAGCTGCCATTGAATTTGCTGCAAGGGACAGCAGATTGGACTTGTTGGGGATTAATTATAGGTTAACAGTGCAAACAACGTGACGGGAACACAGGAGAAGAGGACGGTACAACCGCGCTAGTTGTGTCGTCCTCTTTTCCTGTGTTCCCGTCACACTGTTTAACCTATTTAGTTACCAGGGAGCTGGCCAGTGAACTAGCATTTTTACCGATGTGTTGTGAAGCAGATGAACACGATGAGGTAGTACCAGAAGCTTTTCTCGCATCTTATGTTGAGAGGACATATAAAAAAACGGTACGAAGCGTTTTTTTTATATAAGCATACAATTTGTTCTAAATTTTGCCGCGCTAGTCTGAGTGGCCTTGCAAGCAAAGGAGCCTGTGCATACAACATTTGTTTATATTCTTGAGACTGGGGCCGACGCGATAAAGTGAAAAGCCCCGTTCCAATGAAAATCCGGCGCCCACTCTGTGTCATCGGAAAGTCGGAAAAATACCTCCCTTGTAAGAGGCACTTTAGTTGGTGATATGGCCAGAAACCTTTGGCGCAATGAGAACACATGACATGTTCAATGTGGCAGGAGCTGCCAAACCAGACAGAGTCAATAAGAGGTAAGGGTGAAATGGGAATTATTGAAAGTGGGACCATTAGATCCCAAGTCAGGCACACTATACTCCTATAGGGCACGTTCGTACGGCTTCGGTAAAGAAGGGCTTTATATAGCTATGTGTTATAGGGTGTTATTTCATATAATGCGGCAGCTTAAGGATGTATTCTAATGATATGCGACAGAGGCAGCAATTACGAGATACGGTGAATAAGCAGGGAGCAAAGAGCGGGTACTCTAACGAGGCTTTGCAAGGAGATTTAAGAACCCTAAGTTTTGTTTATCACTACCAGGTTGTTGCTTAATTTATGCGATATTTGGTATGGTTTTGAAGCGACATGTCAGTCGTGCAAAAGCCTGTTGCAGGAAATGTGAGTCAACTGGACCAGTTACAGGTTGATGAAAACCAAAGACAGTGGAGGCTTGATGTACCCCGCAAAGGAAGTAATCAAGCTTTGTCACCTTACGAGCACCTTCATTAACAGGATGATGAAGTCTGAAGAGGTCCGGCGAAGTAGCAAGCTGTGTAAACTTTTGATTTCATCATTGTTTTCTCACTATACCCAGTACCTGCAGCTAATCTATGAGAACAATGATCGTGGCCATGCTGAGGCGCTATGCAAGATATTGTTAAGTTGCGGCACCCACTGATAGCGAGCTGGGCTGAAAATGTCAACTCAACAGTCGAGCGACATTTATGGCTATGGCATAAACCTCTCTCATGAAAGGTTTCCCATATGCGATTGGTAATTTTCTTCCTTTTTTTGTGTGGCCATTTAATAAGCGTACTCGACTGCTCGCTGAATCTCGTGCAGTTGCGCTCTGAAGCGTGAACATTGTTATGATCGCAGCTAAGAGTTTCACAACAGGAACACTCGATATGCGTTCTTCCATTGAAAATTACCTAGCAGTAAAAATTGTACGGGTTTGCGAGCAGCCAATAAAAATGGTAATAAAAACTTTCGGCGCATATACGTAGCACCTTGAGGCAGACCGGCTCTATGAAGCGCGCTTAGTTCGGTCATGCAAAATGCGGGAAGCCATGACGGATAGCCTTCTGGCGTAAAAAGCTTAAGGTCTCAACTGAGTCGAAGATCCCAGGTTATCATGTAGATTTAACTTAATAAACATCTTCATATTTCCAATGTAATATTTGTCAGAATGAGTTAGAAAGATTGGTTACATGTCGCATTTTCACAAAGGTTGCTCACAGTAGGACAATATATTTTTATCGGATAGCGCTGTCAGCTTAGAACAGGTTGACATCAATTTGTGTATAAAAGCTGTATGCAGGAATGAGTAAATGGTATGAAAATTACACACAGAATTCGCGACATAGTGAAGTGTTTATGCATTAGGCCACCATGGCAGCTGAACAGCTTCGAATTGTTCACAGCCGGGTGACATTTTCGTGTGACAAACAACTTGATCCGAATGCACCATCACAGTAATGCGAGCTCTCCATCGAGTGGCCTTGACCCACCGTCGCATTAGGTTTTTCGGTGTACACTCCAGTATACATCGTTGCCGAGCAAGCGCTAAGTGCTGACATGGTCACACTAGACATGACTGTATTTACTAATTCGTGTTGCCAAATTGTGTGAAGCGGAGCTCTTATATCATTAAAATAAAAGGCTTCTACCACGCCGACGCCTCCCTGAAAGCGCAGCCAGGCGCAGCTCTCCGAGCGCGGCTGTCCCCGAACGGTAGCGCCGCGGCGGTGGCGACGGGAAGTAGGCGCCTCCCGCCGGTTTCGGGCGACGTAGCAGGCCGCACCTAGTGCGCTTCCATTGAGCGGCCGTGCATCAGATCACGTTCTTGGCCACTTCAGCGACAGTGCTCCTACCATCCTGCACACTGATGCCAGTGATCACGGTCTTGGCGCTGTCCTTCTGCAGTACGATGCAACTTCGCGTGACAAAGTGATTGCCCCATGACTCCAGCTGAGAAAAACTACACCATTACAGAGCAGGAATGTCTTGCCGTCGTCTGGGCTGTTCAAAAGTTTCGCCCTTACCTATTGTTAGGTTTGGGTGTCGCGAGCGCCGGGGTAGCGTACCGCTGCGGCGCGCGGCCTCTCGGTAGCGTTGGCCTGGCGGCTCCGTGGACGGCGGACGGCATCAAAGGTGCCAGCAAAGACGAGGCGTCTTTTAACGAAACAACCTTTACTGCAACATCATGAAGAAACGGGCAGTGAAGCTGACCCGGAGAGATTACAGACACTCTCACACAGCTGGTGTCTAGCGTCGTGCCAACGGCGCGTCAAAGTAGTCTCTCTCTCAGCGGAGTCGGCCGCTGCTTTTTATAGTTTTTCCAGTTCACAGGGAAAGGGTAAACCCTCACAGGAAAGGGAGAGCCAAACATGTTGGTTCACGACGAATGACTCAATCGCAGGTGTTCCGACCTCATCTCCTCCACTTCCTGCAGACAGGAGAGGGCGACGCACTTTCCCTCGATCTCCAGGCTTGGCCAGCTTGTGCACACACACGCACGCACAGGAACACGCTGAGACTGGTCGGCGGGAGGAAGCGTTGCGCGGCCGATGAACGGCGTCGAAATGGCCGATCCGCTCGCGGTTCTGCCTGTTGCTATGCGGTGGCCGCGTCAGTTGTCCCACTTCTCGGTGGAGAAACGTAACAGACTGCCCCGCCGGGGAAGGGAGATCCCGAAGGGCAGGGGACTGCATCCGCTGTCCGGAGGGATCGGGATGTTGCTGCTAGCTGGGGTCGTCCAACTCAGCTTCTCCTGAGCTCAAACAGCCTGAAGAAGTCCTTGGCAAGTCCGGGTTTCCAAGGCACTCTGCAACTTGTCTTCAGGAGGGATTTCTGGCAACCCACAACGTCACAACCACGCTAAAGACTCAACCGTTCAGCCAGCAAGCACGGCACAAACTTCACTAAGTTTTGCCAGACTATTTCCCTCTTATGCCCCCATCTACATTAAAGGGCAGCTTAGCAGCACTTGGAACGCGTCCACAAATTTGAAAATCGCATTTTCAAAACAGCACTTCAAACAAAAATAATGCAATGCAATATGTTCAAAATCCTATGTCAGGAAAAAAAACACCAAGTGAAAATTGAGGCTTCTTCTCACGTTAAGGGCTTCGACTTAAGCCATCGGCATTACCGTTGAGATCACCCTTTTCACTAAAGCTTCGGCTGTCCGTTTCACGGAACAACCGTACCTTCCTGTTTCTGTGCAAAGAAACGCATGAGCATAAGTCACTAGCTTTGCTAAACAACCTATCCCTCTCCTTACGCTTGGCGCACCAGTCACGCATTTTCTGGGCACGGGCGCATTTGTGCCTTTGGGATAGTCGCTTTCTCTTTCGCGATAGCTTACACTTGCTCCATTCTTTCTCGCGCCTGCCTTTCCGCTTTTTTCTACGGCAGCACTGAAACACATGCTTTCTGCTTTCTTTTTGCAATCGTTTCAGTTTGCTCTCCTTACGATGGCAGCGTTCTTTCTCGCGCCTGCCTTTCCGCGTTTTTCGTCGGCAGCGCGGGAATACTAGCCTTCTGCTTTCTTTCTGCAATCGTTTGAGTTTGCTCTCCTTACGATGGCAGCATTCTTTCTCGCGTCTGCCTTTCCGCGTTTTTCGGTGGCAGCACTTGAATACTCTAGTTCCACTTTCTTTCGGCGCGAGCTCTGGCAAGCTAGCGGTCAACGTTCTAGCGGTAACCGGAGCTAGTAGGGTACCGGTGTCGTCAAAGTGGTCAAAGTGCGGCGCCGCGTCTGATTCGCGGCCAGCAGCGCATGACTCACTTTCTGTCAAGTTCGAACAACAACCGCTAATGCCAGTCCCCAAGCTAGGCATTTCCTCTGGCGGCGCCGCGGCTGCATCGCTTGACTCACTTTCATTCAAATCCGAACAACCGCTCATGCCAGCCCTCAAGCTAGGCATTTCCTCTGGCGGCTCGCCACTCACGTTACACGGGTCCTCTGATGAGCCGCATCGCTCAGCGTTAACCGGCGCACGATCAAGCTCCTTCGACAGCTGGGGCGCTTCGGATTGCGTGAGGGTCATGTATGCCACGTCCGTGTTCGCACTGGGGTTGCTTTCGCGAATACAACCTAGCGTGGTATCAGGGCACGAACGATTCTGACTGTGCTCTGGTCGCTCGCTGTCGCCTTCGCAAGTCTCGCTCTCTACAGCGGACGCACACTCCTCGTCGGTCTGCCCTGGCTGATCACAACTCGCGGGCTGCGCAGTTTCCCTGATCGGCACTTCGTTTTTCTGCGTGCCCTGCTCTACGATGAAGCTGATTTCGGAAACCGAAATTCTGTCATTTCCTAGCTGGTTTCCTTCTCCGCCACGCTCTACACAAGCTTCTGCACTGAGAGGCGGTTCAGCTATTACCAGTTCCCCACTCTCATGTGATGGAACTGTATCTCCTACAGCTACTTGGGTCGGCATGCAGTTCACCTCGCTTAACGGCGTCACTTCGGACTTCTCGCCGATTAAGCCTGTGCTAACCGTCTCAGCTAGTGGCTCGACCAAGGTAACACGATGCTCTTCTGTTAGAGGCTCGGTCGGCTCGCTACTGCGGTCACATTGCTCGGCCGCTTCCCCAAGCTGTTTCTCACAGTCCGGTGCAAGTTCGATTTGCTCCGGAACTTCCGCACTGTCTAGCCATTCGCTTACAGCGGCTTTCAACTGATAGGCCAAATCAAAGTATGCCTCGTTACAATGTTTCTCGCTCTCATATCTCTTCCGAAGATCCTGAGGCGTTATCTGATATCGTATCAGCAATGACTCTTTTAGTTCATCGTAATTTTTCAAGCGGTCGCCAACCAATCGCTTGATTTCTTCCGACGCTTCAGCGGAGAGAAGAGCTACCAACACCTGCGCCCAACTATCTCGCTCGAAACGTTTACTTCTGCAGACATTCTCGAAGTCTGCCAAATACTCGGCCACATCCTCGGCAATGAGGAACGGTGGCGGACCATCTCGCGGTATTGAACCGTTACGCTGAATGGCACTGAAAGCGTCAAGCTTTTCCACGCTCATTCGATGTGCTGAAATCTCCAGCTGCATCAGTTTCCTTACGCGGGCGTCCTCTTTCTCGAAACGTTCCCTACGTTCACGCATCTCTTTCTCGTGACGTTCTCTACGTTCACGTTCCACTTTCTCGTGACGTTCTCTACGTTCACGAATCTCTTGACGTTCGTCAATGATCTCAAGGCATTCCAAAAGCTCGTCATCTTCAGCTTCCAACGCAAGAATAGCCTTTAACACTTCTGGTTTTTTGAGTTTGCCTGACAAATTCAGACCCAACTCCTCCGCAAGCTCCAGCAATTTCGGTTTGCGCAACGACTTCAAATCCAAATTCATGGCTGTTCCGAGTGCTGCCTTCTCTACTGCCCACTATTGCCTTGCTGCAATTAACCCAGCAACAACGACAACACAATTACCAGCTCTGTTCTCTACTTAACAAAAGCCTGGCAAAACTCAGTAGAAGAAAGTCCCGCACTCACCAAACCTCGCAGCCAAGAATCCAACGCAGTCGTTCCGCTGCAGGCAACCAGTCATCACACAGGGCTCGTTGCACTGCTCCCGCCTTTTCCGCTGAGCTGCTTTGATTCACGAGTCACGCCTCGGACATCTCCGCTCTTCCCACCAGATGTTGCACTTCGGTCAGGCCTGGCTCGTTTCACCGACCACGGTCACTGCTTGGTCGTCCTCGTCTCTCCGCTTTCCGCTGTTCACCAGTTGTTGGACGATGGTATCGCCTGGCTCGTCCCTCCAACCACGGTTACGGCTTGGTCGTCGTCATCCCACCGATGCCTACCAGTTGTTAGGTTTGGGTGTCGCGAGCGCCGGGGTAGCGTACCGCTGCGGCGCGCGGCCTCTCGGTAGCGTTGGCCTGGCGGCTCCGTGGACGGCGGACGGCATCAAAGGTGCCAGCAAAGACGAGGCGTCTTTTAACGAAACAACCTTTACTGCAACATCATGAAGAAACGGGCAGTGAAGCTGACCCGGAGAGATTACAGACACTCTCACACAGCTGGTGTCTAGCGTCGTGCCAACGGCGCGTCAAAGTAGTCTCTCTCTCAGCGGAGTCGGCCGCTGCTTTTTATAGTTTTTCCAGTTCACAGGGAAAGGGTAAACCCTCACAGGAAAGGGAGAGCCAAACATGTTGGTTCACGACGAATGACTCAATCGCAGGTGTTCCGACCTCATCTCCTCCACTTCCTGCAGACAGGAGAGGGCGACGCACTTTCCCTCGATCTCCAGGCTTGGCCAGCTTGTGCACACACACGCACGCACAGGAACACGCTGAGACTGGTCGGCGGGAGGAAGCGTTGCGCGGCCGATGAACGGCGTCGAAATGGCCGATCCGCTCGCGGTTCTGCCTGTTGCTATGCGGTGGCCGCGTCAGTTGTCCCACTTCTCGGTGGAGAAACGTAACACTATATGGTCGGCACTTCACAGATGTGACCAATCACCATGCTCTTTGCTGGTTGTCTTCACTGAAAAATTTGACAGGCCGACTTGGCCGTTGGATTCTACATCTGCAAGAATACCATTTCGACGTCGTTTATAAATCGGGTCGCCAACACCAAGACGCCGACGCTCTTTCTCGCTGCCCACTTTCGGAATTAGCCTGATGTTTTTCTTCGCAATGCATTTCCACCTCTGACCACAGCCGACCATCGCTTCCCCCGACGCATATTACAACAGTTTCTTTTGAAGACTCTGAGAACAAACACGCTCTCCGCTCGCAGCAATTAGCTGATGCCTACTGCCGGCCCATCATCGACCGCCTTATCGGCGCTTCGAGCCCGCCCAATGCCTAGGCTTCACCGACAGCTTCGCAATTTCAAGCGTGAAGATGGCATACTACGCCGCTACGTGTATTAATTACCCGGATGGAACTCGCTGGCTCCCAGTCGTACCGCGTGTGCTTCGCCCACGTATACTAGCGGCTTTCCACGATTGCGCTACTGCAGGTCATCTTGCTTTTGACAAAACATACGACCGCGTGAAAAGACGATTCTTTTGGCCTGGCCTATCTACCACCGTAGCTAAATACGTTGCTTCCTGCCATCTGTGCCAACGTCGCAAGCGGCCGACTTCTTCCCCCGCTGGCCTCCTACAGCCCCTTTCCTGTCCCGCCACGCCATTCGACGTAGTCGGCATCGACTTGTATGGTCACCTATCTCCGATGGGGGTAACCATTGGATTATAACAGCTGTCGACCACCTACACGCTACGCTGAGACAACCCCTGTACTGACTGGTTCCGCTGAAGAGGTGGCTAATTTCTTTTTGCGATCAATTGTATTACGTAATGGCGCCCCTCGGGTGCTCCTAACTGACCGCGGAACGGCCTTCTTATCGACAGTCGTTGCCGAGGTTCTTTATGCGTCATCTACACTCCATAAGATAACCTCAAGCTACCATCCCCAGACTAACGGTCTCTGAGCGATTTCATCGCACTCTATCGGATATGATTTCCATGTACATCACACCTGATCATCTATATTGGGACACTATTCTACCATTCGTCACATTCGCCTATAATACTGCAGTACAGCGGACTACTGGTTACTCTCCATTTTTCCTCGTTTTCGGCAGTCCTCCCACTACAATTCTCGACACTTCCTTCTTCTCTACGCCCGACTACTCCCCATCAGTACCAGCCCAGTTCTTATCCCGTGTGGCCAGATGCCGTTATCTTGCCCGCCTCAACACAGAAGCGGGCCAGGAAGACCGCAAGAGTCGCTACGATTCGACGCATCGTGTGGTCTCTTTTCATCCTGGTGACATTGTACTGCTTTATACACCACTGCGCACCCCTGGTCTTAGTGATAAATTTCAGCGCCGCTAACCTGGTCCCTACAAGGTCATCAACCAAACTTCCCCAGTGAACTACCAAGTCACACCTGTTGATCCCCCAGCCCACCGACGCCACAGTGGAACTGAAATTGTTTATGTCTCGCTTGAAGCCGTTTGTGCGCCGCGGTGCACCGGTTGGTTAGGAGCGGCCAGGGCGGCCGCTTCCGACCCCCCGGGCAGATTGTGTGAGCCCTCCACGGATCTTCTTTCATTTGTACATATCATGATCTTTCTTTTGTACATACCATCGTCATCGTCCCGCGGCGTCAGCTCCGGCACACGCCTGGGTTCTCCATCGGATTAAACGCTGACACGGCATGCCTTGCCTTGCCGTAACGACTTTGCCGTCTCGACCTGGCCTTCTTTCACACTATATACGAGAATAGAGAGACACCATCGATGCCGGAGCTACCGCGCCATTACCGGCGTTGGTATTGCATGGATGCATGTGCTTAATGCTAAGACGTTTGTTAAAAGACGCCGTAACGTCCCATTCATATGGTACTGCAACTTGTCAAGTATTGTGATGAAGGAGCCCTATAATTAATATTAATAGGGACGATGATAGTTTTCAGGTAGTGCCGAATTTTACACTACTTCCATGCAGCAAATTTCTGCTCTGAAGTACTTTTCATGACTGCCAGTCTCTTAAAAAAGAGCACCATATGCCATGGCTAGTTTTCAGGCCAGTATGTGGTTCATTTTGCTGTATAACTGAAGCACTGACCGGAAACGCAGGAGACTCGCGCCGTTCAGTGAAGTTAAAATTTCGAGACAGCCTTCTAATAACGAAATTGTTAACGCCGTTTAACGCAACGCGCAATCATAAAAACAGCGCGAAAAAAAGAAAGAAAAAGGGACACGAGAAACAAAAGAAAAAGGCATATTCACAATTGCCAGTAATGCGTGTTCCTTTATTTTTAGAAACTGCGTTTTGTACACAGTTTTGGATCGATATCAACTCGCTTTTTCGACATATCATCGTATCCGAAAATTTGGGGCTTGAAATTTTCTGTCCTGTCTAAAATGAAATACTCTTGCCTCACTCTGTCGTCCCCACCAACTCTTTGTCTTCGTATCAAATAGTGTAATTTATCGGTTACTTTTTCTAACAGTGCGGGAATAGGTGTAGGGACACTTTTTTCACATGCGCGTGTAACGAACTATTTTCAAAATGGGCCTTTCTTTTGAGTAGACACCACAAGACGAACAATAATAACAACGGCACAAGTGGTTTCTTTCTGAGATTTAAAGACGCTGACTAAGCGCACACTCATGCTCTCTCTCTCTCTCTCTCTCTCTCTCTCTCTCTCTCTTATTTTGTCCTTTTTTGACGACGCAATCCTGATGGGCGAAGCAACGAATATTTGTCACAAACTACTATTTAACAACCCGTTCTTTGTGGTTGTATGCGCCAGAAAAAAAAAAAATTCTTGTCGTATATACTCTCTTAAAACTGCATCATCGTCCGTTAATGATCTCGTTGAAGTAAGGCGGCGTCACAGCATTGCTGAAGATCATTAGGGAAGACAACAATGGAAATTAGTCAGCCGTGACATACACGATCCTAGGGTGTGGCACAAATTTTTTTACTTTTAATATTTTCCTTGAGAAGAAAACAAAATACTGTTGTCTTTTTTTATCACTATTTTATCACCGAAAAAAGAAACGGGGGGAGGGGGGGGGGATATTGGAGGGATGGCGCAGGAAAGATATAAACTCGTGCAGCTCTAGATAGATCTGTGAAGCTGGGCAAAAAATCCGTTTTTTTTTTCTTTCGACGCACAATAAAGAACTCCACTTGCTTTATTTGGAAAGGGTAAGACGTCGAGCAAGGAACTTAATCACCGGTCTCTGTGCCATTTGTTATTCAAGTTTATTAGTCTCAAGTTTTCTTTTATTTTTTTTATAACAATAGCGTGTTTTGAAGCGTTTTATTATTGTTATCAGGATCTGGAAGTGATAACAACTGCGATTAAGTAAAAAATAACGTTCGCTCATCCATTGTCTCAGACGACGCAAATGCGTCCGTTGAATAATGGCTCCGCGCATTCGCTTTGTGTTGAATGCATATTTCCCTAGAGTTGTTTCAGCGCTAAGTTTATTGTACGTTTTACAAAGGCTGAGAAGGAGCTCGTTGCTTCCTTCGTGTTGAATGAAACATCCTAGATTTAACAAAGAGGAGCACTTCGCACTCGCGCGGTTTGGCCCCAACTATAAATTAACGGACTCGGTACTTTTTACGCAACGATTCCGCTCAGCCTAGTATATGATTTTCTTTCTTTCTGTACATTCTTTTCAGGAGGAAAGCAGTCAGTTTGCAAGGCTATGCAAAGATGGGTCTTGTTTGAGACAAGATATGTTTCATCAAGGAACGGCCCCTGGCGGAACTTGAGAAACTTAAGACAGAATTGATAACGAGAAGCCGCAAGCAGCGCCAAACTTGTACAGAAGGAAATTCTCATGAGGCCCTTTCCCAGGCTCTGTGTTTTCTCTTTTTTTTTTTTTTTTTTTTTTGGGGGGGGGGGGGGGGGGGCACAAGGTCTGGTTTGACGTGTCTGCCACAGCAGAACCTCTACCAGCCTGAATTCTGAGCACGGTATAAAAAAAAAAGAAAAAAAAACGACAAGCATTGTACCTGATCCTGAAAAGAATGCTTTGAAGTAAAAAGTACCTTCTTGAAGTAAACAGAATCCTAACAGAAAAAAGACAAAGTGTACAGAGCGCTAATTTTATTTATTTATTTATTTATTTATTTATTTATTTATTTATTTATTTATTTATTTATTTATTTATTTATTTATTTATTTATTTATTTATTTATTTATTTATTTATTTATTTATTTAACGCATTTTCGCCTTCTCGTGGTTTCCAGAAGCAAAGACGAGGTGGCTGGAGCTCGTCTTTTGTGAGAAAGAACTTTTTCTGCTTTTGTGAAAAGTGGCTTACTCTTGCAGTCATGCTCTTTGCAGACAAATGAAGTTGTCGGTGCTCCTTTGTTCATGAAAGCGCGAATAGTGGACCTTTTTCCCTGGCTGCAGGTTCCAAGCGTATGAACTCCCCCGCTGGCAAATATGCGTGTGTAAGAAGTTATCGTTTCACTTTTAAACTTTCCGCTGAAAGTGATTTGGCAACGCTCAAATAGCTATAGAACAGACCTTTAAAAGTGGATGCATGCATACGTTGCACGTCTTTTAAACGTTTATACTAACAGTGTCGACTTTCAAGGGCGCTAGTATCATCTTCTTCTGATTAACCTCAGATATGTTCGTTCACAAGAGACTAGTATTTAGGTCAGGCACATCTCTCTAAAAATCGAGCTAATCTTGCCCTACCCCCTCAGCTTTCGGTTTGCGTGGCCCTGGAAAGGCTATTGTTGGAAATCTCCTTCTAATACCCCCTCACCTCTCCTGAATAAAATTCCTGGCTACTTGCCTGATTTTGCGATTTGTGTAAGCAGTCTTTATAGTACATGCAAGTTTCTTCACTTGCACATGTGCCATCAGATACAACTCCAGCGGAATACTTTAGGTTATTGATTTATGGTTGAAGAAAAAAAGAGCGCAAAAAAACTATGAAAAGAAAGGTAGACACGGGATCCGGTAAAAATGTCCCCGGAAAAAAAGTCCCCGGAGTAAATGTCCCCTGAAAAAATTTCACCAGAAGGAACGTCCCCGGAAAAAATGTCCCTTTTTGCGAAGTAGGAAAAAATCTCCCCGAACGGGGTATGAAGTCCTGCGTTTCCCCGTGGCAAGCTGCAATGATGACTGATGTATTTAAACTTTATTACAGCGGTTTTAGTTGTCGGCTTGGAGGTGACCGCGAACATCGAACTGATGCGGGCATTCATAACAAAACAGAGCAAAATGATAACAGCGGTAATATGGTGACAGCGCCTCGTCTTCGCTTTTTTGCGGGGGAAAAGCGAGCTGACCACCGGCTTTACCAGACTAAAAGCTTGGAGCGATGTTTTAAGGTGGGCATGGTGCACGACCGGTTAATCCTTGCCCTGCTTACACCGTCGTCACCATTATACACCATAATCAGAGGAACGGTTAAACCTCGTCACCAGAAGGTCTGGGGGGTAGTGACGTCTGCTTTGGGCGGTTCCCGGAGACTCAACTACCACGCGCCGATCCGCTTGTACCTTTCTCAGTGGGCAGTATTACCAAGCTGATTAGACCTGTCTTAATTATCACTTAACGAGCTGCGGAGCTCGGAACCACGCAATGGGTAAAGAGCCAGATGGACCTTTCACCATGATTCTTATAAACAACTCGGGCGCCCAGAGGACACAGGTTCCAAATAATGATTAAATTTAACTCAAATCAAGGAAAGAATGGCATAAAATGTTTACTTTTTTTTTTTTCTTTTTAATGTGAGTTCCCGAAGAAATCATTTTTAGTTCCAATTTTTGCCTTGGGGACGATTTTTCTTAATTGCTGCTTCTTCAGGGGTCGTTTCTTCTGGGGACGTCTTTTCCGGGGACGTTTTTACCTACACCCATGTAGACACAGGACGAGCCCTGTCTACCTTTCTTCTGGTCCTTATATATAAGTCCTTTATGCGCTGTTCTTTTTTTTTCTTTTTCAAACCTGAGCCTAAACCAACTCGCCCATATAATGTTCTAATATTTTAGGTAAATCTGCAAATCCTTGCTCATTTGCTTTTAGTTTATAAATACTGGGATTTAAAAAAAAAATTATCAGACGCTACCCCATAATAGCGCGCTACGTTGCCACTTTGCACTTCCTATAGAACGAACAACACATTTGCGAAAATTCATAACAACTTGAAGCCGGAAATGATTGCAAAACATCCCAGTCGACCCAATTCTGTAGCGACGATTGCGGACACCTCTGAAAGCGGGCCGTGCCGACATCTTTTCTTACTCAATTCTTCAGTGGCATCGCAGAGCTAAAGCCGAGCCAATGTTTCTGCAGAACTGATAGGTCTGACGCCATATCGTTAAAACAGCAAACATTTAAGTTTCATTCAAAAAAAAAAAAAACACTATGAAGAAGTTTTTTGTGCACTAAAGACATGGAACACACAATCTCGATGATGCAACCAGCAAGTGAGGACTGCCCGACCTAGTTGTCATTTCAGACGTTTCTGTATTGAACAAAAAATACAAGCAACGTAATTGTCCTTAATCCGAAAGAATAGAGCACTGAGGAACAGTAGGGCTCACTGACTTACTGCTTTCTTTTAGCGTATGCTTCAATGTCGACAATGTCAACTGTTCAACGCAGGCGTCCGAATACAAAGAAAAGGGGAGAATTCAAGGGGGGACCAGGCAATTTATTCGAAAACCTTCTTATCTTCCTTTTTTTTTTTTTTGTCCTTTGTCCGTCCTCGTCCGTACTTTCTATTGGGAAGGAACAAAACGAGATTACGTTTTCGAGACAATGCCCCCCCCCCCCCCCCCCCCCCTTTTCCAAAGAGCCGGCGGCGCGAAGCCACGGAAGAAAGTCCACGCGCTCAATACAGATGGCAGCGCGTTCGTTGTGAAGAAGAGAATTTGTGCACCAGGGACGACAACAATAAGGGGAGAAAATCGGATAGATAGAAAAAAAAAAAACGAAAGCTTATAGCGGCGAGTTAAGGCTCCGGTTCTTCGAAGAAGACCACTCATTGTTCGCGAAAATCAGCTTCCAAAGAGACAACGGAAGGTCGCCAAGCGCTCTCCAACCAGACATAACGCCCCTTTTATTTCCAGTCGCGAAAATACTTTCACGAGAGCCGGTATAGCACGGGGCAAAGAAAAAAAAAGAAAAAGGCAGCGCCGCACGACCGCTACCTCTTTGCCTCTCCCCCTCTCCTAGTCTTGAAAAGGAAGACTGGCGGGCGGAAAAAGTATAACACGGCGGCGGCCCGCCTCGCTGTCTCTAGATAAACCAGCGCGCACAGAGCAATCCGCATCGTCAATGAGACATATAGACTGCGCACACGAAACTCCCGCGTCTTTCCTTACTCGCCTTTCTTTCCAGTTTGTCCCCTTAGAGGGCGGCAGCCAGCAGCTGATGAATTCGCTTCATTTCCACACCGGCTGCTGTCGGGGCAGTGGAGAAGAAAGCGCGCAGGAACACCCCTCTCCCCAGGAAAAACGGAGAGCCACGCGCGCCGCTTTGAAAGAAATGCAGTCCTTTTCTTTTCTCAACCAAATTTCCTCTCTTTTGAAGCTTGTACAGTGGTGTGTGTGCAGAATTATATATATACACACATATATAACCACATTATCCACATAGAGTCCAATCGTTATTTTGGTTCTGTGATGTATTTCATTTTTTTCTTGAGGCCGCCATTTGCGTTGTTCTTCAGCTGGTTTGTTTCGCGCTTTCAGGCCGCTGCATTTTTGGCATCAGTTCCGTCATTTTTGCTCTATTCCTCTCTCCCCTTGCCCCCTAAACACGGACACCCTTCCTCCCTGGCCAGCTTCACACCTTGCAGCAATCGTTCTATAGCTGCTGGTGGTAAGGAGCGGATTCATGCCGACGACTATAAAAGGCGTATAATAAACTGGAGTGAAGTATAAAAAGAATGTACTGCATCCGCATGAGACCTGCCTAAACGCAGCCGCTTTCGTGTCCCTTTCTGCGTTCGTCCCCTGCGTTTGGCCTTGGTGCCTTCATCTTGTGTACGAATTCTCTTCCTCTTTCTTTTTTTTTTTCTTTTTGCGTTCAGCACCTATTTCTCTCCCGTGTCCTGTCGTCCGCTCAGCCGCCGGTGCATACTTTGTGTAGAAAAAAAAAAAGAAACCCTTTTCGCTGCTACACTCGCATCGCATGGCAACCCCCTCGCACCTCGCTTATTTCGCCCCATTTTCCGTCCTCTTGCAGCATTCGATCCTTGCAAGCGCGCCATTCTTCCGCCCTTTGTGCGATCCTATTGTGTCCCCCTAAAAGAGAGAAATCTTTTTTTCATCGTCAGCCTCCACTCTGTTTGACATTTCCTTTCTCCCCCTTTTTCCCCCCTTTACTTTTGTCAGCTGAAGCACGCGAGCGGACTCTCTGTTTGTGCACCGTCGTGTCTCTCTTCACGGTGCTCGGTGCGGAAGTGTACAAGCTCAGCACCAGCGGTGACCAGACACCCAAGAAGAAATGCTTGGAATGAGAAAAATAACAGGAATAGAAACCAAAGAATCGAAGAAAAAACCGGGAACGAAAAGCAGCGAGAAAGGGCAGCTGATAAGGAACAGAGAAAGGAAGAGTCTTTTGGCTTTTCTCGGGCCGAAATTGAATGAAAATGAATCTCGCTGTTTCAATTCGCCTGCCACTCTCGCTTGTTCCGCAAAGCGCAAGAAGGGTTACACAGAGAAAGTAGACGAATCCGGAAGCGAGGCAAGGGGAGGAATTAAAAAGAAAAGGGAAACCCTCTCCCGGTGGCGCGACGTCATCCCGTCCCGCTATACCGCCGTCCCACGGCGCCAACCCTTCTTGTTCTTGGCTCTGCCCAACTTCGTGCCCTTTTCCCGATACCGCTTCCTTATTCTTGATCCCTCGAGATACGTTTCCCTATTTTTGTCTCAAAGCGCACTGCCCCGCCTAAAGCACACCCCTATTCTCCTTTCCTGACCTCTCCTTTTTTTTCCTTGCTATTACGATGTGCGTCCTCCAGACTGTGTTCGTGCCTTTTTGCGCTGTAACCTTTCTTCCCTAAGGTATACAAGGGTGAGTCGGTGTGTGCGTGCAAGCCGACAAGAAGCGAATAAACGCCATTTTGTCGCGGCAGCGGTGGCCTCGTTCATTCGTCGCTATCAGAGTGCTCGATTCAATCTTGGCTTCTTCGCCATTCTCTTGGGCCATTCACGCGGTGCGCACGTTTCTCTTTGCCCCGGCCTGTTCTGCTCGGGAAGCGGCGCCGGCGCGCTGTCTCTGCTGCTGCTGCTGCTGGTGGTGCGCTGGAGAACGAGGAAGACGCTGCAGTGTGTCTGCTCCCTTTTCCCGCATTCGGCGGTTTTTCCCTCTTTTTTTTCATACTCCCTGTTCAGGTTGCGTGCTGCTCTTCGCTCCTCACCTCTGAGGCAAGCTTATATACGTTCGCGTTCAAAGCGCGCGGTTGAACGGGCGAAACAGGCATAAAAGAGGACAGTGCGGGAAGAAAAGGAACAAATCTCTTCCCGGAAACTTTGACAAAGGGGCCAAAAACAGCCAAGGCGCGATGAATCGGCTGGGAAAAGAAAAGCGCGTTTCAATGCACTGAGCGCGACGCACAAGAGGGAAAATGGGAAGGGAAAGGTTGCGGACTGTTCACGGACGCGCTAATTGAAACGAAGCGGCTGAGGTAAAGAGCGAAAGTGGCTCGTACTTTATCTTACTTTTTTCTTTCTTTTTCTTTTTTTTTTTTTTTTTTTTTTTTTTTTTGTTACGGTGCGGTTCTGCGTGCGACGAAAACGGGAAGCTATCTCTCTCTCGGCGTGGACAAAACGCAGACGCGCAACATGCGAGAGTGGGGATGTTAAAGCTGACGGAAGGAATCGCAAGAAAATGACAAATAAGACAAGGAGAGAAAAAAAAGATACTCTGTGAGAATGAAAGTCCGAGAGGCGAGGTAAACGCATCGTTTTGCTCCCGAAGACAACAAAGGGGCGCTTACAATGGGAACCAAGTGGAATGCACAAAGGGGACCTTTTTTTCTCTCACCCCCATCCGCTATCCACTCTCTCTCTCGACAATCGCGAAGAGAGGCCAGGTCAGGCAAAGAAAAATAGAAGTTTTTTTTTTTTTTTTTCGGTAAAACATATCCAGATGGCAAGGGTATTTCTGGGTGTTCGCGCCTCCAATTCCTTTTGTCGCTTCCTCAAACCTCCTTTTCTTTCCATTCTATCTTCTTTCGGCTTTTCACAATTGGTTCAACGATTTGCGAATCGCCCGGTTGGCCGCCTCGTCTGGAGTTCGTAGTACGGGAGAGACGCGGCGGGTGCGCGTTGGTCTCTATCGTACCGGCTGCACTCTAGGAATGCGAGAGGCACGTGGATGCGGTGAAACAACTTGAATGAGTTCCCCAATTGTGATTATGAGCTTGAATGCTTTTTCGACCGAGTCATGCTGGCGGATTTCCGCGAATTCCAGCTATTTGAGGTGGCTCGGAAATAAAACAATATGCAGTACTGCAACAGATATGTTATGCGCGTGCAAATCCCGAAAGGAAAAGGTGGAACATCCCCGTAGAGAGGAACCCTATTCTGTTAGCTTGCTATCAGTGCCTCGAGCGATTGCTAGTCTGTTGTGCTGTATGCAATTTATACAGTTTATATTGTACAGGTCAAATTTTATCCTTCCTCGGTGGCCAGACTCCAAAGCCGCTGCGGTTAGCCGCAAGATGCACAGACTGAATTTAGTTTACTGATCTATACTATAAACGTTTTGTACAGAGAGAATCTATAAGCAACGCCCTGAATTATCGCAAGTGGTTGCGTACAATCCAGCTCTTTTTGATTCGCCAGCAAATATCTAAACCTTTTGACTTCATCGCCTCTGAAACGATAGCTGGGAACACTTCTGCAGCGTCTTCGAAAGAGGTTCTTGTCCCGGGATTAATTGGTGCATTACCGTCTAATAAAGAAGATAGCAGCCACCTAAGCATTGTCATGCGGCTACAAAGAGAAACCTATCCAGCTTCCGCAGAAACTACATAGTAGACGAAAAACCATTAAGGCCAAGATGGATAAAACAGCATTCGAATTTTAAGCTGCATTTTCTTTGTGTATTTGTGTCAGTTTCGTTGATGCATTCATCAGCCCCTCACCCGACACCCATATGTATTTGAATATAGGGCCCAAATATTAAGGAGGGACCGGGGGAAGGGGGGGGGGGCATTTTTTGGCTTCGGCGGGTGGTGCTCTGCGATATGTCCCTTGTGGTCACGTGTCCTCTATGATGTATCACTGATTCAACCAATTAGAAAATTTCGTCTCTAACGGTGCTGAAAATTTGATGTGATGACACCCCGATTCTAACACACTGAAATTCGTCTTGGTCAGTGGTTACAAAAAACTGGTGTCGTAAAGGTGTCGTAAACAAGAATCATCGACAGAAAATGGTGGTGGTGGCGCACCTTACGTCGTGGCCACTACCTGCCACGGCCGGTGGGGGCAAAGTGAAAATTGAAATTAGCTTTATTTGCAGGAAGCAACACAAATAAATCATGCGGGTTGCGTAAGGCTAAAGGCCCAACGAGGCCTTAGACCCCCCCCCCCCCCCCCTCCGTTTTGTAAGTGCGAAGAGGGAGAGGCTGAGACGGGAAAAACTGGCTGGCATGGAAATGACAATAAAATTGACTCTAGTTTTGATAACGGCAAGGAATGACTAAGAACTAATAACACCGCGGCAATTGAAATGACCTTAGTATGACTCAAATAAAAGGAAAATGGCAAAGAATGACTCAGCGTAAAGAAAAGCAGAGCAGACCAAGAAGCTTTTGATGAAAGCAGCAATACGCGGCAAAGTGTAAAAGAAGATATGAACAGAATAGTAGAAGTAAGTGAAGACAAGCAGAAGACGTAATACTAACGCACGCATTCATTACATTATGGTAATTCGTGTGTGTGTGTGTGTGTGTGTGTGTGTGTGTGTGTGTGTGTGTGTGTGTGTGTGTGTGTGTGTGTGTGTGTGTGTGTGTGTGTGTGTGTGTGTGTGTGTGTGTGTGTGTGTGCGTGCGTGCGTGTGTGTGTGTGCGTGTGCATGTGCGTGCGTGTGTGTGTGTGTGTGTGTGTGTGCGTGCGTGCGTGCGTCTAATGTAACGATGGGGATTGACTAAAGATGACGGTGCCAGTTGCCGGTTTGAATGGGGTGAAGTGCGTGCGTGCGTGCGTCTAATGTAACGATGGGGATTGACTAAAGATGGCGGTGCCAGTTGCCGGTTTGTATGGAGTGAAGTGCGTGCGTGCGTCTAATGTAACGATGGGGATTGACTAAAGATGACGGTGCCAGTTGCCGGTTTGTATGGGGTGAAGTGCGTGCGTGCGTCTAATGTAACGATGGGGATTGACTAAAGATGACGGTGCCAGTTGCCGGTTTGTATGGGGTGAAGTGCGTGCGTGCGTGCGTGCGTCTAATGTAACGATGGGGATTGACTAAAGATGACGGTGCCAGTTGCCGGTTTGTATGGGGTGAAGTGCGTGCGTGCGTGCGTCTAATGTAACGGTGGGGGTTGACTAAAGATGACGGTGCCAGTTGCCGGTTTGTATGGGGTGAAGTGCGTGCGTGCGTGCGTCTAATGTAACGATGGGGATTGACTAAAGATGACGGTGCCAGTTGCCGGTTTGTATGGGGTGAAGTGCGTGCGTGCGTGCGTGCGTGCGTCTAATGTAACGATGGGGATTGACTAAATATGACGGTGCCAGTTGCCGGTTTGTATGGGGTGAAGTCATAGTAAATGCACGATGTGGACTTCACGAGTCATTTTCTTGTTATACACGAAGCCAAAAAGTCGGGGCTTTGCAGGGGAGTACGAATAGCACGGAATAATTATGCACTGAAGCGATCGAAATGACATCTTGCGGTCATTGATGGAAAAGACGGGGTAAGGAGTAAGACTTTTATTTATTTATTTTTACTGTGGTTATGTCCATCAAATGTATTCGGTTTTCTGCGATAACCCAACACGTTGAGGAAACTGCAGGCTGTAAGACTTAAAAGATCTGGCTTGATCCCTGCTGTCAGTCAGTCAAATGAAAACCGTAAATTTGTAATGCTGACTGCGTTGTCGTTAGTAAAGTAAGAAATGTCCGGGGGTGGCAGAAGAGCGCATTAAGAAATGCCGTCACTGTAAACGTAGCGATGGCAGCTCCACTCCGTATAAATGTCCAAGGAAACAGTTCTGCTATTTGATATTTAACTAATGGGAGTGCAGAGCCTATTGACATTTATCGTAGCATTAAAGCTATATATTGTAACGCATTTTTCGCGTAGCAACGTCTCTAGGAGAAGAATAGAAAAATTAGCAAACGCTGCGACATCTGTGAACGATATATGCACCACTCCAGTTACAGTACAATAAGTGGTGCGCAAGACAGTGTTGCATCTTTAACAGCGTAAATAAAGGAAAATTGCTTACTGACTATGGACGAAGCTGTACATCATTCTGCACATTTATTATGCATGACGTACTCCGTTTCAGAAAGTAACGAGCGAGGTGGGCAGTTTACAGCAGATAGCGCTGAAAGAGAAATGTATTGACGTCGGTGAAGAATTTGTGCAGTGCTTTGGACTATGGAAGGCTATGCTGTCCATAACAGAGCAGTTAGTGGCAGGCAATATTTTCTAGTCTCCACATATCGAAAACAGAGAAACGAGCGTAAAATGACGAGTCTCTTCATTTTCGAAATCTAAATGTTTCGAACTCAGCCACCTGTAGGGAATGTTGTGCATAACCTTACTTGGGGCCAAATGGGCAATATTCCGTAGCCCTGCACATCCGAGTAAAACACAGTCACCATATAGTGCATCTTATTAAAAGCGGCCGAGGAGCCGTGCTATAGACCTCCAATAAAAAGAGCGGCGTGGATTATTGTGCATAGGTTTCATTTTGCAACATAAAAATGCTTGGCCTCACACTGCCCTGTCAACAGCTGCGACCAAGGATGACCTCCATTTCTAGCTGTTACCACGTCATCATCAGTCGCAAGATCTGACTTCTAGTGTCTGCCACACTTTCAAACTTTCACTTTCACTTTCAACGAAGGACTGAGGGGGGAAATAAGTTCCGATTGGATGAAGAAGTACACAAGCAGTACATGACTGATTGCGCACCCTACCAAAAATATTTTTTCACGAGAATCTTTGCGCTTTGTGAGCGTCGAATAACTTGTATTAAGCGTCGAAGAAGGAGAAGTTGACTCTTGAGTAGAGCTTTCGTGTGATTTTCCTGTATAGTTAGGTTTACAAAAAAAAATATGGTGCTCATTCGCTCAATTTTTTTTTTTTAACTCACGATTTTCATTTACTGTGTGCAGTACACTCTAGAACGTCGAAAGGCGTCGCGAGCTTTGTATGCGCCAGTGAAGAACTTCAAGAGCTATGCGAAGGACTTCATATGCACAAATGTTTCACAAAAAAAAAAGGGGGCCAGGGAATACTACACAGCAGGCCGAGAGTCGCTTGCCTCCTCTCGGTGCCTAAGATTTGGAATGTCGGCTGCGCCTCAAAGCATCGGACTAAATCTGATTCACTGATTTGATTTGACGGCACTGACATGAGGCGTACGCCTGATGACATCGCTTAACGTTGACAGAAATTACACCTTCACATTATTCATGAAATATTTCATTTTTGCGCCTTGACAGTACATATTTACACAGTGCGCATATTTGCAAGTTCTGTATAAAAAAACATTTCTCAAGCGTGTACCTTTGGGCCGAATTTTACACCGGTAAGACGTCATGGTTCATGTTTCGGCGACGACAGTCACCAAGGCACACAGTTTTGATATTTCGATACCGGTCGCCCCCATTGCAGGATCACTGCGGTGCATCATGGAATCTACGATTTCTCACTGAGCAGCGAATACAGGTCATGAGATATACTGTTTATTCCTTCGATAACGCACTACGACATAAAGGCAATATATACATATTCTACAAACGTAAAACGAGCCACTAATGAGCAAACAGAAGGTTGAACAGACTTCAATATAAAATTTAATGTATAACTGCGCAGTTATCCTGCCGCCGATTTCTGGCGGTCCTATACCTGTGGTCAATAATTGTAGATATAGGGTTATAATTAGTGATCTCAGTTATTCCCTTAAAATTAAAAAAAAAAATGCCCTATAGAAGTGCCTAGTTCATGGTCAAAGTGACATTCTCTCCTTTGTTCGCGCAAGTTCACCCAGGTGATAATGTTTGTCCTGGAAGCAAAGTATGACTGCGCTTAGCGGCAAACGTTTATATCATAAAAATATAGCCGTACCGGATAGGGCTAAAAAATATGTGTGTAGTCTATTGTTTCCTTTGTTCTAGCAAATAGTCGGCTTGCACGCGCTTATTTCTGCTCCGTTAGTGCAATAAAGCCAAAAAGAACACACGGAAAACAAATCAATGACGGCTGCGTGCCAATATGGTGTACTGCCGCCACACATGAGGTCACGCGGGTTCAATCCTAGCCGCAGTGGTTACATTTCGGTGAAGGCGAAATGCACACACATGTTCGTATTGAAATTTCAGAGGCCGAAATTAATCGATGACCACCTCTATGGTAAGCCTCACAGTTGTTTTGCCATTTGGAACCAGCAGCACATAAGAACCTTTAAATTATTCATTACACTGTAGGAAAAAGTAGGTCCCTCCACTGGAGCATCGCTGCTCACTGTGTACGTGCCGTCTCTCTTGTTCGTTCCAACAGCCGCATCTCCAGTCCCTTGCCACGACAACTCTTCGCTAGCAAAGGGGCGCTCGGTGCACAGTAGTTCAGCAATCGAAAACAATGGCACCATACATGGAGTGCGATGCTTCTAATTGCTTATACGTGTCTCAACTGCAGCAAGCCACGCCGCGTCATTGTGACCTGGTGGTGGTAAGGTCTGCAGAGCAGCTTCATTTTATTACCGCCCTGGCAGCCGGTGCAACTTGACCCGATCGCTTTCATAGCCTCGACTCTCCGGTGTACAATTTTCCCACGGTTATAATACGTAACGAGGGTAGCAAAAGCTAGCCCCTGCACAGCCATTCCCAAAGGGTTCAGCGGGCAGCCATTTGTTGTATATCGTCGTTCTCTAAAGCCGTGCAACAGAAAGCAAGCAAATGGGACACGGCAGTTTTCCACTATGGGGCGATCCAAAAGCACATGCGCAGGCTGACCTGGGAGTCCGGAGCAACGAAGGGGCCCTAATAAAATGCGCCGTAATCTCTCTCATTCTTTGGAAGTGGCGCCCTCGTGCGCCAGTAATCCGTAACACGCGACGAAATAAAAGCGGCAAATGAATTAAGCCATCACGTTGACTGGCGGTTGGCTCTCCCCCAGAATTTAGGGACAATTTATCTTGCAACCCACCTCTCTAATCTAGGTCCTAATCGCAAGCCCGGCCCCGGCCACGAACTGTGCGCTGAGTAGAGGGGGATTAGTGCGGGAACCCAGCCGCGGTATCTGCGGCGGCGCCACGAGGTTTGGATCCGCGGGGCTAAATGCTCAATTGGAGCGGCAGGAGAAAACCCTCACGGGTCCTGGGCCCTGGAGAATGCCGAAGAAGTTAAATGTTTAGGCTGTTGAGTACGAACGTGAGTCCCGACTTAAAAAACTAGCGGAGTGGAGTCGGCAACAAGTTTTTTACGATAGTTATTTACATCGCTCATTTGTCTGGGCTTATATTCAGCGCTGCACAAGTATATAGACACTTGAAAACTCCCAAATGTCAGTTCGCTGTTCCCAATGTTCCTGTTTCCAACTGCCGCGAGTAAGAAGTTCAAAGTTTATTCACAGCAGTGGGGATCGAATACCGATATTAATTTGCAACCAACTCATAATCAGCCTAGATGTCGCAGGAGCAGGTGAAATGAGTCGCGGCAAATCAGCCCTTTGGGCACGAGGTCGACTGCACTTCGGTAGTTGCTTGAGCTCAGCTTCGCTCTAATTTAACCCAGCACCCAATATCAGCAGATATGTTCTGAGCCCGACTGCTAGTTGCAAACATCACTGTCAGTTTTAGTAAGAAAAAAAAAAACGAACTAGATGCGAAAATGACCGCATTCCGCGATGCTTGGCAACGCCCGTTAATAGGCACACACATTTTTTAGTAAACTATGGAAATTTGCAGCAAAACACGTATGACCGTCAACGCCGTTAGCGACCTCGCGAATGCCACAGCCACAGTGTTTCTGCCGCTCCGTTGCGCGGAAGGGGAGAGGCAGAAGCTGGACCGCGTCGTCTGCTCCCGCCTATCGTGCCGCCTCCTGCGCCGATGCAGAGGCGGCAGCTCGTGACTGCAGCGGCAAATCCCGTGATTAATGCATCGGTCGACCGCCACGCGTCGCTACTTGAAGCTAGCGCGCCCGCAGAGGCAGCGCGTGCATGAAAACTAAAACCGTGTCGGGCTCACAGTTTTATTTTTATTATTATAATTGTCCCTGCCCTTCCAGCTCCGTACAGCCGCGAGGATCTGTTCATATGTGGGAGTGCATTTGCTCCTAAAGTCACACGCGTTCGCAAGAAAGGGAAGTGTTGATTAGTACCTGACGCAAAATACAAGATACAGATTATACGAGGCAGAATTAATACGCAAGGGCGTGCGTGGAAGCCCAGCTGTGTCTGCTCTAGAGGAAATGAAAAAGAGAGGGAAATGATGAAACTAGGCTTTGAAAGTTGATGGTGAAGGCAGATATGACAATTGTTGACAAAGTGTCGCCGTGCAGTGTATTTCTCACAGGAAAAGTTGCTATAGGAGAGAAGTTGCACCATTACAGCCAGTCCGCATGTTATGTGCAATGACCACGAGAAGACGCAGCCACTTAGGTCATTCCAAAACTTTTCTTTTTTCATTTGCCGTTGTTAACTGCAGCTTGCACTGATATAAAAAATATGGATGAATTGTATGCACAGCTCATCCTTCTTTGTAAAAAAAAGAAGAGTAAACGTCGCAGAAGATGCAACAATGCTCGGAAGAGGCACTTATAGCGTTGATTACGATAGACGAGAGCATCGGAACACGAACAGTTATACGTGCACTGCATGTGCCTTTCGAGCTACCACAAATGACGAACAAATATACGAGAAAACGTGTGCCGGGAATTAAGAAAAGAGAAAGAATAGGGTGCAGATAGAGAGTTATGACTCAAAAATATAAGGTATGTTATAGCTCATTTCATTATACCTTGACGTGTTTCTAGACAACACTACGCAAAGTTAAAATAGACTGTGGTGATAGTTTGTGCATCTCGGTTTTTTATCTGGTGAACATTTGGCCGAAATTGAAGAAAGCACAAAAGTGTTTGCCTACATATTTGTCATCCTTGTGCGCTAAAATCGGGTATAGTTTGTTTTTATTTGCGTGTCTGTTAGCGGGGATAGTCTCTGGTGAAGTAAAATGGTCGAGTTCAAAGTAATGGTTGCAATATAAAGTACTATCGCCGCAAAATAAATAAATAAATAAATAAACCAACGGCGTGAAAGTGGTGTGAAAGGACCGTATAGGCCAGAAAGTAAATGAAAGTTTACTTTTAAACACAAGGCTGTGCAAGAAACCGAATGCACGCATATACATTGCCGTCGCTTAGCCAAGTGAAGCCAGACACTTCACTGTGGTCATCTTCAATTGGAATAGCTTTTATCTAGTTATGAAAAATGGCAATGATGGAAATCACTTGCTTAAGGATATTTCGCACAGCATGTAAGAACTCTGGCAATGCATGTAATCGTATATAAACCACCGTCAACTCCGAGCCATGCACAAGCGCCGCGAGAAAGCTTTCTTGTTCTGGCCTCCGCTGCGGTACTTCCATCACTGTCTCCGCCATATTGGCCAAGTGACTGGAGACCTTTTTGCTCCTTCTTGATTTCGGTTACATTTCCTTTCAAATCTGAAACTTTGCTCTTGAGAAGCGATTGATTCTTTCACAGCTCATTCCGTATCAGAAGGAGTGAGTATAGTGTCTGGCTATTTACACAAAGTTTTGGCTCCCATTTGGCAAACTGCGACGCGCATTAGGAATTCGTTAGACCCTATTGCAAAAGTCCAACAAGGTAGTTCTCGGTTAAAGCGACGTACTTAACCAGACAATGCCATACACACTGAACAGGAATCAAGGCGCACTTCATCTCATCATAGGTTCGTAAAATGATTAGCAAGGATACTAGAAGCCATATAAGCCCCTTTTTTTTTAACTCGAAACCTAATTTCCTTTTGTTTGTTTTTTGTTTTGTTTTTGTCGGTGGCTAAATCTTCATCTTGTTATAGTGTACGTTCCTGTTTTCCATAGTTGTGCCTGTACATAGAAGCTCGTAGTTAAGCCGGCGCATCGGTAGACCGACATGTGCCGAGCTGTTGGAAGTAGATTTCTAACAGACACCCCCGAGAAGAGCGGTAGGAGCGGTAAGACAACAGAAAGTGATCGATATATTCATAACCAGCCCAAAATGGGCACGACGGGGAGACCATCATACAAAATCGGTGGCGATAAAATTGTCGAGGTGTGCCACAACACGCCAGTGTCGAAAAAACCTCAAGTTTGCGGGATCATCACTCTATACGTACAGCAGAAGATGCTGGTTGTCTGTATAGGGGAAGCGAGAGCTGATACAGTAAAATCTTGCTTAACATATGCCTGCAAAACATAGCCGTGGTGACACATGTGCAGGTCGGTGCGATGGCAATAATTATTCATCCGCGCTGTCATTTTTTTTTTTTGCCCTTTCCCCTACTCCTCGTATTTCTGTATAACTGTACACTTGTATAACACGGGCAAGTTGCCCAGCCATATATGAATCTATGAATTCAATGAGCGCTTCAGCTGTGTGGTAATGCGTATTGCTCCCTGAGCTGTTGTATATACGCTCGATGCATACACGCAAGAGCTCCTCGTCTGGCAGCACTTTAAACGGCGATTGCGGCTGCTGTCTGTATCTGCATAAAATATTTTAATGCTGTTAAACGCCTTCTTTCAGCGCTACAGCCCCGCAACATGCCTCGCGAGCCATCGCACAGTATATTTAACGGCTTTCTTAGAACCAAACAATCTTAGAATGCAATGTCAAAGCTAACGCATAGCCAGGGAATGCTGTAAATCGTTGCGTGCTTTAGGATAAGAAATAAGAGTGAGAAAAAAATTTAGCAGAACTGCTAAACTGCTCGAAACTGCTCCCTTTCGTGATCAAAAATTCTGCGCTAATCCACTGCGCATCAGACTTTTTTCTTTATTGCATGAAATAACTTCTGAGGAATATAAACAAGTCATGCTTCAAATACCTGGGCTGCATAATGCAAGCCCGCTATAATCTAGTAATTCCCCACAATAACACACACAAGCATCGAAATGCGGCAGACAACTGCGGCTCTTCCAGGGCAGCACATACTCCTCACGCCAAAGCGCACTGCTCTCGGAACAAAGACTTCGATAATCGAGGTGGTTCAGCATGATAGTCCATTATTCGGCTTTTCCATAAACTAAATAGCCTCATCAACATAAACAAATCATAAGGCACACCACGAACGAGTAAAAAAGAAAAATGAATACTATAGCGTCCGCTGCAATATGTCCGAGAAAAACACAGCATGACTGCACTGAATACAGCAGTGAACAATGGTCTCTGGCGTGTTGCACCGGCGGCAATTCACCAGCCATGGCACAAACATCTGCTTGGGGGAGCGTTGATGTGCGCAATTTAAAAAAAGAACGTTTTTGTAGACTGAATGCGCTCGCGCTTAACACACTTTAAAACGCTAGTGTCAAGAAACTCCTGATAAGGTTGCCGATATAAAGGCATGAGGAACAAAGACTCAGCAAAAACCTCGGCATCTGCCTTCTGGGTAGGCTATACAGGTAAAGAAAAGCGCGCAGTGAGAAAATTGAAGGTGTAGGACTCCCCACAGAGTCATTTCATGCACCTGTCCAGTCAGTGCAAATAGGTAAGGCAAGTGAGAACTAACACGCTTAATAAGCACATATACTAAAAAGGGATGGTTTTTCAAATAAATTTAAATAAATTTGAAAAAGAAAAAAACGCGGAACTAGCTTGTGTACGAACAAGTGAATAAGGCCTAATCCGCTTAACGCTGTTGGAAGAAACAGTTTATCATGACGCATGGGTTCTCACTGAGAACACCATACGAAAGTTGCGAATATTCTCTGTATTATCTGCACCTTTTTTTATCGCACAATGTAGAGCTTGCAGGACTTAGACTATATTTGCAAACAAGAATGTTTTGCATATTTGCGCGCCAGCAAACACCTAAAGTTCTCGACCCATCCACGTCTGAGTTTGTAGTCTAATAGCTACGATTTCTGAATCCCAATATGCCCCACTATTGCGAACCTGGTGCAGAGTAACGCCTAGGTAGTGTAGGGGGCCACAATTCCAGCTTCTGCCCCCCTAAAGACTATGCTTCGTACCCCTTTATACCCAACCAGAAGCTTTTGGATTTGTCTAAATTGAGAGCCGCACCTGATACCGCGCAAAACGGTTCAGGTAAATGCAAAGCCTCGAGTACACTTTTTTTTTTTTTGTCAGAACAAAAAAAAGTGACGTCATCAGTATAAACCAAAACCTTAATTTAAATTATAGCCAGCGAGAAACCTCGAATAGTAGCAATGTTAATAATTCTGAGACAACGTGGTTCAAGATATAGGGCGAACAGAAAAGGAGACAATGGGCACCCTTTGCGAGCAGATGATTTCAGAGAAATCGATCTGGTTAGCTCTTGGTTAACAATTAGCCTTGTATAGGACACCTTATAGTACAGCAAAATATATTCAATATTTGCACACTGCAAGATCGCGAACAAGAAATCACGACGGACTTTATCAAACGCATTTGTAAGGTAGTTGGACAGTCTCATCTGATACTGTCTCCAGTACCGAACGTGCAATATGACATGTGTTTCTATACTGCAGCCTCTAACGCCGCAGACCTGGTGCATTCCTATATTAAGTCTGTAACTACCAGCTAAATACGGCCACAAAGAATATTAGCGAAAAGTTTGTAATCTGCGTTGCAGAGGGTAATTAGACGATATCCTTCAAGAGTCTTCAAGCGATTACTGCTTTTCCTTTTTGGCATGGATATGTCCAGAGTAGAAAGCGGCAGGCAAAAAGCTAGCATCATAAGATGCTTGAAAAATTTCCAGCAACATAGATGCAAGGAAAGACTTAAATGTTTTGCAAAACTCGCTAGTTATGTTATCCGGCCTGAGATTTCTGATCCTGCAACTCAGAAATTGCAGATTTGACCTCGTTCAAAATAATAGGTCCCTCTACTACGGCACGCTGCTCATCGCCAAGTTTAGTAAAAGCTTCGAGCAAGCGACTGAAATCTCGTCCCCCGTTTTGGCAAGCACAACTCCCAAAGAGTTTTCGATAATAGCCGAAGAAAGAATCTATAATTTCCGGTACGTCACTATAGGTGAAACCACCATATTGAATATTAGATATTTCCTTGGCAAGAGTAATCTCCTTTTCATCATTCAGGGCCCGTCGAGAGGGTTGTTCGTCTGAAGAAACCTATTAGATCTAGATCTTGTTAGGGGCCCCTTATCGCGCTCATTTGCAAACTGTTGACGTTAACGTTATTGATTTCTTCTGTATTATGCACCAGGGCGAATTATCTCGACTCAAATAACGTACGCCCCTATCTCAAGAAGGTGATGCCTGTTCAGGAATGCAGTCCTTGCTGAAGCTTCAACGGTCAAATTCATTGTCGCTTGTTTAAATAAATCCCCCTTTTGAAAAGCGGAGAGATCAATGCGTGACCATGTGCCTCTCAAGCAAGCAGATACAGTACGCTGAAAGATTCCATCTGACAGAAGACAGCTATCATTTTCCACATCTCCCAACGAGGGTGAATTATACGTGCCGATTGTACTTTTCTATCTGGACAGACATCATGCAGTGATCGCTGAAGAATATGAGCCATGCCCAGTAACCAAGAATAGTGCCTAACCCGTCTAGTGAAACGTAAATCCTGACAAGCCGAGCGCTTCAGGAACAATGAAAATGAGTAAAATGAATAGTGGCATCCTTATCTTGTCCAACATCAATAATGCTGTACCCAGACGCTAAATCTATAAATAAAGCAACACTCTGATCATAACGCTTACTCAACACTGCTGGGTCTTCATCCCTGCATTTTACGACCTGTGCGCAAATGGTCAACCTATGACAGAAAAAAATATGCATCTATTCTGCTCTATACTATATGCTATACTATACTATACTATACTATACTATACTACACTATACTATACTATACTATACTATACTGTACTATACTATACTATACTATACTATACTATACTATACTATACTGTACTATACTATACTGTACTATACTATACTATACTATACTTTACTATACTATACTGTACTATACTATACTATACTATACTTTACTATACTATACTATACTATACTATACTATACTATACCATAATATACTATACTTTACTATACTATACTATACTATACTATACTATACTATACCATAATATACTATACTTTACTATACTATACTATACTATACTAAACTATACTATACTATACTATACTATACTATACTATACTATACTATACTATACTATACTATACTATGCTATACTATACTATACTATACTATGCTATACTATACTATAGTATACTATACTATACCATAATATACTATACTTTACTATACTATACTATACTATACTATACTATACTATACTATACTATACTATACTATACTATGCTATACTATGCTATACTATACTATAGTATACTATACTATACTATACCATAATATACTATACTATACTATACTATACTATACTATACTATACTATACTATACTATATTGTGCCACAGAAACGACGCGAATGAGAGCTTTAAGTTGCGTTCTTAGTCGTTTGCATAAAAAAAATTACAGGGTTGCGCTTAGAAATCTGAAAGCACCCACGACCTTAGAGGACTCAAACCATGGCGTTGTTTTAATGTGATAGCACTTATTTCCTCATGCTTCGTGGGACCAGAAAGTATGACCAGGGATGGAATAATAAAATGATTCTATTCAATCAGAAAACGATTCTATATCATCACCCTCTCCACGATTGGTCGGCCAAATTTTGAATATGTGCATAATGAGGTTGCGTTGCAAGACGTCACGCGACGTCGCAATTAGAAAAGTAAATAATATTGGGGGGTTTAAGCAATGCTTGAACCTAATAATAATTATAAAAATTTCGATAGCGCTGTGGAATCTACGCTGCAGAAATGCGAAAGCCTGAGCGTTGCTGGTGCACACGGTGCTTCACGTTTGCTCTCATATCATTATCAACTAAATGCATCGTCATTATCATTGCTAATGTCATCATTCTCATCATTAATTGTAGCGTCATTGTCATCGCTACTATCATTCTCATGGTAGACAAGAATAATTATGACTTGCGTTTCATGATTCCTGATGTGACTCCCGTGTCTTTTAGTGATCACTGCTTTGTTTCAGTCGCGATTGGGAAGAAAAAGCAAAAACAAATAGATTCTAGTTGGTATCATTGGAAATTAAAGACCAGCTGTTGGACGATGAAGTTTTTACAAGCTTAGTAAATGGTGCTTTGAAAAATAATCACATGCCGAAACAGAATTGGGGAAGGTTTAAAGAAGGTATAAGGATCAAAGCAATTTAAAGAGCTGATGAAATTGCCTACAGCTAAAGAGTACTTGTAGGCCCCCGCCATTTGCGGTGGGAGCTCGCCTGCCACCGGTGGTTGTACCTGTAGTAGGCCGTCAAATTGCACCCGCCACCGCTTCAGTGGCGGACGACAGCTGTTGCTATACGCGCATCTTTCTCTCTGCCTCAGGCTTTTTCTTTTTCTTTCTGTATTCTCTATTTTCTCCTCTCTTCTCACGAGGCAACAGAGGTGGCTCAGTTACAGAGCTAGTAGCAGGTCCGTGCATTTTCTTTTCCTTCTTCCTACAGTCGCAACAACAACAAAATAATCTCCCAGCGCGAATGAAAGAGGAATGCCAAGCCCCTGGCTCATACAGCGAAGACATATGTGCCGTAAAATCCCAGTTAAAAACGTTGGACAAAGACCGTTTTTAGGGTGCTATTGTACGATCGAGAGCGGAGAAAATCTTTATTGGTGAAGCACGCACAAAAAGGGCTCTTAGCAAAGAGAAAAGATATGCTTGTCAAAATAACATCTTTAAGATCGATTATAATATGAAAAATACTTGCGATTATGCGGAAATATTAACAACCATTACTGCTTTTAACAGAAACCTTTTTCAGCCCATATGGTTGGCTTGAAGAAGGTTAAGAAAGAATTTCTTTTCCAATTACCGTAAGTAAATGAAGAGACTAAGCTGCGCCTTGAGCACTCTATTACTGTAAGCGAAGTCGCAAAGGTTATTGACGACTTGAACAATGGAAAGTCGCCAGGCCCTGACGGCCTTAGTGCATTATTATGCAGGTTATAAAATATTAATGAAAATCCTTGCTGCAAGGTTGCAAACCGTAATTAAAGATATTGTGGGCCCCAATCAGACATGCCGCATAAAAGATCGTCAATCCCTTTACTGTAAACCAAATATAGAACATCGGTTAACTTTGATGCGTTCAACGGACCTCTGGTTGTGCTCGACAAGGGGCGCGCGATGTGCCGTGTGCAGCAGCAGTGCTCAGGCTTTTGTATTTCTGCGCTGTAGGTTCTGCAGTGCTCTCGAAATTTTTCAGACTGCAGTTGGTTGACTACCTCTCTTTACACACTTTCTAACCATTCCCACCCATTTGCGCACGCAAATGATGACCTTTCCCGGTCGTTCACGTTCAAACATTTCAAATTTTCCGCCATCAAATTACGTCACCAGAAGTTGAGTGCCACGTGACCCCTTTTGGACGTCGGCATTACCCCTCCCGGCTATTTCGACATCTGATTGACCTAATTGGCGGTAATTATTTAACTAAATAATCCACATGTACCATTTTGTCAGTTGCACACCTTTCCTTGGCGCTCTATTCGATGGTACCATTATTATTTTTTTTGTATATCGACTATTTCCTCTTTTACAGCGCCGACAAGGTTATGCCCAAGCGAAGCCCGCCTACAAAGCCGGCCATACAATGCTTACACATTAAAAAGTGTCTAGCTGGCACGACGACTATCGATGGCGTCTCATTTGCTAGACAGCGTGTACCATGCCTCAAGGAGTCCAACGGAGCAGCTTCCAGACTTAGCGCGTACTGCCCCTCATCCATCAGAGCACCACGAGAAAGAGAAAGATGAGCATCGTGTATGCACGTGAACCACGCGACGCTGCTGACGGTTGCCGTTCGAAACTGCTGCTGTTTGCTTTCTGAGAGTAGAAATGCTGCTTCACCTCGGTGTTTTGCTGATCTTCGGTGCAGGAACGCTGGCCGCTCGTTATAAGAGATGCCCCGACGGAAGCCTTTGCGTCGAAAGTAAGTTTCGTTTTTTCTTAAAAATTAAGACCTAGGGCAGCCGAATACGTGAGCTCTACCAGGGTTTGGAACTCTATAAAGCCGTTGTGGCGCTGACCGTGATTTTCAGTGAAGTTACGCAAATTACAAAGGATCGAGTTGCACTTGTGGCTGTCACCTTAAACGGCGCCTACATGGTTTTCACTGTGCGATGCCACTACGTGACTTTAACAATGCGTGGTTGTTTAGAGTGCATAGCGGACGATAAAAGAGGAATCCCGCTCGTACCGGTACACTTGTGACTATACGCTGCGCCATATAATTGCAGTTATTGTTTATTCTCCCCGTGTTATCCCCCTTTCAACTACCTTTTCGTGACGAACAATTTTTTCCCGTGTTATGGCAAAGACCTGAAAGTAAGCAGGGTGGTTTTAAATGGTTCTTGCCGCGAATAATTTGGTTTTCGTGCTGGTGTAAATAGCGAGGGGAAACAAATATCACGGGCGGTTTAGCTTAGATATAATCACGAATTAACGCGCGTTAGCAAAGCTAGCCCTGGTTTTGCCTAGTTCATCTTGTACTTTGTGGGCGATTCCTCTGCCCGAGGCATGCGCACGACAGAACACACAGTGGGCCGTGTAACGAACATTCTTTATCTCACAGGGATCTTGTCGTCCGGGTGGCTGCGGGTCGTTTCCGTGGAGAGCCGGGAGGGAAGCGGGAGCGACGAGCCAGGGACCAGGAAGCGCCAGGGACCAAGAAGAGACCGCGACGGCGGCGCGTGCCTTCTTTTATAGCCCCCTCGCGCGGGACCGGTTATCCCCGCGCGAGCGGGGAGAGGGAAACAGGCACGCGCGCAGGGAGCATTGGGAAGTGGCGCGGCCTTCAAATGCGCGGCGCGCCACGAGCCCTACATCTTCCCCCCCCCTCAGCGTCCGACCCGGGCTCCGCCAACAGCCGGGCCATGTCCATGTCCGAGCCCGGGTCGGCGTAAAATATGAAGCCTTGTCGCCAGGCTCTGGCGGGATGCCATGCCATCTCAGCTGGTCCCTCTCCGGCAGCGGCCACATCCTCGGGGTCACAGCGCAGCTGGGCTCGGCCACGGATACGCCTGGCAGCGGCCCTGAGCTGCTGCTCTACATTGGAGACCCCTTTCCACATGGCGCCGTGCTGGATGCACATTGCAGCAGGCGTTTCCGCCCCAGGCACACCTGGCTTCCTGAGGACCGTACTCCAGGCCTGGGCAGCGGGCTCCAACCCAGACTTGTTGAAGACGGCCAGCATGGCCGCGCTGGTCACAATGATGGGCCACAAACCACTACAAACTAGGGGGGTACCCCCTGTTTAAGTGGCCCCTCCTTGAACCATGCGCTGGGTGCGGTTTCCCGCCCCAGCGACGGTGGTTCATCTGGCTGCTGCAAAATCTTATCAGAATGCATTCTGAAAGAAGCAAAGACGTTAGACAAAGTAGTGCACTACCTTGGCCTTAGGTTATAGCGTCGGTTGCGAACCGGGTTGCTACCTGCATCGTTTTGAGCTTCCCCCGCTTCGCAGTTATCGTCCTTGCGAAGGTGGTAAGCTTTCAAGTCTGCGACGTGCACCGGACCAGCGGTTTCACCGCTCGCCAACAACCGCAGTTGGTAGGTGAGTGGCGTAGTCCGTGCCGTAACTTCGAACGGTCCAACCCACTTGTGCGCTAGCGACGCGGCGAAACCACGCGCTGCGTTACTAAGCGGGTGCGTTCTTTTCAGTACCAAGTCGCCCGTGTTGAAAACGACGTGACGACGACCTTTGTTGTACTGATCCGCTTGCTCCATGCGCGCGACATCGAGGTTTTCACGAGCCGCGCGCTGCGCTGCCTCAAGGCGCTCGCGGAGCTTTGCCGCGTACTGTGTAAGCGGAGGGGGCGCGGGCCCCGCCGCGTCAAGTAGGGCGTTCTCTAGCGGAAAAGCGATCTCTTTCCCAAAATTCAAGTAAGCAGGTGTCATACCTACCGACCTGTTCACGGTTGTTCTAGTGGCGAAAGCCAGTTCGGACAGCCGTGCGTCCCAATCTCTGTGCTGCTCGGTCGTCGCGACCAGCATACTCTTAACATTCCGATTCACTCTCTCGGTTATGTTGCTCTGAGCGTGGTAGGGACTCGTTTTCCTGTGGCGGATTTGAAGCGCCCGACAGGAATCAACAAAGACTTTGCTTGTGAAATACGAGGCATTGTCTGTAATCAGGTCGGAAGGGAAACCGAAACGAGTGAATGTCTCCAACAGTTTCTCCCAAATCCGTTCTGACACAAGCTTCCTAAGGGGGAAAACCTCAACCCACTTGGAATAGTGGTCCGTTATTACCAGGATGTATTGGTGTCCGCGCGCGGAGCGAGGGAGGGGTCCCATGATATCGCACGCGACCACTTGCCACGGATAGTTGCTAACTACCGGCTTCATCATGCCAGCGGGTTTCCCCGCCCGAGGCTTGGCTACCTGGCAAACAGGACATGTACGGGCGTAACCCAGCACATCCTTTCTCATACCTGGCCAGGTCGCGACACGGCATAACTTATCGTAAGTCTTACTGCCGCTGCCATGGCCTGCCAGCGCTGAGTCATGGAAGTACTGGAGGAATCGTTTCCGCAACTTCCTCGGGACCACGACTCGGAAGGGGGATGCAATCGCCTCTTCCTCGTCAAATTGGGGGATGTAGCGGAGCAGTAAGCCGTCATCGCCCAGCAGATACGCGTCGTACTTGCCCTCAGCGTTCCCGGTGCAAGCTGCACTACTCGCTAGCTCTTTCAGCACCCGCTGGCATAGACCGTCTGCTTTCTGGGCCTCAATTAGCTCTTCCCTACTGACCGCTACTCCCCATGACAGATTTCTCTCTGCCTCGCTTCTTGGCAGGCGAGTAGTCGCCGCCACCAGCTGCTGCGCCTTCTCTCTCTCGCAGCACAGCGCGGCAACTCTGTCCACCTCCTTTCTCTCTTTAACTACGCAGGGCGCGACACTCGCGTCCGCCCTCTCCTCCTCTCCACTAGCGGCGACGCCGCTTCCAGTAATGCTGGTCTGCGCCTCTTCTGCGCTTCTGCCAGCCTTCAACGGTGCGCGCGATAACGCATCGGCCACCTTATTCATGCTGCCCCGGCGGTACTCAATGGCGTACGCGTAACGTTGCAACGTCAGCGCCCATCTCGCGAGTCTGCCTGCGGGGTTTTTCAGCCTCTTTAACCACGAAAGTGCCTGGTGATCTGTCTGCACGGTGAAAACCGCTCCGTCTAGGTACATGTCGAACTTTGACAATGCGAACATTATCGCCAGGCATTCCTTTTCGGTCACGGAGTAATTCCGCTCCGCTGATGTGAGCGTGCGGCTAGCGAACGCGACAGGGCGCAGCTTGCCCTCGTGTTCCTGCAACAAAACAGCTCCTACACCGGCATCACTAGCATCTGTCTGCAAGACAAACGGCTTGTTCAGGTCGGGGAGGCGCAGACTAGCGGTGTTCGCTATCGCGCGAGCCAAGGCAACAAAAGCGTCGTTCTGTTCCTTGCCCCAGACCCACTTCGAGCCTTTTCGCAACAGCTGGTTCAACGGCCTAGCGAGCTCTGAACAACTAGGGATGAATTGTCTGTAGAAGGCAACCATTCCCAAAAACCTCTGCAAGCTTTTCACGTCCGTCGGGCAGGGGTAGTTCAGAATTGCCTGCAGTTTGTCATCGTTCGGTCTCAAAGTGCCATCATCAACCACAAATCCCAAGAGGTTAACTCTCTTCGATGCCAACTGCACTTTCTTTGGGTTGATCGTTATACCCGCACGTCTCATTCTTTCAAGAACGGAATTCAAGTGAATGAGATGCTCTTCGAACGACTGTGAGAATATCACGACGTCGTCGAGGTACGCCATCGCGTAGTTGAACCTTGCATCGCCCAGCACGATGTCCATCAATCGCATGAACGTGCTCGGTGCATTAGACAAGCCAAACGGGAGTCGAGTAAATTCGAAGAGCCCGCGGTGACAGGTGAATGCGGTTTTCTGAATGTCACCTTCCGCCACCTCAATCTGCAGGTACCCTCTGCTTGCATCCAGGACTGTGAAGAACCTTGCGTTCCCTAACGCGTACATCACAGCCTCGATCGACTGGAAAGGGTACGCAACCGTAGGCGTCAGTGAGTTGAGCTTTCGATAATCAACACACAGCCTGACCGAACCATCTTTCTTTGGCGCTAGAACCACTGGGGACGCCCAGGGACTTTGTGAGGGTCTCACCGCGCCGGTATCTATCATCTCGTCAAGGGCGCTGTCGAGAAGCTGTCTCTTATGCGCGCTTAACGGCCGCGGGTTACATCTGAAAGGGCGCGCATCACCCGTTTCGATCTCGTGCTGAAGCAAGTCGGTCCTGCCTGGTTTCTCTGTGAAACAATCCGAAAACGGGAGTAAAGTTTCTACGAGCCTTCGGCGCTGACTACCGGTTCCCGAGAAGGACGCGATAATTGCTTCTAATGGGCTACCATTCAGTGTCGCGGGGGAGCCCTCTGCGACAAAAGCGTGAACGCTCGCTCGCTCAGCGACGCATTCCTGCTTGGGTGCGCTAACAAAGGGAATGAGGGGGGTGAAGGGGCTGTAGCGATAGCCGTTCTCCCCCATGTCAAGCACAATGCCTTCGCTCGAAAGAAAATCTCTTCCCAGAATAACTGGTATGGTTAAGCCGGGCAGATAGACGAAGCGATGCCTCCGCTTCCTGCCGTCAAAACGCAGGACCAGACGCACCGCTCCTTCCGCTTTTGTCGTCCCTGCTGCTAAGCTCAAAGGGGTTTCTGCTGGCCTGACACGGATGTTACATCTACGGCAGGCCTCGAACACATCATCACCGACCAGTGACAGAGTTGAGCCCGTGTCAATGAGTGCCGAGTAGCTTTGACCAGCTAACCGCACTAGCATAAAAGGGCTCGAGCGCGACAACATTCCTTGCGCTCTACAGGCGAGGGGGACAAAAGCCTCAGCGCCCGGTGACGCGGCGTGGGAGTACATTTCCCATTTTCCGCCGTGGCTACCACGAAATTCTCCCGCCGACGGCGACAGGCTGGTGTTACCAATTATGGCCGCCGGCGGTCCGCGTTTCCCTGCATACGCCTTGCTTGACACTCTCGTGCCACGTGGCCCGGCTGGTTGCAATTCCAGCAAAGCCGGTCGTTCACCTGCCGCGCGGACGGGGGATGCCGCGTTCCACGAAGCTGTTGGGGACGTCTTTCCCCTCTCTCCGCGCCTGTGCGTACGTCGCTGGCGAGCCCAGCTCGACGCCGCTGCTCGAACGCGTACGGGTCAAGAGCGCGAGGAATATCGGAGCCTTCCGCTGGCCTTTCCTGCCCTACCATCATTACGTCTGCGCCCCTGGCGCGCGGCGCGGAGTGATGGCCTCCGGCCCAGGCGCATTGCGGCTCTAGCGATTCGGCTGGCCTGGGGGGTGGCTGGTAGCGCAATTCAGCGAGTAAATCCGCCTGTACTACCTTCGCTTCCTGTGCTAGGGCCTCGAGGTTTGCAAAACCACGTCCCCGCAAATACGGCTTGAAGCGCGGATGGCATTGCCTCATCACGCGCGCGACCTGTTCAAGATCGGTTGCCGTGGGATCTGCCCTCTTGTAGAGCTCCTGCATTGCGCGTACATACTCGAGGAGGCTCTCCTCTGGGTGCTGTGTGCGCAACGCTAGCTCCTCAAGCATCCGGCGTTCGTAATCGGGCGGCAAGAACTCGGCGCGGAAGCGATCTGTGAAGTCTGCCATCGACTGGAAGGCCGGCTGGCAGCGTCTCCACCGCGCCGCGCTCTCAACAAGTGCCACGGGGATTACCTGCGCTAGCACCACGTCGTCTGGGGAACCCAGTGCCGTCTGATAATCCTCGAGTTCTTGCAGGAACTCGTGGACTGACTTTACGTCCGTATAACCGGAGAAGGAGGGAACCTCTACATTTATCCGTGGACGCGGGACTGCCGCCGCAGCTGTGGCTTGGTTGGCGCTAGCCACCGAACCGAGCTGAAGGGCGAACACAGACAACACCTCGTTCATCTGCCTCATCAAGGCGGCCGCATCGGTAAACTGCACAGACTCTACCGCGTCCTTTACCTCACTTCCGGACGCACTGGCGTCCGAAGCGGCGGCCCTATCTGGCACGTCTTTTCTCGGAGGCATTTCACTCAACAACTAAGGCCGGTCGGGAGCCTAAACGCGCACGACTACCACCTAGCCCGCATCAAGAGGCTAGTCACAAAGGCTAAACACTTCATAAAACTAACATATGCACAAAAAAAATTAAAACACAAACCGCCCGACACTAACAAACACGCACATGACCCAAAACAAAATAAAACACTGTACAAACACTACTATACTACACTCCGTGTCATCTGTACGCACGATAGCCCTAAACTCAAAATGGCGTCGCGCCTAACATACAAAGGACCGGCCCGTCGTGTTGTCGTGCGCTGCCACGTTGGCAGAAAAATCGTCCACATGGGTGCTAATTCAGCCCCAGTTGGGTGCCAGTTGTGGGCGATTCCTCTGCCCGAGGCATGCGCACGACAGAACACACAGTGGGCCGTGTAACGAACATTCTTTATCTCACAGGGATCTTGTCGTCCGGGTGGCTGCGGGTCGTTTCCGTGGAGAGCCGGGAGGGAAGCGGGAGCGACGAGCCAGGGACCAGGAAGCGCCAGGGACCAAGAAGAGACCGCGACGGCGGCGCGTGCCTTCTTTTATAGCCCCCTCGCGCGGGACCGGTTATCCCCGCGCGAGCGGGGAGAGGGAAACAGGCACGCGCGCAGGGAGCATTGGGAAGTGGCGCGGCCTTCAAATGCGCGGCGCGCCACGAGCCCTACAACTTCCATGATTTTGTTTAATTTGAGCTTGATGTGACTGGGGACCTTAGCGGTATTAGCTCAATATAAAAGGCGCTTAACAGACCTCAAAAGGGCATTGCGATAGCGGTGGGTTTTGGATCCAGTGCGCATACGGATGGGAGTTTACGAAGGCGACGGCATTATGTGAAAGACCACCCAACAAAGATAGACCGCCCTGCTTTAACTTAGCTGCACAAACGGGCTTGCAGGGTTCTAAGGGTCCTTGTAGTTTCGACTCCCATATCCTCAAGCCTGCCCAACTTTGCAGCTCCTGCCAATTTGGCCATAACTTTCCATCTCGTGACGTCACACAACCCTGTCGCCAATCAGTTGAATTCAGTTCCCTGCCATGCCACCTTCCAACTAGCGAAATCGGCGAATGCATACTGGTTCCAACTGCCTGCCAGCGGGACCAAGGACCGCACAGACAACGGCTTTTATTGCGGTAGCAATATACTGCGCCAGGTTTCGGCCCGTCGCGTCGTCCCGGGAAGGGCAACGTTTGACCTTGAACAGCCGCGAAGAAGAAGAACGCTCGGTCACCGGCAGCTAATGCTTTCGCTCCACATTCGGTTCAGCAGCATTGAACCCTTCTCATTTATTTTATTTATTTAAGTACCCTAAGGGCCCAGCTGGGCATTACGTAGGTGGGGGATCATATAAAGAAAAATGGCTACATAAAATGCATATGAGTTCATGTCATACATAATGCAAATACAGGAAAAACAATAATGAAAGAATACAGTGTGAGTTACAAAATAAGCTCAATATTGTGCATTGTGGGCGTGGTAAAGTATGCTAAAAACCAATAAATATGTACATGTATAAGGTAAAACACTGATACAAAGTCGGCAAATTCAAACACTGCAATGCTGCTCTAGATTCAAGATATGTTAGTAACGATGAGCGGAAAGATGATGTTACGTTAATGGACACAATGCTGCCAAGTAAAGCATTCCGCTCCTTTATAGCCAAGGCTAATGGGGAATTCTGATGCTTGTTTGTGCGGGCAAAAACTGTTTGAATTGTATGTGCATGGTCAGTACGAGATGATTCGTGATGTGCTGCTCTTATGTGCCTGCGCGAGAAAGATGAATATGTGTGATACTCTTAAAGGATGAGCTTAAGTGTCCTCAATAATGTAGCACCTCACACTGATAGGGCGTGATAGGGGAATAATGTAGCAGCCAAAGAAGCTTCCACCGTTGCTATCGCAATCCAGCAAGAGTTAATCAGAGTTCCGCCAACTAATTTTTTTGGCGGAATGGAAACCATAGAGCTAGCGCGGTAAAATGCAGACTGCTGCACGTCAGGTAGCAAAGCACCGGTTTGTGGAATCCCTCGCTTTATCTTTATCCGTGAGCGAGGCATCCCATTTTCTACCACTGGTTTTGCCCACATAACGCGGCTGGCTTTTCCTGAGCGGGCCACATTCCCTTCTGGGCCTGATATTTTATCATGCCATAAAAAACACCAGTGGGGACTTGAAAACCTCGGCTAAGCAATTATTATTATTTTTTTTTTTTCAGACGGTACGTGCTGCCGGCTACCCGTCGGCCGCTATTCTTGCTGCACCATGACCAACGCCGTGTGCTGTTCCCAGCGGAACAGCTGCTGCCCGGAGCACTACGTCTGCGACAACGCTTCCAACCTGTGTGCGCCGGCGAAAACGGTAAACACGAAAGCCGAGCACAAGACGACCGCGCCAGCGCCGACGGAGTCCGGCGGCGAGGCGCTCATGGTCAAGTGTCCCGCGGGGGACACGTACTGTTTCCAAGGCAACAGCACCTGCTGCCGCCAGGGCTCGGACATCTACGGCTGCTGTCCAGATAGGGACGCCGTGTGCTGCACCGACCTGATCAACTGCTGCCCCCGCGGGTTCGCCTGCATACGCGGCACGGGCAACTGCGTCCAGACCGCACCCGTGGGCAAGAGTGCCGTCGGCGGCGGCCACGTACTACACGCTGGCCTTCTGGCGCAGACCGAACAGTTGGCTGTTCCAGCTATGAAGATTGAACGCGGTCACGTGCTGCCCTGACTGATCCGGGAGAGAATGGAGGAAAAAGGGGGGGGGGGGGGGCAGTGTGTGTTTTATCGAACCCATAGCTGATGCGCCTCAGGACATATTGAAGCTGTCCCTGAGATAAGGTCATCGCCTGTGTTGCGAATAGCAAATTACAAGAGGCAACCGACGTATGGTATTTCGGCCTGTTTGTACCCCTTTTATTGCGAAAGCAATACTACACCAGGTTTCGAGCCTTCAGCGTAGCGTGGTCCGGTAATTACGCTTTACACCACGTGACTACTGACGTCACAACAGCGCGAGAGCTGGGCTACCAAGTCGGCTCTTCAGCGTAGCGTGGCTTGTAGCCACGCCGGGCGTTTCGCGCTTCTCCCACTAGGTGCGCTGTGGTCTAACAGGTGGCGCGCGCATCGAGTTACCCTTAAGGCTCTTCTAAAAATGGAGGAGCCTTAGGCACCCTAACAGGGGGTGTCTTCCATTGGAGCACGGCATTGGAGACACCTCGTCTCTCTTTCTTTCGCAATCTCCTACGCTTAACTACAGCTAAGCCACCGGGATTTTTTCTGCACGTGCGCTGACTTTCGCTTGCGATTGAGAGCGTGCCTTTCTGCAGATGCACGGAATAGCTGCACAGTGGCTCGCACATTTTCCAGTTTCCCTTGTGTGCAGTCGCGGATTAGAAATTTACAGCGCGGCTGTTAGCGTCCGTTAATCCAGAATAGAGCGAACGAATGGGGCACTTTCCGTCTACCCTGACCACTAATAAACGAGCTGCCTGCATGGTACGATGAAAAGAGGATCGAGTGCTAGCTGAAGAGCGAATATGTGTGAGGAAAGAGAGTGGTCTATAACTACACATGTATGGATGCCTCTGATTTTGATAAGATAGCGTTAAAATCAACCTATAAAACTGCATGGTTGGTCATAAAAATCGTTGATGGGTGAAGACTGACATCACAGGGTAATGTGACACGGCTGAGCGCTGACTGACGGAGTGTATGACATTCGTTAAAACAGATGCTTGGGCAAGTTGGTAACTCATTTTGACCGGAACAGCGCGCACTAAGACACAGACAAGAAGAGAGTGTGTGTCGTGTGTGTCGTGTCTCTCTTCTTGTCTGTGTCTTAGTGCGCGCTGTTCCGGTCAAAAGGAGTGTATGACGTCATGAGACCACGTGACATAGCATAGCGGCAGGTAACATGGCCGATCGCTGATTGGTTGCCAGCAACGTTTATATAAACGTTGGTCGCCGGTGTTCGACGTCATGTCACTCTGAGAGATGGCAGAGTTTGCAGGCGCGCTGGTGACGTGTCGTGACCGAGCGCAGTAGCGGTATGGACGGCATTGGTAGCTGCGCTTAGTTGTGTGCAGACGTATCAGCCCCGCACAACAGGTTGGAATGGAGGCAGAATCAACGACGCCTGTGCCAAGCGTAGTGGAAAATCCCGTTATCGGGAGGGTAACTACAGCCGGACGAGTTACAACCCAAGTGTGCAGCAATCTCAGCCTCACAGGGCTACGTGGCAGAAAGCAGTCCACTGTTAATGTATTTGTTGTTGCCTGTAAAAAGCTAACCATTGGACCGAATTATAGACTCGAGAGTTCTAATGCCTCTGGATTGTTTGTTATAGTAAAATACAAAAATGCTGATTTCTATTGATCAGTGCAACTATGCGTACCATGGCCCATAGTTACCAATTGCTGTTCTTTTTTTGTTGTCGCAATTTACTATAGGAAGTATACGTCGTTGAAGATGTACTATGGACGCCTTAGGGTGGGTGACTGCACTGGCCCACGCATGCGGCGAGCTGAACTGGGTCCGTATTTCGAGTTTGTGTCGTTATCGAAGTGTCGTTATCTCACGTTACCTCGAGTCGTCTGATTGGTCGAAACGCCGGAACCAGGTGTTGCCACTACGGAACCGGAAGAGGTGGCAACATCCGGTTCACGTGCGATAACGACACTTCGATACAGACGCAAACTCAGAATACGGGCCCTGAAGAGAACGGGGGAAGGGGCATAGCGCACTTCACACTTTCTTGCTAACGCATTGCAATTGTCGATTAAATGTTTTGAAATCCGAGTATTTGGCGAAATGAACACACCTCTGCAGCTCGACTGAAAGTACCGCATTACCGAGTGTCGTAATCGTCATGTGAGTTTTTTCACCGACGTGTATTGAAGTGCTATATTGCATGTTCAAGCGCAGTCGAAACAAACTACAGAACCGGGTCAAAAATACGACAAATTATCCTGTAGTTCTGTCGTAACCATCAGATTTTTCTGTAGTTCAGTAGTACGTTTCTGTAGTCCTGTAGTTTTTCTGTAGTATATTTCTGTTTTCTGTACTTCTGTAGCACTTTTCTGTTGTAACTACAGAACTTTCTGATGCTATTACAGAATGTTCTGTTGTCACAACAGGTTTCCCGTCAAAAACCACACAGAAATTCTGTCGTAATATCATAAAAGTTTCTGTAGTTTTCTCCGACTGTGAGTTACTCTTAAAACAGCGCTCGTGCCGCTTGAAGCACTCTCCCAGTTTCCCCTTTAGGACTAAGACGCTGTGATGGGCTGGTTGGTACATTTGAAGCGAAAGAGTAAAGATGCGTGAAAAAAACGGGACTGAAACCTACACACAAGCACACGCAAGGCGCAGACTTCCAACTAAACTTATTGAGAAACACTTGGCTTATAAATCCCCTGAACATAACAAGAAAGACAATACGGCAGAAAACGCTCGACATAATGACAACAGCACCTTACAACAGAATCATAGCGGCTGTACAACCCGAACATGCCCTCGACATATAACATGATATCGACGGCAACCGGACGCAGTCTTTTTTTTTTTTTTTTCGTTACGCAAGCTTGCCTTACGACATATTATAAAAACCCATGTAAATTATTTTCCGTAAGGAACCGGAGAAGGCTCTTATCGTTGTCGGTGAGTCATTTGGAGAAGTCATCTTCCCTTGTTGCGGTTAGTCCCATTTCCTGTAGAATTTGTGCCCTTGGTGCCCTTGTCCCGGCACAGGTCAGAAGGTGGCGAACATCAACTTCTGCAGCTGGTGTGGTACACTTCGGGCATCTAAAAAACAACACATATCCCATATCTGCCTTCTTGATGTTATGAGACAGTGATAATACGACATGACAAATGTAGGTGTTCTTTCTGCTCACCGTACTTTCCTTTCGGGTGTTTTTCAACTTCTGAAGAAGGCCTTCACATGAGCTAAGAATTACGTGCTGAGGGTAGCCCGCGGATTCGAGCCGCTTGACTTAATTCTGGAGACTGGACGACACCGAGTGAACACACGACTTCTGAAAGGCGGAGCAACAGCTGTTCATGATGATGCTGCGTTTCAATAGCTTAGAATTAGCATTTTTATAGGGCAAAAAGCTTTTGTTGACTCTAGGACTGTACGACCAGCAAACATGTGCATCGGAGAAAATCAATTTAAGGTCTGGAAATTGGATCTTGTTGTCCCTTGTTCATTCATGAGTGAAACGCAAACCATGCCCCTCAGAGGAGGAGTCGAGAATGTTAGCAACAACACAGTCGAGGTCATGGTTAGAAGAATTATCTAAAATCACAGGATAGCCATCTACATAACGAAACACGTGTAAAATCAGCTGCTTCGAAAGCTCTTGTTCCAGGCGCCTGTCAAAATACGCCATAAATATATCGCACAAAACAGGGGCTATGCAGACGACCCAATACAAATTACACTTTTCTGGACATAAAAAATGACCGTCCTGAAGGCTATATAACGGAGGTAAAATTCCAGAAGTTCTAGAAACTGGTCAGTGCTAATGCCTGCGGTGTTCTGGAAGGCTACTTCACCATGTTCGAGGATTAATATATCCCTGATTGCTTTGAACATGTCGTCATGGGGACGGAGTAAAACAAGTCCTCTACATCAATTGAAAAGGCCGTAAGTAATTGGAATCTCTTTCTCCAGAACTGCCACCAAGTCCTTGGAGCTGCGCGGATGAGGAAAAGATCACGCCCTACAAGATTGTCAAGGTGTTGCTTCAAGAAGGAACTCACAGCATGTTTTCATCTTCCTCTCTCCGAAATAATAGCGCGAATAGGGTAATTCTTCTTGCGTGTTTTTCCGGTGAAATATATTTCCAAAGATTAAAGAACCACTCTCAGCTTTTGGGACAGCCATCGCAACAGCATCCAGATTGATTCGCTTCAGGAGCCTGACAGCTTGCTTTCTTTAAAATTTGATTCGTAATTCAATCGGTTTAAAGTTCTTTTAAATTCCAGAATTTTTCAGCAAACATTCCTTGCGGCAGGACTACGAAACTGCCCCCCTAATCCGCTTCATTATTCAAGGGTCGTTAACGCTAAGGTAGGACACATGCAACTCTCTTCACCGTCCTGACCGACGCACCGACACAACAGGCGCACCGGTAAAGGCCGCAATTGACCACTGCATTGCAGAACCTGCGGATGCGTCCCTTATCTGGACAAAACCACTTTCCTCTCTAATGCACGAGACAAAACTGAAAGGAAGGTCATCGAAGCCTTCATGATTGCCAAAAGAGGTGACGACTGCGTCAGTTCACCGTCGATATTACTATCGATACAAGACATTGATTAGAAGGCACCCGGACATGTTCGGGTAGCACAGTCGCTATGATACTGCTGTAAAGTGCTGTTGTCATTATGTCCAGTGTTATCCGCGATAGTGTCTTTCTTGTTACGTTCAGAGGATTTATAAGCCACCTGTTTCTTAAATAAATTTAGATTGAAGTCTGTGGCTTATTTGTGCTTGTATGTCTTTCAGTCCCGTCTTTTTCTGGCAGTTTTACTCTTTCGCTTCCATTTACTCCTGTAAACACGTGGGAATGTATATGATCTCATGTGTTGTGTGTATATATACGTGTAGCCCTACAGATGTTCAATAATATTGCGCAAGTCTCAATATGCGCGGCGCTTCTGCGCAAGAAGATGAATTAAGGGAGAACGTATGCGAGAGAAATGGGATTCCTACTATTCCTGCTATTCCTGCTGCTGATGGTGGCTTTATCTAGTGGGCTGTTCTAATTAATGCAAAACCACCCCTGCCAATCATCGGCTGTTATATATCGAAGCCTCAGGACGCTACCACTCAATGTTTTACCCGCTGCATTTAGAACAGGTGTCAGGGGAAAATGCGCTAAAATACGACACACAGTAGAAGAACGCATAGAACAGGACCTTTTACTCTTATGTGCCGTGTTTTCTAGCGCATTTTCACGTGGCTTCACGACAACAACTTCTGATAGAGCAGGAACGTGATACTGAAAAAAAAAAGCTCACATTTGCGATAAACCATGGCCGAGGTTATCGTGCACCCAACTTCCAGCCATGCGGCATGTAAGCAAACCTATACGGCAATCTCATATATTTATTAACTGACGAAAAATGCGTCCTGAGGCAGCGTTCAAACCCGGGACTTCCGTTAATCCGCAACATTTCGCACCAACTCAGCTGAACGCGTGAAGGCTGGCAGATGAGATATACATCATAGCATTGCGAGAGTGAGGCGGCCAAGAGCTCGAACTTGTAAACAGTATTCAAAAGTTTAGGGAAAACCATCAAGTTGGAGTAGATGTGTAATGAAGAGGTCATTATATCAAATGCTCCAGACAATGCTACCAGCCAACACAACCGGAGCCTATCGTCAACGTTACACGTTGACGCTAATCCATAGTCATCAACACGAAGCAGATACAAAGAGAACGCTATTGAACGTGATAACAAATTTGTTCACTAAAATTACTTCGCAGGAGGCAGAACTAACAAGCAGGGTTTAAATTCAGGTGAGGCTCGGAGGGTCTGAGATCCCCGCCTTTATGTGCTTGATTGTGTAAGATATGCATGAATACAAAGCAGGCTGCCATTTTTTTTTTCTTGTCAGGGGGTTTTCGACCATTTCTTCTCTATTGTTTCCGCAATTCCGCAGTGATTTTTAATAAGGACCATTAACATATTACCTAAAACCTTCTAGAAATTTCTAGAGGAGGGGGAGTGGCATGAATGGTATATTTATAGAGAAGACGCGGTAGCCGTTCTTTTTTTTTTTCTTTTTTTTTTTTCTTGTGGAACCATGCAATGTTTATGACTCCGGCAGTCATGATAAAAATTTCAAACAATGGCTTGCTTCTTTTTACACAAAGGTCAAAGGTCGTAATAATGAACAGAAAAAGACTAAAGAACAAGGACTACGTAATTTGTTTTTTGAGAAATTATGCGGTCGTTTACGCTACTAGCAATAAATCTTATAAAATAACTTGCTGTTCAACGCCACTGGCTTAACCAAGATGTGGAAGACGATGTAAAACACACAATCCTTTGCAATATATGGTATAAGAGCTCAACGCAATAATTAAACACACACCAGGAATTCGAATCCATGTTCAACACTGTACACACGCGCGAAAGACGCATCTCTCAGTTTCGATGTCAGCCACGACGATTTGTATGACACTGACAAATGCAGATACAAATTTAAGATTGCTACTCAAAAGAACTGATTGAATATGTACAAGGACAGGCAATTTGCACGTCGAACCATTCACTCGACAACTAAACTATTAAAACAAATCTAAACCAAGACGTGACCTTCTATGTACTTCCTTAAAACATATTCGTTACAAATTAAGGGGGTGTCTTCAGAAAAACAAGAGGGCGGGTAAGGAAATCACTGGCCCAACCAAACGAGGAAATCTCTGACACATGGTTAGGGGAAGATTAACTGCGCACGTTGAAAGCACAGCTTCGCGTCTGGTGCGGGAAAGCAACCCGTACTACACGGGAAGCGGCCATCTCCTCACCGATTCAGATATATTAGGTATCAATAAATATTTCAAGGATCCCCTTGCAGACACGTTCATATTATTTAGCGCAAATGAGTGAAAAAAGGAAAAGGAAAAACGTGAGAGAATGATACTCATATAGTTTATTCAGAGAAAATCCAGCATACCGTAAACCGTTTTTCTTTTTCTTTTTTTAACAGGGTCCAAAATTTCAAAAGGAAAGATAGCCGGCATTTAGATTTATTTTATCCATGGTGGGCAATATAGGGTTTAGACCCAAAACGACTCTGGCTATGAGAAACACCGTAGTGGAGGGCACGGCAAAACATCTCACAGCACACGGGCGCCTAGCTTTTCGCCTCCGCTGAAAAGCGGCCGGAATTCGATCCCGCGCCCCTGGGCTCAGAAGTCGAGCGCCTTGGCCACTGAACCACCACGACTTTTTTGTTGTTGTTGTCTTTATTGCCTTAATTTCACAAAGACTACAGACTGGTCAACTGTGCACGTGTGAGCCGTTTACATTGAATATACCTAACTATAAAACGCTCAAATTGATTACTTTTTCTAATACATTGACAAACTCGGGTACACATGACCGAGTTTTCAAAACATCCATTATCTGGCGGATAGAATCCCCAAAATACTTTCGGATATGTCTGATATGCATAACAACACGACAAACAACCATTCGGCGTTTTTTTTTTTTTTTTTTTTTTTTTTTTTTTTTTTTTTTTTTTTAACTACTGCCACCTCAAAGGAGAAGCACGAGTTGGTCCTGCCAATGTGGCCATGTCATGTGGTCTCGCGACGAACCCGTTGATCAGTCAGTGCCTTGCCATACCAGCTGCTAGCTAAAACGTCAACGCTGACACCAGATTTTCTGGAGAACGCGTTTACACGCTACGCGTATGCCCATCGCCACGCCTCAGCCGCTCCCTCGCATCGAGTCACCCTAGTGCCGCCCGCACAGCCGGACAGATGGTGCCCTCCCACGGCCATATATTGAAGCGTTGGCGTGGAACAAGTGCAGTGCGCAACCTTGTGTGCAACGAGCTCATGAACGAGCTAGAGCTTGTGTTTTCATTGTCCCGTGTGTCTGTTTTCTTTGTGGGTGTGTTGTGCTGAACCATTATGGCACATGTCTCGAAGTCCAGACAAACATGTTGTGTCGGCGGCTGCACGAACACCTACGCCAACATGTCCGGCGTCAGCGAGATTTTTCAGTTCTACCGATTCCCGACTCGACCTTACGATTCCGAACGGCGGAACGCTTGGATACGTGCTGTGCGCAAGTACAGGTGCGTATCGCCGGATTTCTGCTGATCAGGCAAACTAAACTCTGAGCACAAAACCTACGTGATATTGTGAGGTTTTCGTGATGCTGTGGCATGTCCCTTCAAGAAATATGCATCACTCATCATGCATATGCTTTCAGCCATGGTCCTGATTCCTTCCAAATGTTGCAGTCTGCAATCAGCGCATCAATCGCTGTTAAAAAGAGCACTGGTTTGGCCACTCGGTAGTGTGGTGTGCGTCAAAACACCTGTTGTGCTGTCCCGAAACGGCAGCAAAAATCTATCCAGTGTTGCAACAATGTACTGCGAGTGCTGAAACAATGCTGCATTGTGCCGTTCGGTGCAGCACGTAGCGTGGCTCGCTTAAAGCCTTGCGCTTCAGGTGCCGTATACAGCTCAGGAAGCCTGCGGCCAGTGGCGTAGCCAGACATGTTTCTCAGAAGGTGTTCTACAACGTCGCTGTTATAAATAAAACAATAACACGAAGGGTTAGTTGTTTCGTTCACTGTAATATCTCCATAATAATACAAGTCCACAAAGACTCAGAGGACTTCATTCATTAAGACCATCAATTTTCTCATGAAGCAACACTCATACGAAAACTCACTGCTTTCGTTTCCTTTTATACAGCCGCGGCAAAGCACAATTAGCCTTTTTGAGAATGAAGATATTGTTCCTGAATATTTACTGAAACAAGCTGAAATGGGGGAGGGGGGGGGGGGGGGTGAAATGAGGCATTCAGAAAATTTTGAGTTGTGGTCTGGCACTAAAACACCCCGCTGGCTGTGCCCCTAGCTGCAGCAAATATTCCTCTAAGGAAGCCTTTGGCCAATAGATTTGATGACATCGCGGTTTCCCTCATTTCAGAGGTGTACCCACCATTCACTTGCAGTTTCACTCCAGGGGGATTAAGCGCTGCTTCACAAAAAACAGTCAACCAACGGCATTGTCTGGAAGGCCCCCTTTGCGGGAAGCTCGCCACTGCATTCTTGAGCTGTTATCTGACAGTAGGTTCTTATCCCTGCAGCTGCAGCCGATACATGCCTCATTTGCTCATTTCTGATTGCTTCGCTTATTTGGTTCAACACAACTACAATGCGCAGTAGAATGTGCATTGATAGAACCGATGCTCTGGGCTTCGCAGTAGACGATGGATTACGAGCCACTGGCATCTCTTTTCAACCATATAAGGCTTGTTTAGCTGCTGCCATAACTGATGATTGCGCCTCCTTAAGTACCACTTCAAGAAAAAGCAAGCAAGCCTAAATATTTGCTCTATTTCCTGCAATATGCCACTGTTTATGGAGTGCCTGTTCTTTCATTGCATACATCAGAGCTGGAACTAGTGTAGTAGAATAGAGGTCGACAAGGCTTGGTTTGTGAAAATTCTCTTGAAGTTGAGGTGGAGAAAAGGCTAAATGTATGTCTGTCTGTTTAATAGTAACTTCAACATGTTTCAAGTGGGCTTAACTTCTTTTGTTTGTTTAGAGTGAATGTTTACGCTTTACCAGTGTTCCTTTTCTGTAATGTGGACACAATTGTGATGCCCTTCTACAGAGACTGTACTTTCCAGCCTTTGGCAGTCATCTGTAAACTCCATCAAGAAAGAAACAGCATTTCAATGTCATTTTACCTTTGTAGCCATACCTAATAGTGGTTTAATTTCAGGAATGAAGGAAGTGCTTGGGAGCCAACAAAGCACTCGCGCATCTGCAGTCATCACTTCGTTGGCAATCGAAAGTCTGAAGATCCTAGGGAGCCAAATTACAATCCAACAATTTTCCCACAAAGTCAGAAAAAAAGGCCATCTACATCTCAGCCTAAAGGTTCCCGAAGGTAGTACGAAATGGCATGCATTTTTCTAGTTCTCACTACTGTCTTCCTTCCAAGAATTTAACTAATTCAGCATGTCTTTTGCTGCCAGTTAAGTTTTTTGTTTCTCTGCTCAAAGGAAAAATCTGAACATTTTTGGCATTCATTCACATTCTGAAAGCCTGATTTTTTTAGTGCATGTCTTGCAAAGAAAGGGGTGCCGAAGACAAATTGAAGTTGGTGTGTATCGACAGCATGCTGCACTCTAATCACATATGAGACCTCTCTCACTGAAAATTGAGCTTTTGTAATCATAAGAGGCTAAATAAAAAGAACACAAGATCACCAGCTGAATTCGCAAATGAACTGAATGCACTGACACCTAATTTGCATCGTGTATGCTACAGACATGGGCACCAGCCCTTCTCGGGGTAGATGGTCACAAGCTTGAATTGAGTGCTAAAGAAAGCTTTCAAACTGATTTATTTTTTTTTCAGCCCTAATTGAGCCTTTGCTGCTGAAAACCATTAATATATACAGAAAGTGTGAGGGAACCAATTTTCACTGAAAGCAATTATTGCGTGGAGTTGACCTGTTCTGTAAAATCGTGTTAATGGCCAAATAACGTTGTGCAAAAAACTAAAATATGTTTGAAATATAAGCACTGCAACCGATATACATATGGGATGCTTCTGCATTGTTAACTTTGCTGACACTCAGCTCAATGAAAATTTGTTGGCCTCATTTGCTCAGCGAGAAAGCTTGTGAGCATAGTTAAGTCTACAGAGCAAGCTAGTGACCTCTGCTTCTGTTGAAAATTTTAAAGGAGCCCAAAAAAATTGAAGTTGGCTCATGTCTGTAGGATACTGCTTCCAAATCACAATAAGTTCACTCACACCAAAGGACAGGTCTTACTATAAGCTAGAAAGGAATCAGAAAGCAAGATACAGGTGTCATCACCAGCAGTCAATTTTGCAAGTAAGGTGCATGTGTCAACATCGATTTAGTGCTCATATCCCAGTTGCTTCTCTACATTACTATTCACTTCAAAAAGCGATAGGAATAGACATTTTCAGTAAGGACATCATGAGTTTTGATCAACTATCAGGTAAAATCCAGTTTTCTTCTATATCAACATGTCATTTGCTACCTGAGCATAACAGTAATTGGATGGAGTTGTCTTTGGTTTTCCTTTAGTGTAGGCTAATTGTTAACCCTTGTTGAAATGGTCATGGGCAGTTGTGGTACCAGTACATTGTACCATTCAACGTACATAACTGTTTGCTACACATTGTTCTCATTTCCAGAAATTAGAGGGTAGCATATTTTTCGAAATGTCAGGCAAGAATTGAAACGTTGCTACCTGTGAGATATGAGTTTTAAGGCCCAATCTTTTAGCACTGTAAAGCAAGAGCTGATAAGCAGCAATTCCCAGGTTTTGCATCAATGTAGAAGTAGTAGTAGTAGTAGTAGTCGACATGTCTGGGAGGTGGTTGTTGAGAGTGGGGGGGAATATGACGAGTGAGTTGAGAAATGCATAACTAGAGGGTGGCTACCGCGGAAGGAGAAGTGCATGGTGAGAGTAGAGAAACCTATAACCAAAGGATAGTCACCATGGGAGAGGAAGGATTAGCATGTAAAGAGGAGGGTACGGCCGGAGTGCAGACATGCATAAACAAAGGGTGGTTACTAGGGAAAGAAGCGAGTATGGTGAGCGCAGACGAATGTGCAGCTGGAAAGTTGCTGTAATGGAAGAAAAAGATAATGGCAAGAATGTAAGGAAGCACAACTGGAGGGTGGCTGCCACGGAACCATCCAAGGAGTAGTTATCCTAAAAGATGTGGAGAGGATATGATGAGAGCATAAGGACGTAGGTCTGCTGCAAGTGGCGCAAAGTCCGACACCCAAGGAAAGGCATGTTTGGAAGTGCAAACTGGAGAGGAGAGCTCATCGAAGAATTAGTATGCATAGAGAACTAAAAGAACTAAAAAGATTACTTTACAAGTAGCCATATATGCATGTCACAAAAATTTCCTCCCTCAGTGTACTGTGAAATAACCACTTCTGTAGCTGTCACTGAAGCTCACGCTACACAGTGGTAACCCTCAGCTTCCCCACAGTAACACACATGTCATTTCCTGTTGTGGGTTCCCCAACTGCTTCAGTATTTTCATGCACCTGTGCAAGATTTTATATGGCTACTCTAGAATTCTTTTTAATTTTTGTTTGTTTGCGTTACACGAATACTGCTTAAATTTAAGGAGTGTTGTTTGCAGATCCTTTCTTAAGCTTGAAATTTTATGAAGAAGCACTTCATTTTTCTTTTCCATCTCATTGTTATTGCTGATGCTTACAGCGGCTGGTTTATCTCGTCAAGAGACTTGTTCATGAAATTCATGCTCGCTTTCAGTCATTCTCAAGTTTTATCACTTCTCAATTCTGAACAAATCTGCTCTGAAGACTTCCAGTTTTGTCTTCATTTCTTCTCTGAAATCTTGAAAAAGCTTAGCAACTGCCAGATTTAGTGAAAAGTAAGAAGTCATGTCTGCATTCTTTGTTCTATGCCAGCATTCTTGCAGGATGTCATCAGTCTTGTTTATCCTTCACGCCAGTGGCCTGTTATTTAATGATAGTTTATTTGGCACACACAGCAGTGGTAAAAAATATGGCAAAAAAAATGCATCCGATGGCCAGGAAAGTGAATGGCCAGTTCAGTGCATGCACCTCTGGAAGAAGACATAGCAAAATAAGTATTGGTGGCAACAGAGGAACTGTCATTTTTGATCACTTATCTGAAGTCAAGTCAACAGCACAAAAATTTAGAAGCACTGGCTACCGCTGCAGATGTTCGAACTTTTTTGGCAGTTCTATTTTTTTTCAACATTGTTATGCTGCTCAATGATGCAAAACTGCCAGAAAATTCATTTCACTGTGGCATCCAAACTGTTGTGTCATAAATTGTAGCACATCACAAGTGTTTTGAGAGTTAGTAATAAGACCCTTTTTTGATAGCGTAAAATAAAAAAAAAAAAAAAAAGGTTAGGAACACAAAAACTTTTGTGTATTTAAAAGTGAGTTGAACTATGGTGCCCTTACAGTCTGGTACTCTTTCTGCAGAAGACGTTTTTATTGTAAGAATTTTGTAAGAGACAAACTCTGTTGTTTTTGTGATGACATATTTTTGTAAAATATTGTTGCTAGGGAGGGGCACTGCCTTCATGCATGTCCAATTATGTCACTGCGCTACTTTGGGCTGTGAAGCATGGAATGTTGATGGGGTGGCAGCTTTATCTCTATTTTTCTCATTTAGAAGTAGGGATGTGCCACTGAGAAATTTTGGGGATTTTTTTTAAGGATTGTCAGGAAGCATTAATTTTGTTGTTTTTCTTACTTCAGGGTATTACATAAGATCTTGAGTGTTTTATAGAAAGGTTGACAGGATGCATAACTGCAGAGCTGGAGAGGCTATAGAGATATCTTTCCAACATTTGAGGGCATGGCATGTTCCTGGCCGAGTCACTTCTTACTTGAATTTCAAGTAAAGCATTTTACATACTTTTTGATGGCACTTTTTTGTGTGAGGAATACAGGGTGATTTTTTTAACTTACAAACTTCTAGTTCAAAAACTATGAGAGAAACGTCTATGCAGTCCAGGTGGATTCTAAAGCAAGGTGGACGTCATGCTCGTGCTAGCACTTGATGACTATGCAATAAATTAACTAAAATTTACTAATTAGCTTTTGTATTTTTGACTTTAAGGAAAAATATTGCAATCTGAAATTTGAGGTCATCAACATCAAAGGTGAGCCCCGCTTTTAAATATTTTTAATACTGAAGGCATTGTGGTTTGAAACATTTTAGTTAATGTTGTAAATAAACATTTCAGAACTGCCCGAGTTGACTTTTCTGCATTGCAAAATGGGTAATGGCGTTTATCGCATTTCTCATGCAGTAAACACAGCTTCTGTTTGTGGGATTGATGGCATAGAAGAAGCTAATGTCGTTTTGGCAACGTTACCATGCATAACGACATCATTATATAATTAATTATGCAGTGTGGGAAAGTGAGCCTTCAAACTCACATTTTTGGCATTCAGTATTTCAAGCTACACTGCCACTTAAAGAAATTAAACATCACGGCTTACCCATAATGCTGATAGTGTTCAGTATTAGAAAATGATTAGTTAAGTTTAGCTAATGGTTTATCATTTTCTAATATGTACGTCGTGTCCACCTCGCTGTAAAACCCATCTGCGCAGACCGCAGAGCCGTCTTTCTCAAAGCTGTGTGTGCATAAAATAAATGCCCATATCAAGTTTGATGCATTTGCTCTTTTAGAAACAATTCTAGGTGCAGTGCTGATCCTTGTTCTGGCTCTTTCTTTGTCTTTTTCTGCATACATGACCCAGCCTTGCTGCATACCATTCTGCATCATACTTACTTCTTTGCTGGGAATTTTCAGGTCCAAAAAGAGTCGGACATGTGCATTTCAGCTCCACTCTACCAGAGAAAGTCACAGTGAAGATGATAGTGAGGTATTGCCTTGGCAGATTGATCCTCTATATTGTACTATCATGTGCTGCCCATAAACACCAATATTTTTTTTCCTTCAGCCATCTTCTAGTCTTGGCTGTCATGCAGGTCAAGAGAATCAAAGTAAACTCAACAGAGTAAAAACATGTGAGGTGAGATGGATTGTTGTGCACTTTTACCTTTGTGTAGTGCATAAAACTTGCACACACATTACTCTTATGCATTGAATCTCTTTCAGGTTGGCACAATGACATCACGTGAGGTTCGTGAGGTATGTGAACTTTTACTGTTCTTTGCATTGATGCTCCGCTGTTATATATAATCATGATTGCTTTGTTAACTCTCTTTTAGGTTGCCACTATGACGCCTTTTGATAAAGTGCGCAGTGAGCGTCGCAAAGTGAAAATGCGGCAGGTAAGTAAGATTGCTTTACTACACATTAAATCACAGATGTGCATGCAGTTTGTCATCACTCACTGATTCTGTTTCAGATAGGCACGCTTACCCTGTGTAATCCTGGGGAACGTCTTTCAAGGCCTTGCAGCTTTTCTAGTTCGACAGATGGCACAACTGCGTCGACGCAAACCTCATCCAAATATATTTCTGAACAGTCAATTCAGACTGATGAAGCTGCAGTGAAATGCAGCACGGCCGCAGGACCAGATCACAAGTTGGTGCTCTTTGCAGGAGCGCAATCAATGCAAGCAGATAACAGTGCTATGCAAAGTCTGTGTGCAGTGACCTTTGCCGTATTTAATTTACTGATGAGCATTACTCCCGACACAAGAAGGATACATGAGCTGAGCAAAGCTGATCGGCTCACCCTGTTTCTTATGAAGCTAAAGACAGGGTTGACGTACAGTGCCTTGGGTGCTTTATTTGGCATTCACCGTACAACAGTAGCTAGGTGCTTTCATAGTGTTCTCAATACCCTCTATGTAAAAACACAGGATTGGATACAGTGGTATCAGGATGGTGAAGTGGCGGCGACAACTCCAGACTATTTTAAGGTGCATTATTCAGACTGCGAAGTTGTTGTTGACTGTGAAGAGGTCAGAGTAGAGCGGCCTGCACCAGTAGAAATTCGGCATTTGTATTCAAACTCAAAAGGAACATTTTCGGCTAAATTTTTGTTTGGTACTGCAGCAAATGGTGCCCTGATGTTTTTGAAGGCCTATGATGGAGAAGCCACTGCTGGTTGTACACAAACAAGCACGCGTGTTGCTTCTTTGCTGGAGGCAGGGTACATTGTTCCAGATCCTGGCTGCCATTCTGCACATACTGAATTTTCCCAGACAGGTGCAATTTTGATCAGGGCTCCAGATTCAAATGAAGAGATCGACGATGTGCCGAAAATTCATTCTGTTGCTAGTGTTCGTAACCATGTGGAGCGAATGATTCTCAAGCTAAAATTTTTCAACATCCTGAATCTTCAGCTTTCATCTGACCTTCAAGATCATGTTAACCAGATTCTTCATGTTATTTGTATTCTTGCAAACTTACAGAGTAGCATTTCAATGAAACCTGACTAATGTTTTTTGTAATTTGTACAGTGTACAAAGCAAATTTATAAGCGTTTAAACAGTTTAAAGGAATTTATTGTGTACTACAGAGTTTCTTGTATTTTTGCTGGTAACCAGTCTCACAGCTTGTTACCCATTGTTCTTGCAAAAAGTTTTTGACGTCAGAATGATCTCATACCTCAGACCATTGCAACGTACCAAAAATAAATCACTCACGTTATGAAACGAAGTCTTGTTGATATTTTATTATCTTTTTGTTGCCATTTACAGCAACAAAAATAGGTGAATGCCTAGGGGGGGGGAGGGGAGGGGGGTAGTTCATCTTGGTAGCAGCTGGTATTAGCTCGGTCTAAATGGTCTGAACTACTACAAAGCATGTATAATATTGACAGCTGTACATTTTACTATGCAAGCCTCATTTTTTGGAGTTAAAAAACATTTTTAATGAGTGTCATTTAAACTATAGCGTTATTCATATGATCTGTATGGCTCTATGACTCCACTGTGGCATCGACTGATGACTGTGTCGTGAGCACGCGCCAAAGGGATGATGCGAACAAAGCTCCTCTAGATGTGCAACACAGTTCTCGAAGTTACAACGACCACTCTGTCAACATTCTACCAACGATACTTGTGTGATATGCACTAGCAAAGGAAGTGAATAAATGCTAATTTTTATTTTGGTGGAGAATGTCGTAACGCAACTTAAGATGATATGTGGCCGGGACAATATATAGCATTAACTTTCAAGAGCCAGAAGTTGGCACTGTATGCTGTCTGTATCAATCGTCCTTGTTAATTTGTGCTATGGCACCTTTGTCAATATACGTAATCACCTGCCCCAAAAAAAGGCTTTATTGTACTTCACGCTCCTTGTTCTATGTGCCACTGCAAGTACAATCGACAAGGTTTCAATACATATATGCATGCCACTAGATGCCATCGCCTCCCTGTGGTGCTGGTTAAAGGGTGCTATATCATCTCTGGAATAGTATCATCTCTGGAACACATGAACACAAAAGTAATTTTAATAACTCGTTAAGGTTCGATGGACTTAGGAGTCACAATTATAATACACTCTAGCAGCCATGGAATCAAAAACGTACTAATCCCGTAATGCCCCAATTTTAAAGGCTACTATATCATACTAGACCCAGTTGATCCCGGATATATCGCATTATTGTTTATATAGAACTGGTGGAATATTTCCTTGAAAATCACATAAAAAAGTATAGCGTACAGCGTTCGCGTTTATCGAACACCCTTTTAATGGACATTAGAAATATCGAACTGCGCGTCGTGCCCCTGCAAGGGTAACTCCTCCTAACGGCTTTCGGACAACCGATTTTGGCGCATGGAGCCGGGTTGGCTGCGCCGCCCTTGACACCTGCTGGTTGCGCTAACACTAAAACCGCGTGAGATGAACGTCGAGTCCGCTTGAAAGGGGCCTTCGGTCTGCCTCTTCTCTTTTTCGTCACGGCACCGCTGTCATGCGGGGAAGCCGGCGTTCAGTGCACCGGAAGCCATACGGTGAAGCCAGCCTAGCTGACCGAAGGCCTGAGGCGCCCTTGCGTGGCCTGCTTCCCCGGTGAAGGCGACTCTGGAATCAATTATACTCTAATTTTAATTGTGTTATTGCTCTTACAGGTATTATAATTGAACGTTTTATGATCTTCGATGGCTTTTCCCAAAGCACCGTGCACTGCGCAGCTTTCATGTGAGCCCCAACTCCAACGGCACTCGTGCGCGGCGCAAGTGCCGTTGCAGTTGGGGCTCACATGAAAGCGCCATTGGACGTTGCTTTGGGAAACTGCACTAGCCGCGAGCGACACAAACTCCGACGCTCAGGTCTCTCCCTGCCACATATTTGCATATTTGCCCTCGGAGCGCGCCCGCATCGAGGCACCCTAGGTTGCGCGCCCCACACTTCTGGCGCGGCTCCGCACCTGCGGAGAGCGCTGCACGTGCTATCGCTGTAGGTAAGCGCTCCGCTAGCGTGGATGCACCATATTTACACTTCTGGATTACAGACTTCATATGGTGGTATGTTTTATATATTATATATCGAATTAATCGATGCAGGGAACTATTTCACGATCCCCTTCAATTTTCATATATTCCGAATTGACTGTGTAATGTGCCCACAATTAAAACCCAATATCAAGAAGGCACCTATGTGCTGTGTTATGTCGGCATACATTAATGACCCAGGTACTCTAAATTAATCCCGAACCCTTCCAATACGGTATCCCTCGTGGCCAATGTCGCTTCAGGACATCAACCCTGATTTTTTTTTTTTTTTTTGTACTGCTACGGTTTGAAAAAGAGTATATATAGCCAACTGGCAACACATGGCATTAAGCCCATACTATGCATCTGGTTGAATTGTTTTAAAGACTGAAATCAAGACCACAAGCCAATTTTAAGGCTCAGAAACAACATTGTTTTATCCAACTACTCAACAAAGACGGCAAACAGTTTTACCTTTCCGGAAAGCTTTGGCTACTGAGAACTTTACACAAAACTTTGTATGCAAATTCCATGCAATATTGCACGGCATACAAACAGTAAGTCGTGAATTCATGGTTGCCAAGAAAATATTTATTATTTCCTGTACATGCGCCTCTTTCTCTCAAATGCTATGCCCCAAGCGCCTAACTTCCATCTGCAGAAATGAAAATTTATGTCATAGACCTGGAGCAAGGAATCAAAGCTACATTTTTCTCTAGGCCTATATACAATTGCGCATATTTTTCTGTAGCATAAACGTGCCTTCCCACTGTGCTAATCAGTATTATGTGAAAACCCCATTATGAAAAAGAAGAAAAAAGGTACAAGTGCCTAAAATAACTGACAAATTTTATGTAGCATTTAAACTCCGCTGATGCTTTCCAGACATACTCGACCGCTGCTCAGACAGGATCGTAGGTACACCAGCGTACGCAGCTGCTACAGAACTGAAACAAAACCGACCGAACGAGATGTCAAGCTTCCGTGATAATTCGTAGGCCTTGCGTCAAGCTCAGTTCTGGATAGCCAGGGAGCCGGCCAGCCACTGCGCCTTCTGGGCCTCGTGGTACATGAGGATTGCCACGGTGACCATGCAGCCAGCTCCCGTGGCCATGATGGCGAACAGGTGCCAGCGGCAACCGCCTGCGGAACCGCGCCTTGTCGCCGCGTCACCGTGGGGCATTGATGGTTGCCGCTGCGTGCCGCGAGCCAGCAGTTTCAGAAGGCGCCTGACCACCGAGGCGGGCTTAGAGGGACCGGAGGCCGCTGGAGAAGTCGCAGTCTTTGTCATCACAGCGGTGTTACTGTCTTTGACGGCAATGGACGAACTTGTGCTCTGTGGCTCGAAGAGCGCAGCGAGATTCGCCCTGTGCTCTGTGACGATGATGATGATAGTGCCCTCAGATGTAATGGCACATACGGCGGTGGATTGGCCGGGGGTGAACTGCAGATGCAAACATGGACAGTGAGTGAGTAATTTGATAGTATTGTGCCATTTGAACAAAAAAAGGGGGGGGGGGGGAGAGAAAAAGTGAACTGTAATTCTAGAAAAGGAATCTACCTGATGTAATTTTATAGCCCTATGTCCAAACAAACACACGCACTCTGGGCCTCTTTCTCCTCGTTCTCCACCGCCCCACAGAGCTGCCGCTGAGTCATTCGTAATCTGTTTTTAATTACTACTGCGTTTTATTCGTTATAGCTTTAAAATGAAGTTGCTGTAACATGGGATGCTACATCATATTTTATTAACACTGCATCGAATTGAGCCGCATGCGCGCTTGCTGTTGGTTTCAAACGTTTGTGTCTCATCCAGGGTGTCGAACCGGAATCGAACCCGAACTTTCGCCTGGAACTGTACCCGCTTTTTTCCGCCATCTTGGAACTGAACTTAAACCGCAACAAATCAAAGGAACCTTTCCAAACCGGTTCGGGGCACGGTTCCCACCTACTTTTACTTCCAACTTACCTTTATTATTTTTTTTAATTGGTGCTTGTAACGCTCTCTTCCCTCTTGTTTCCAAATCTACACTGCACACCGCAAACATCACAATCATTTTGAACGATGAAAAGAGCAAAGGAAAATATACTGCCACATGCATCGCACCAATCTTCATTGTCGGGCTGTCGTTTCATCCCGAATATGGGTTACCGTTGCACTACGCAATGGCACCGCTCATGATCTTTCTTCTCCCCTTCCCTAGTGCAGAGTAGCAGGCCAGATTTTAATCATTCCGGCCAACCTCTCTGCCTTTCAATAAATCCATCTATATATCTATCTATCATGGAGGAAGTTGCACCATCAGCTCTCTTAGACAGTGAAATAGGAGCAGCTAATTCGTAAGTTGAAATAAGCAAATATTACGCTCATGTGCAGCTCAAACACAAAATGGTGAATCTGCTCCAAAAATATCAGCAAATCAATTTCTCTATTGTTCGACGACGTCGCAATGAGTCGCACGAGATCTGCATAGCAGCCGTATGTGATGTGACGCTAACAGGTGCAACAGGTGAAATTTGGTTGACCGAGATTTCAGAATGATGTCACTGCATCGCATTGAGCCGCCGTGGGCAGCAGTTAGCCAGTCCGTTTGGAGGGCTCGAGCCCCCTCTCCTTTCCCGAAGTTTCTTCCAGGGCGGGGGGAGGGGGGAACGAAATCCCGCGCACAACTCTCGCGCACGAGATTTCGTTCCGTGAGCCTAGAAAGGCTTTCGCCTTAAAAGCAAGCAAGCCGTGGAGCGATGTTTACCTAGGTGATCCAACTTCTTGATTGACCAAAACTCTGAGGAACCGGAAACGCAGGAATTACCGCGACTTTTTTCCAAGACCTCCAGTGTTTCTACTTGTAATTTGAATTTTATTCGAAACGCGGTTTTTTTCGAAGTCTGGCGCCTGTTGCCAACCAAATATGCCAACGGTATGTGTTAAGCTCATTTAAATGTTGCATGCCCAATCTGCCATGTGGCATTAACATACATATTGAGAATTTCGCACTTTGAAGATAGAAAACTGGCGCTCAATATCTTGACATATTATTGTCATCTGTTAACTCCTTCAGGCCTAAGAAGTAGAACTTTAATAAAAGTGCCCATCCAGCTCGTAAGTCCAACTCCAGGTCCGTCCCGTTAGGGCGCAAGCCCGAGCGAGCCAGGGCACGACCCGGGACCGCAGAAAAACGGCGCCCGGTCCGGTCCTGCCCACGGGCCTGGTCGGGCTTAGGCTTTCGGGTAAGCCCGAGCATGAGTAGTGCTCTAACCCACCCATCTGCGTGGAATAGTGATGTGAACAGAGTGCGCGGGTGGCACTCTTTGCCTTTTCTAGTTACTTGCACATGGTTCGTAAGGCCCCTGGGGCCCTGTTCTGTTCGGTCTCTTAGCTTTCGCTGGATTGTCGACGCGAGTTGATAATTGGACCCTCATAGCATGTGTTTGTGTGTGACGAAGGGTCGCGGCGTTGGGGGCTCACCGGCTTTGCTGGCTTGCGCTAAAGTACTCAACTGCCACTTGCCAAATTTTTGTTTGTTTGTGTCGACTGATTCTTCAATAGAAAACCCGAGTTTTGGGGGAAAAGTGTAAGATTCGGCGCATTGCCGTTTGTTTTGTGTCTGTGTTTTGTGAACATTTCTCAGCAATATGCCGGGGTGTGAACTGCGCGTCACGTTTAGTGCGCGGTCCTTACATACTTCTCTGCTGGCCTTGACTGGGGACAACTGTCCCCTGCTGTCCTATCGTCCGAGAGGGAGCGGCCGGCGGCCATGAAACCCCCGAGATAGGCTGTTTTTCGTCGCGATGCATAATGTGATGGAGACTAGGCCAATAATGTACGAAGACGTAAAGGGTTGGATAGCCTTCGACGTGTAGCGCACATCTGTTGCACTTGCTGATAGAACAAGCGCAGACACTCGCCATGGAAGGAGAAGAAGAAGCAACAGTCGGACGGCGCAGAAACACCAATCCAGAAGTGGTAGCTTGGGAGTTGGCTAAAAAGCAGCGAAAATATGAAAAGCGCAAGGCTAGACGAGCGGTTTTTCGCTTCGAGATATCCAAACTTAACCTTAGCTAAGCCACAGCTAATTTTTTGATGTGCTATTGCGTCTGCCCTTATACTACTACTGTGTAAAAAAAAAAAAAAAAAAAAAAAAAAAATGAGAGAGTTTCATCGGCGTATCCTCCATCATTGATGCAAATACAGTCTACAAAGGTGGCACTGAGAGCTAGAAGTGCGATATTAAGGGTAAACGTAACTAATGAGTAACCAGAGACGATGGAGGAAGGAACAAAAACCCTGAGAAGCAACAAGAGGGACGGGGTCAAGCGGACCAAAGGAGCCAGCGACCGGAAAGAGCCGCATTTCCTCACGCTTGAGAACTTCAAGAACATATTCGCCGCTTGAGAAACGAATCTGGCGTCGCGTTGAGCATGGCTTCTATCCTCCTTGGCACTAATGAAACAAATGTGTTAAGACGCTAATTAATGAGACAATTAGATTCCTGATTAAGAATATTTGGTAGGAAATGACGTCCAGCCGGCTGACAGTTTGCTTATGTTTTTTTTTTCTTGTTTTAAATTTAAAGCTTCGTGTATTTTGGAATTTTCGGAACTTCGCCAGGCCTCCTGGTGTGTAAGCCTATTCAATTATCAAATGCAGGTCAGAGAAAAACGCCCGCAATAAAAAGGTGACACTTGTTTCTCGTTCAGAAAGCGCATCCGGAAAAGAAAAAAAAGAAAAATCTCCTGCGCGGATTGCGCTGTTTCCGTGATCCAACATCCTACACTAGTAACAAATATTCGTCTAATATTTGTCTTGCCTTAATCGAAATATTTTCATATGCAACGGCCCCATAATGCAACACTATTGGAGCAAGCTAAAATGAAAGAGAAAAAAAAAAAATAAAATTGAGTAGAAATTTTGAGCAACTGAAAAGGCTAGGATGAAACTATTTTATTTAAAATTGCTTTTGGCACTAGGCAGCTTGAGTCGGTTTCGTGCGAATGAAAATAATATTCTTTCCAACCCTGCTCTAATCATTGGTCGTTCAATAAACATTTTGCTGTGGTCTGTGCAACGAAGTGGACCCTGTCACATCTGAAAACAAAAACGACAGACAGACTATAAATTTTTAGCTTCTATTACAGAATGGAACGGGAATGAAAACTTAGTTAAGAAAGTGGAGTAAAACAAAAAATAAAGCACCCCGTTGTCGTTTTTGTTTGTTTGTTTGTTTGTTTGTTTGTTTGTTTGTTTGTTTGTTTGTTTGTTTGTTTGTTTGTTTGTTTGTTTGTTTGTTTGTTTGTTTGTTTGTTTATGAACCCGTGTGAACCTGTTTGAACAAATTCGGACATGGTCGAACCGCTACGGAATACATCTCTCCGGAGCTGAACCCGAAAGTCATGAGCCGGAACAGAGCCCGAAAAATTCCCGTTAGATACTTGGATCTCATCACTTACACAGAGGGGAGGAGGCAGAAAGCAGATGTTAATTCGCAAGTGCTTTGGTTTGGGTTAGAGGGTTTAACTTCCCAGCACTGCTCTAGCTATAGGAATTACGCCGTAATGGAGGACTGAAAATTCCTCGTAAGGTATACACACGCGCTTTAACGTTTCTCCTCCATCAAAAAGTGGCCGCCACGACCGGGTCGAACCCTATTTCGTGAGATCAGCAATCGAGCGCCTTAACTGCAGCAAGGCTTTTACCGAATGTAGAACCTAACTCAAAAGAAAAAAAAAAATAGAAGCTCCGCCGCGGTGGCGAAGTGGTTAACATGCTGGGTATCTGTTCCGGAGTATCCGCGTTCGATCCCGACCGCCGGCGGCTGCGTTTAGATCACCGTTATTAGATATATATAAGAACGTTGGTTTCGATGGAGGCGAAACGCAGAGGCGTTCGTGTGCTGTGCGATGTCAGTGCACATTGGTCCCCAGGTGGTCAAAATTACTCCGAAGCACTCCACTAAGGCACTCCTTTCCTTCTTTCCACTTTCACTCCCACTTTCGTTCCTTCCTTTATGGCGCTGTTTAGGTGTCCACAGAACAAGTCTAACAGATACTGATTGTTTCCTTTCCTGTGAACCAATTATTATAAACTGATATAGCATCGTGTTGTTCACGGCTTCGAAGTCTCCGTTGGGACTAATAATCACCCAAATTGGATAATAAAAAGTATTAAATGGGTTTTAGTTGATTAACTGCATAATTAGAACAGTTGCGCAGCATTTGTGTCCGCCGCGCTAGAGAGTTTGTTCCTGCAAATATATATATATATATATATATATATATATATATATATATATATATATATATATATATATATATATATATATATATATATATATATTCATTTTGAACTCGCTATTTTGAGGAATTCTTTAATGTTTTCGCTGAAACGTGTCGCCCTCTGGGCAATACATTTGTTTAGCAAACTGCAGCGCATCCTTGATTTATTTTTCTTTGTAGCTGAAACGAGTAGCGCGTAATTCCCCGTGAAATCTGCGAGAAGCGCGCCGGGGCGTAACTCTACGCGTCCACAAATGTACAGTGGTCAAAAATGGGTACAAGCTCGCACGAGTTGACGGAACTCTAAAACAAGATAGCGTCTTTCCTATCTTCCGCTGTCCTGTGGTGAACGCGGAAAGGTCGCTCACAAGACGCACACAGCGCTGAAGATCTCGAGGCCTTACTGATTATCAAGACCGCTATCTGAGCTCCCTGCAACCACGAGGCTGCGCCGATAGACGCCATCGCCCGAAGGGAGCGTTTTGCGTCCTGCGAGAGTGTAGTATAACGCTCACCCCAGCAGTCGTCCGACCGGTCAGTCTGGATCAAGATGGCACCCGGAATCTACGTCTTCGTGCTCCTCATCGGACTGGTCGCTTGCAAAAAAACCTGCCCAGATGGATCTCTCTGCAATACTGGTAAGGCGATATGCGTCACACCGCATGAACCTAGCCGGAAGCAGTCAGCAGCCATCAGTGTCTACAGACTTTAGTGGTCAGTGGCCATCAATGTTAGAGAATATTGGAATACCAGCCGACACGCGAGACGTTAACCGCGACGTTGTAAAGCAAAACGAAGAGTGTGGTTAAAGGTTTGGGCAGCAGCTGTAGATGCAGAGGTTAAGGTATTATTTTGACAATTTATTCTACCATATGTATAAGCATCCACTCAAGCTGACGCTGACCCATGTAAGATGGGAAGAGGACAGCCGCTAACCGACAATTTGATCGTATGAGTAGCGCGCCGTAGCGGCGGTCACTGCTGTTGTTAGCAAAGTTTATGCGATGGCTGTGACCATGCCGCTTGCGACAGAAAAAAAATGTTTAACTTATTTTCGGTGGCACTGTACTTGCATTATTAGTAGCAATTATTCTCGGTATATATCGCAAAACACGCAGTGCATAATAAGGCACTTTTGTTCGACTTGCCTGCCTTTGTCAATTTGTTTGAAAGAAAAGGAAAACGGCATCGGAAGGAGGCGTAGCGCCACGTTATTTGGTAAACAACAACAGGAGCAAAAGTAGGCTGAGGAAAATTCGCGATTGCTTGTATCTTGGGAGGAAGAGGTCGAATGCCACTTCAGTCGAGGTGATATACTGCCAAGGAAATCGCGAGAACGTACAGCGAATTCATTCTTACAATGCCACGGTCAGAGAGACGAGTGAACAACTGACGCAGGTGATACAGGCGCTCATCTGTGGAGTGAGTAGCCACAAAAATGGCCTCCACGTAGTGAAAACGAAATGCAGATCGCGAAAGACGGTGCCTAAAAACGTTGGAATGTTTGCGCAGCGTTTCGTAGTCCGAATGGCATCCGTACGAATTCGAAGAAATCGAAGGGGGTTGTAAGGGCTGCCTTCGACATATCTTCCTCAGACATAGGAATTTCATGGTAGGCGCGGACGAGTTCGATCCTTAAAAATGTGGTCATGCCATTGAAAACCTGCGATGAAGTTCTGTATGATGTGAGTGTTGAGAGAGCGATAGTCTCCGCATGGCTTCCAGTCACCGGTTTTCTTGAGTGTCATGTGAAGTGGAGAGGCCGAAGTGCCAGAAGATGGTCAAATTATTCCCATCTGAGCATGTGCTCAAATTTAGCACGAGTGATCTTGAATTTGTCCGGGGCGAGTCGGCACGAACGAGAAAAGACAGGCATGTCCAGTAGTAGCCAGATGGCGACGCACCTCGTGGCGAACAGGCAGTGTCCAATCTGGTGGGGCAGTGATGGTCGAATATTCGCCGAGTAGAGGGCCGAACGATGGAACGGCAACTGCAGCGCAGACCGAGCGGCATCATGAGTTGCCCGCGTTGCGAGCCACCGGACCGAAAGGCCAATGGTCGGATCCAGAAGAAGCGAGACTTGGAATTCGGCGCCGATAATACATGTGTGGGCATCAGCAATAGCAAAAATTCATCGAAAGACTCGTCGTAGACCTAAGTTCATCGTCAATGCATGCGCCGTTCAAGGCAAGCAGATTGGTGATCGGTCGCAAAGTACGGTCATGGCGCAGAACACTGACTTGGACACCGGTATCGATGAGGAACATGGTGCCGGTGGTCTTGTCAGCTACGTAAAAAAGGCGGAAAGGTTCGAGGTCTTGACCGCTCGTCGCTGCTGGCGGCGTCCGGCTGGTTTCCTGTCCAAGAGCACAGAAGCGGGCGTTGGCGCCGAATCGGTGGTGGTGGTAATAACGGAACGGGGGCCGAGACGGTGATTCCGAACGGCACTCTTGGGAACCGGTGTGGGACAGTGTGCGCCGGCGGTAGTTCAGGCGGTAGTGCAGGCGGGATCATCGGTAGGCTAGAAACGACGCGGTAGCATCAGGTGATCGAGGCAGTGACAGAGCTTATCGACAGATGCTGACGGGTCGTCTGCTTCAGATGGAAACGGTTGGGTGGCGGAGGTGCTGAGGTGACGTTGTTGGTAGAGCTGATGATGGCAACCTGGGTAGGGTGGTTGCCAATTTCCAGGATTTCGTCGGCTAATTCGGCGATTTGGGGAACCGCCATAGTCGATGGCAGCGACCAGGATCGTATGGACGTTCACCAGCAGTTGGAGTAATAGTAGTCCGCCGTCTGAGCTTGTGCGCCGAGAATCTGCGTCATGCGACTAAGCATTTGTCTGGAGCGAAGATCACCGAGCCCCTCAGCGGACAACAGCTCTCGAATACACATTCGCGCCGACGCTGTAATAGGCGTGAGGAGCAACGGTCTTAAGCTGGTCTTACAGGTCCGCCTGGGGTTTCAAGGGGAACCCGGCCAGGAGGTCAGCGACTTCTGTCGCAGTCGGAGGTAGGGTGGAGACGACGTGTAAATACCGTGCGGCCTGAGTTGTGATATGGACTAGATCGAAGTGGGCCTCAACCTGGTGAAACCAAAGCTCTGGGTTGTTCCCCCTGAAGGGCGACAGGCAGACAGCAACAGCTGAGGGAGTCGGAGGCCTGAGGCGCTGGAGTCAGCACCGAGCTGCGATCCGTGTTGTGCGTAGAAAGCGGGTCCTAGTGTTCCTCCACGGCTCTACCTGGTTTAGGCAAGGGCCGCAAGGATCACGCCCAGGTCACCAGCTGTAGAGCGCTGTTGGAAGAAAGGACATGAGCCAAAAGTTATTTATTCTTCCTTCACCGCGAGCGCAACTTCAGATCCCGAGCGCTCACGGCACACGGCTCCTGTTCCTTCTTCCGCCGCTCTCCTGATCAATAGAGAGAATAGTGCTACAGGTTAATTGGCGCACGTTAAAGAAGCCCAGGTAGTAGAAATTAGAGCGTCCACTGCGGCGTCCTGCATAGCCTGTGTCACTTTAGGACGCTAAGCCCAATAAACAAAATGAACGACAATTACCGGTTTTTGACTTCGGTAGCTATAGGTAGAGCCGACGATATATGTCAAAATGACATAATGACAAAAATGGCCCTCTGTAGTTTCTGGTCTATAACTGAAGGAACGCAAGCAGTATTTGGCACAAACTTGGACTTTTCATATTTCGAAGTGTTAAAACAATTCCTCTGAGTTGCACTTAGTAGCTCCCTTAACTTTAGAGAGACAGGACAGGGGACAAGTGCAACTTGCAACTGCTTCTTCACAGCGGATGGAAGTGAAGATAAGACATCCAGAGGAGGAACCAAAAACATTCAAACGAGGAGTATACAAATCTGAACTGCACACAGAATCTAGGCACGCACGTGTCTATCTGAAGAATTTTTCTGAATATTATACATTGGAATAGATGGTGTGCTTGTACGATCACTGCTTTCTTTTTTTTTTTTTTTTCATTTATATAGCATGCCTCCAGCAGTTCCCGTGCTATCTTCTCCCTATACTGCCTTTGAGATATTTGTTTCCTTCAGCCTTGCTTCGCACAAGTTCTTGTCTCCCCCCTAGGCATTACAATGATGGTAAATGGGATCTGTCCCATTTTTGAAGTCGCGCTTATGCTCTACTAGGCAATCATTAATGCATCGATCAGTCTGGCCGATGTACTGTTTCTACTTTCCCGCATGTAGATATCTGATAAACGACGCCGACAGCATACTTCACAAACGGATCTACACGCTTTTTTTTTTCTCTCTCTCTCTCTCGCAATGCTTTTTCTTGATCTTGTTGGGGTCAGTTTTACAACACAGAGAAGCAAGTTTTTCGGAGCGGAAAACACCACAAGTACTTTGTGCTTTGTCGCAACGTGCTTCAATTTATGCGCTACCTTATGTGTATAAGGAATCACGGCTGGTCTACTTTTTTGTTTTACAGCTTAGTCCCGAGTATTATATTTCCTCAACTTTTCCGGTAAAGCTTCAGCGACTGCAGTTATAATCGAAGTGTCGAAATTGGATAACCAGCCTGTTCTAACTTCTGAGTATGCCCCTGAAAGCTTTTCTGTACTTTCTGACTGTGTGACCTTTTCAGTGTAGCGTCAAGGCACATTTGAGCGAACGCGCGCTCAACAGTTTTTGAATGTGCAGACCCATACGGCAATAATTCTTCCTACGCGCGAGGACAATACATCCAGGAAACGCTTTCGTCAATGAGGGTCATGGTGATGCCTGCAAACTAATGACTTGGACAAGTTCATAAGTGAATTCCAAACAGTCTCCAAATAGTTTAAAACTAGCTAAAATTTCTTCTACTATCTGTAGATAGAGCGAGGCTGCCGGTTTTCTTAAAATAATTAAAGAATCGCTAACATATCTGAAGGTCTTCAGTTTTTTAGCGTCGTTAAATGCTTCCATAAAGGATCTGTCCAATTGGGCTAAAAAGATATTACAAAGCACTGGGGCCACACAGGACCCATTACAAACTCCCCGTTTTTGAACAAACAGCTGATTTTGAAATGAGGCAACAGTGCATAATATAGTACTCTAACAACGCCATGAAATTGCCCACAGAAAGACCAGCCGAGTTCTGGAAAAAAAATGCTATCATCCTTCTCAAATCAGGACAAAACAGCGGATAACATCTTATTCTGTGAACTGGAGGTCAACGACATCAATCGAAAAAGTATAGCCTACCGACTTGTCTTGCAAAAATTTCACAACTTCAAGCGAGTTCCTGTTATAAAAAGGATCATGAACATTTAAATTACAGGCGTCGTAACAAGTAACCACTGATATAGCTCTGCCATGAACCTATCTCGCTGACAATACACACTGACAGTATGTTTTCTTTGTGTGTTTTGACAGTAAAAAACATATTTAAACAGTTGCCTTCACATTCTCGGATACCGCTGGATATCCTTTCGAAGCCAATTTTCTCACACAAAGAAAGTACATATAATATGGTGAGGCTTCCAAAAAAAAAACATAAAATATTTTGCCGCTGCCCGTGCCACTAGGTATAACAGGCTTAAAACAGTAGTTTTTAGCTTGCCCCGTTTAACCTTGGTCTTCCGGAAATTCTTGTGTTAAACGTGACCTATAGATTCCGAGTACATTAATCGCAATATCACTCTTTACTTCATTTCCAGAAGCACGCAGATGTACATGTTCTTCCGATTCCCATGTCCCTTTATTCCGGTCAACTAAACAGTTGCGCTTCATTCCCACTCTCGCGGACTGAAAATCTCGGTACGAACGTACTTGGATTCAGTGACAAGGCCAGGAGGATGCGAGGACTGGAGGTCATCACCCAAAAAGATTTCAAGCCTAGATAAAGAAATTTGAAGGCACTTAAGCTTCGCCTTTTTTTAAGGTTATGATGCGATAGCATTAATTGCTCCCGTCTGCGGGTCCTCTTGCTGATCGTCATTCAGCGCATGCACTGAGCTACTCGCTTAGCTGATTCCTAACTCTGTGCCTCTATTATAACACACACACACACACACACACACACACACACACACACACACACACACACACACACACACACACACACACACACACACACACACACACACACACACACACACACACACACACACACACACACACACACACACACACACACACACACACACACACACACACACACACACACACACACACACACACACACACACACACACACACACACACACACACACACACACACACACACACACACACACACACACACACACACACACACACACACACACACACACACACACACACACACACACACACACACACACACACACACACACACACACACACACACACACACACACACACACACACACACACACACACACACACACACACACACACACACACACACACACACACACACACACACACACACACACACACACACACACACACACACACACACACACACACACACACACACACACACACACACACACACACACACACACACACACACACACACACACACACACACACACACACACACACACACACACACACACACACACACACACACACACACACACACACACACACACACACACACACACACACACACACACACACACACACACACACACACACACACACACACACACACACACACACACACACACACACACACACACACACACACACACACACACACACACACACACACACACACACACACACACACACACACACACACACACACACACACACACACACGCGCACACACACAAACGCGCGCACGCACGCACACGCACACACACATTAGTACACAGTCGTAACCTATCCCGTTATGTGAAAGATCATGCTGACAAAGATGTACAGCCCCTCTTTGACCAAGCCATGTACTTGCCTGGGGGCAGCCAAGTTGGTATCCCAATATCATCCCTCATTTAAAAGAAGAAAGGAGCTGCCCTAGTCTACAGCTCCTTCCAAGTCTGTCATGTCTTGAGGTCTCGTGGCGTCACACCGCCTGCCAATTGACTAATGAGTGCCCGGCCATGCCACCTGCCAGCTACCACCTGCCAGAGGCATGCTCATGATTTTTCATGGATTCTCTGGAGAATGGGGCATCTAACGCTGACGCGTCAGAATCTGCTGAGCGCTTCGTTCAGACCCGTACAGTGCATCCTTTATCGGACTGTCTCGTTTTTATTCGCAATGCCACACACGTCATGCGAACGCAGCCATAGGTAGAAGCAAACTGTTCATATGCTCGTTGTCCTAATTACCTTAGGGGTTATACATATGAGGTCATTGTGGAAATATTATTTCTCGATGCAGCCACATTTTCGTGTGTGAACATAAATCACTCATCATATTTGGTTACGCCGAAAACAGTGTAATTGGTACAGGTTTTTTTTTTTTTCTCCGTTCTTTTCTAGGCGACACATGCTGTAAGCTCAGTAGCGGAAAGTACACCTGCTGTCCGCTACCCAACGCCGTCTGCTGCAAAGATCGAGAGCACTGCTGCCCATCAGGTTACCTCTGTGACAACGAAACGGACTCCTGCAAACTTCCCAAAAACACAGGAGTGACACCCAGAGCGCTCTTGTCGCAGGCTCTCGGCAACGCAAGCCACGAGGCTAGGAACTACGTGCTCTGCGGGGCCCAAGGTGAAGCAGTCTGCCCCTCTGACCACACCTGCTGCACGACAGGCAGGGAGGGAGCCGCAAACCACAGCTGCTGCCCGTCCAGAGAAGGCGTGTGTTGCACGGACGGAAGGCACTGCTGTCCCCGAGGGACGGCCTGCGACCTTGCTGCGGAGAGGTGCGTCTACAACGAGGCCTTTGATGTGCCAGTAACAAGACCGCTAACACTCACACCGGCGAAGCCACTCAAGAAGAACCAGACGACGCCTGCGGAAGCCATCCGTGGTAATGCAGCAGCATTCACGTGCATTAACGATACGTGCATCCTGTTGTCCGGCTCTGTGCAGCAGACTGTCGTGCCCTGCCGTGACGGCAAGTCGCACTGCCTCGACGCCTACACATGTTGCCAGGCGCCCGACGGATCGTACAGCTGCTGCCCGCTGGAAGATGCTGTGTGCTGCGATGACAACGTCCATTGTTGTCCCAAGGGCACGCGATGCAATCCTGATCGCGGCGCCTGCCAGAAAGCAGCCCATGAGCACGTGCCCTGGAGTATGAAGGTTCCTGCAACTATCTCATAGAGCTCTCATTGAGCCATGCAGAAGAATCACCCGAGTAAACTTTTGTGCAGGAGCTGTCTAGTTTTAAAGTTACATTGGGCGAATTGCTGAGATGACGTCGCTGTCTTCCAACTCACTATTTTATTGATCTCGCAGGAAAAACTACAACATGTAGTGAGTTTCGCATTACGATCTTCAACCTCATAAAATATTCAATAAACAGTTCATGTCATTTATACACAGGTTTCATTGATTGCCTAAAAGCAGTACGCGAAATACCAGAGCATCTGGAGGCTAGGAGCGGCGTGTTGACTCCACAAAAGAGGTGAATGTGCTGAAGAGCCGAAAAGAGAGGTTTTAGCACAAAGTGTCAGCCTTGGGACATCACTTTTGACACGAAAGGATGTTTGTATTGAATATGCCTAAAACAAAAAGCCATCTTTGTTTGGAAACGGCGGAACAGTTAACCGCATTGCTTGATGCATTTGTTGCAGTTCAGGGACAATCGCGAACTGAACTTGTAAGCACCGACATGGATTTACTGTTGCCACTACTTACGTTATTAGTTCATTCCTCTTTTGCGGTCGTCGTTTTGGTCGACGTCCGCAAGCGCATCATGCTAAGGAGCTTTTCCTGCCACGGCTGGCACGCGCAGCAAAAGAGATGAATCCCCCTATCGTCTTGTATGGGCAGATGAGTAGATGACAAGTGGGAGAGTGAAATGGAGTGAGAGGTTAAGGGTTGTTTAAGGGATTTACAGTGTTAGGAGGTAGGAATTTACAACCGGAAGGTGACTGCCTTGAGAAAACACGGAAAGGGGTTACCGTACGAGGAGGAGGTTATGGTGAGGGTGGAGGAATGCGGAAGCGAAGGACGGTTGCTATGGGAACAACACTGGGGGTGGATACCGTAGAAGGATGTGGGTTGGCGAGAGCGGAAGAATGAGATTGACTAGCTAAATAGAGATAACAACTGCGACCACGTGGCGCTGCGCCATTCTGCTCGCCAGCGCCCTCCGTGGGGACACCGGAGAAACCTCGGAGTGGCCACGTCGTCTGCTCCGCGCAGCATTCGGGCTCTTTTTTTACGTGCGTGCGCACGGCGGTTGCTCTCTTCCTCTTGTCGAGATCTGATCACCATCGCGTTCCAAGAAAATGAAAAAAAAATCAGGATTATGATTAAATTATGGTGTGCTTTCTAGTAAACTTGTGGGTAGAACGGCACAGTGACGGACGGTTGAAGAACTACTTTTATGGCACACCTACCACACAACAGTATAAGTCGAACCGCTCTTTCGAACGCACCCTGAAGGCACTGCATGGCCCATCGCAAAATCAGTCCATCTGTAACAGGCGTATCAATTGTTGTATTCTGATATGCGATCCTGTTCTCGGAGCTCTATAAAACTGCACATTTTCTCGACCAGGTATAACTGAACTAGGAATTGCAAAGAATAACTAGAACTAAGAAAGTTTCCGCGAAGAAGTGTCCCTGCTTGCATTGAAAGTCTCGAGCATTTCCTCGCTCTTGGCCTCGTGGAGACAAAACTGCCGCAAGAATGGCATGCCTCGGCTTCTGGTCATAGCTAAAGGTAAATGGGTCATTGATTTCGGAAAGCAGCGCTGCATCAGTGAACTAACCTCCCCTGACCGCTGTCGGCATGAGACAAAGAGTAACACGTCCTATAAACCCGCCAAAGAAAGGCACTGCGACGACTGCAGCATTCTGCGTAGTCGTCACTCTGCTGAAACGAGTGGACCACAAAAGGAAGCCGCCGTCTCGTAGTGTACGCGCTCCCCAACCGGCGCCCGGAGCACTCATAGTCATGGCTGTGTAGACGCACATGAATGGTTATCACGAGATTGGCAATGACTGTGTATTTTACTCTGTTAATTAAGAATGCTTCCATCCAGCAACAACCGGTCTGAACAAAGGACGACGAAAATTATTTTCTGAAAGAAAACATCAAGGATTATCACAACAAAAAAAAAAAAAACGTCCCTTACATTGCGTTTACAAAGTTAGTAACCATTTTATAAATTCAAGAATTTATGCTACTTATGTCCCCGTCTAATGTAAAACCCAAAGCATATGCTATAGAGCACACAGCTATGGTGTTGGATCCATACCATACGCCAAAAATATCGAACAACTAGAGCGCATTCAACGGCATGCTGCCAAGTTCATATTATCAGATAATCGCAAGCGTTCATCCGTAACTAATATGATGAGCCGCTCCAGGTGCATAGACAGATTGTCCAGTTAACATTTTTGTACTTGATACACAATAAAATAGGCTTGTCATATATAGTAATTATACTTGTTTTCTGAACCACAATTAAAGGTCATCCATATTGAACCGTACAAATGTGAGTCGGCCATATTATGCGAGGACGAAACAATTCCAAATTGTTTGTTTCTTTGCGCAATCGAACAATGGAATCGCCTGCCTGCTTTGATTGCCGAATGTGCTGATATCAATGCTTTTCAGCGTTCTTTGAGAACTTACCTTATGTAGCCCCTCCTGGCAGCACTGCTGCCTGTAGAATTTGGAAATGTACAAATAAATAAAGACTGCACCCTCCCTTTCCCTCAACAGCAAGAACAGACAGGCTTTCGCATAATTATTGAGTCTTCTATCCCTTAAAGACAAAAGATGCCGCCTCAAATCTCCAAAACAGTGTCGCTTGCCTCTCGCCTTCAAGTGAATTTCGCACTCATGTTCTTTTCTTTTTTCTTTTTTTTTTCGTTAATGACTCAGAGCCTGCCAACATGCGCGCTTTGAAAACAATGTCAGAATCCCTCAATATTGACGTACTCTGACAATGTCCACAGCTCGTTTTTCAGGATTTGAAGCGGCACGCAGTGATTACATTATATTAGTTATTAATTATTTCTCGCTTTAAAGAGCGCAGAGTAATAAGTGGTGGCTTATTAAATAATTCAAAAAGGCCAGCTCACGCTACTGGCACGTCGCACAGCGACATGGGGCAACAGTTCCACTGCTATCGTTGGCTCTTCTATTTTAATAGCGCATGGTTCGTGGAAACCGGGAGAACAATTAGTCGCATGCCTGCACGGCGTTATCGAAGCAGCGTTATCTAAGCTCGGGACTGCGCTGACAGACAACAGCTTCGCTTTCGCACCCGAGAGGCTCATTTTGCTTTATCGAGAGGAGAAACACGTCCCATCGAGGATCGATCAGTTAGTGCTGCAATAAGTATGGTTCCCGCAATCTACATCTTTGCTGTCTTCGCGGGATTTGTCGCTAGTCAGAAAACCTGCCCAGATGGATCGCTATGCAACACCGGTAAGGGTACACGTTATATGCTTGAATTCATTGCCTGCGCGGTTAGGCACTCGTCGATCGGCGCAGTACCGTTTCTGCTTTTCGTTAACAGTCAAGGTGACAGAGGAGTTCGTTTGTAAGTGGAATTGAGCTCTGGAGGTGTCGGAAGCTTTCTTTCGTGAAGGCTATTGCTTCAGGGCACAGAAGCTTTAGCAAAGAATATTGTCTCAAGGCACAGAAGCTTTAGCAAAGAATATTGTCTCAAGGCACAGAAGCGACGGATGATATGTACGCGAAATGGCTTTCAGAACGAAAGAATTAAGCTATTCAAAATCCAAGGCCTTCTATGGTGGTCACTATTTTACTATATCGGACAATTAGCACCACAGCACTAACAGCGAATAATATATGATAGTTAATTTTCTCTCTCTAGAGAAAGTCTGCGGCTTTACTCTTTCCCATCAGACCTATCAATATGAGGTAATCAGTAGGAGCTATTTTAAAAAGCGGGGGGCCCGGGGGGAAATGGTTGCGGCAGCTTCCCCGTCCAACAAGAGCTTCGTATAGATCCGCCCCTGATCACCGTTTATTTCCTCCTACGTTAACGGTTTCGCAGCTTTACTGATTGATCACATTTGTAAATCAGTAGCACTTAACATGAGCTACATCGTATCGGTCACTTCTGTGCGTCACTCTTCCGTTCACTCTAGATGACACGTGCTGCAAGTTGAAGAGCGGCAAATACACCTGTTGTCCTCTGCCCAACGCTGTCTGCTGCAAGGACCAAGAACACTGCTGCCCATCGGGTTACCTGTGTGACAACGAGACGGACGCCTGCAAACCACCCGGAACCATTGTGCCGGCACACTTGGCATTTCTGTCGCAGGCGCTCGGCAACAGCGGGTCATTAAACCACGTGCTCTGCGATGACTACGGCAAAGCAGCCTGCCTCTCCAGCCACACCTGCTGTACGATGGGCCTGGGGAGGTCCGCCAACCACAGCTGTTGCCCATACAGAGACGCAATGTGCTGCGCAGGCGGAAAACACTGCTGTCCCCGAGGAACGACATGCGACCTTGCTGCGGAGCGGTGCGTCTACAACGAGGCTGCCAAGGAGGCGGCGACCAGCTCGACGAGGCTTCGGTCGGTCAAACCACTCAGCAAGAAGCAAACGACATCGACGGAAACTGTCCTCGCTCAAGGCTTGAAAGACGGCCCACGTCGCAGCGGTCCAGCACTGAACGCCGGCCAGTGCCCATTTGACTTTTATCAGTGTCCCAATAGTATCTACTGTTGCCCCGTGGGCTACTTGTGCACCTTCACAGGCGCATGTGTGCCGAAGCCACGATCGGTGTTCTGGGCTGGCGTGCCCTAGCTGCAGCGCCACGATATCACACCGTCGAAACCCTCAAGCTGATGTCTGCCGGAAGGCGCCGTGTGCGGTGTGACCAAGGAGGATATAAAAAATTGCTGGAGTGGAAGTCAATGGGCTGCGGTGAAGCTTGCGGCGGCCATCTTGCGGTGGGCAAGAAGTGGCCTGCCAGCGCTTGGAAGCGCTGTTCACTTGCGTTGCCAGTTCACTTGCGTTGCTTAAAGGATTTTTAAGTTCTCATGCAATGCTTTGGGCTATCACGTGAGCCATATTGGATATCTCCGAATTGATTTTAATCATCTAGCTTTTTAAAGATATTCATGATATCCGAGTACTGGTAATTGCACAATGGTGACTAAATATTAAAATACATGCTATAGCTACAAGTCGTATATCGTTGGATAGCTTATGCCAAGTCCAACAGCACTAGTCTAGCTGCACGTTTCAATTATTTACCGCTAATTGCGCTAATTATTTACTGCTAATTGCATAATTGTGAATAAATATTAAAATACATGCTATAGCTGAAAGTCGTATATCGTTGGATAGCTTATGCTAAGTCCAACAGCGCGACTAGCTGCACGTTCTAATTTTCACCGATAATGGCGCTAATCAATTACTTTTAATTGCATAATTGTGAATAATAACATGCTATAGCTACAAGTTGTATATCGTTGGATAGCTTATGCCAAGTCCAACAGCACTAGACTAGCTGCATGTTTTATTTACCGCTAATTGCGCAAATTAATTAGTGCTAATTGCAATGATATTAATTTAGTAGAACTGTACTCAATATAAGCTACACCACGATATATGACTTGAAAGGATAGCATTCAATTCAGGTTTAATCACCGTGGACTAATTAGCGGTAATTAATTAAGACGTACAATTAGTCTAAAGCACTTGTACTCGGCATAAGCTATCCAACGATATATGACTTGTAGCCAATGCATGTATTTTAACTTTTATGGACAATTATCTAATTAGCATAATTAATTAGGAATTAAGTCAAGCCAGTGCACTTATACTCGACATATGCTATTTAACGACATATGACTCGATGTGTAAAATCTAAAGTTTATTAGCAGTTAATTCACCTTGTTTAATTAATACTTGCAATTAATTAACACTTGCTCAGCTGGTAGCCCACAACATTGCATCACAACTTAAAAATCCTTTGGGTACTTGAAACCAAGGAGGTTATATTGAAGTTATATAGAAAAGTTGGCTGTGTCAGTGTGACAGTCAGGTTTCTTGCTTACTCCAGTATGTCTCTGAATTGATTTTTGTTCTGACATCTTCCATGACTGATCAATTTCTGTATTTAAAGAGAGTGCATTTAAGAAGATGAATAAACGATAATTGCTGAACTCGTTTTGTCCAACTTTACTTTTCTGCTTTGCGGCAGCTGCATACAGCGCATATTGGTGACAAGATTGGTGCCGATAAAATGAAAAAAAAAAAAAAAAAAAAAAAACTCCCCACTACTCGGATATCTCAGCTTTAAAAAAGCGCAGGTGTTTAAAATCGATCCTGTGATCACCTATATGGCTCGCCTCATAGTCTAGAGTGTTGCATTAGAGCTTGAAAACCCGTTAAACAATTAAAAGCCGCTGTTATTGTCGGCGAACAGCGCTGCGAAGCGCTTGGCAGGCTGCTTCTTGCCCCCCGCAAGATGGCTGCCGTCGGCTTCACCCGAACCCATTGGCCGGTATAGGCGTCCTCCGCTCCAGCAGTTCTTATATAACCTCCTTGGGTGTGACCATGCGCATTACTGCCGGAAAGGCACCCGGTGCGGCGCTGGTGATGACGCCTGCCACAAGCGAAATCGTAGACTTCTCCGTTTGAACGGCACACTCCGGTTTACATTGGTGACATTTGTCAATGACGGTTCGGCCCGATGTAGCGTTTTTTTCTTCTAAACTTGAGGAGTAAATTAATCACAGTTCGCATGAAAATGCGTGTACGGTAAAAGTGTACTTATATGCATGGTTCGTGGAATATGGACACTATACAACTTACTTTCGTCAGATTCATAAGAGGTTTGCTCCTGGGCCACGTGGCTTGTACTATATGCATCACCGCGTTCCAAATTTCTTGAAGAGAACTCTCGTGCTTGCCTAAAGTCCCAAAGATGTTGCAAATGGCGCGCTACGCGGATTGGAAAGAAGCCCAATCCTCGATTACTTTACTTTTAGTGCAAAAACCTTCATACGAACACCAGACCCGAGCAAGTCTTGACAACCATCGTTGTACCTGCCTTACTCCTGATTGGCCCTTCATATCGTGACGTCACAGTACACGTGTCCGATGGTAACAGGTCTACAAACCCCTGATAATTTTAGTGCGAGCTCAAACCAAAAATAGTCGGAGCGGAGCGGATTCGAACACAGGAATTTCTCGTGGCAAGCGAGTACGGAATATCGCCACAGCAGATCACTCCACAAGAAGACTGCAAGTCTGCAGCTTACTCTCGAGCTATGCATTGTATGTTGTCATCTCTATAAACTTCCATGTGTGCGCAAAAGATTTCGCGCGTCCTACCCAACCACTTTTTCAAAGGGTGTACTTGCCTCAAATGGTACGCTAATTATTAAAGGTAGCGTAGAGCTCCAGGTTGCTTTCAGCACTAACGGACGAACTGCTGACACTGTACCACACCGCCAAACCTCTGCAAATCCTGTTCGTGTCTCGAGAGGGATCGACGATTTTTTCGAATTACACGGAGTTCGAATTAAAATGAGACCGGTGTGCAGCGTTGCGCGCGCACGCCGCATGCATGGAAGTCGTGCGTATATATGCGGTCTCTCAGCACCGAGAAATGATGCATTTTCAACGGCCTCAAGCGCGCGCCGACCCGTCGCCCGCTTTTTTCCGGCTGCTAGGCACCCTATCATGGCGCTCACACAAACTGCACCCCGTCCACGGCCGGACTGGATGCGACGTCGCATCATCCAGTCCGGACCCGTTGCGGTAGCTTGTCATGAAGTGTAGCGACATTCGTAGCGCATGCTAGGGAGCGAGAACAAAGCTGGAGCGTAACCGGTTATGGTCGGTGATGTAACATTTCCAGATGGGCTCAATTGAAAAACAGTGCGAGTGGGCCGAAGTACGGTGTGCCCTGGGACAAAACTTTCGCCGGTCAGGTGTGAAACCGAGCCGTCATCCTATCTATAGGCTTTAATCCTAGCCTCCCAACAGCAGCGGTGAGGTATTGATCGCTCCGGCACAGCTTGAGCAGGAAACTGCGTTGCATCGCAAGGGAAACCGTGCGAACAGATAAATGTTTCGACAGTATTGCGTAGCTTAGAGGGTTGAATGTGGAGTCCTTTTATTTCTCAGATGAAGTTTAAACCGAAACCATGCTTTCTTGAAGCAGGACACGTATATGACGTGATGGAGGTGGTGATGTCAGGCGCCTCTGGGATCACATCAAAATGAACGCCCCCGGCGATCAACGCCCCGCCGTACTTCCTAAATGTTTGCATTACGCGGGCTCACAGTTCTGGTTGCTTTTAGGGAGCAGCGAGCTGCGGCCACAAGAATGTCCAATTTAGTAACGCGTACCGTTGCTACTGTTGCGACGCGTGCTTGGTCGTTACTTCCTTGAGTCGCAGGTGCGGCGTGTTTATTTACGGTAAGAGCATGTTAACTCTCCCAGCGTTCTGAAGCTGTACTTCCAGCTAAGAAAAAAATGCGAGCACGGTGGAGCTGCCATGCTGTTTGTTCAATACGGGAAGCTATATATGGTCACGAACCAACCAAGCACGAGCTTGTGTATTTTCAGGATACATAAAATGGTATTTAGAGCAATTTGTAGACACGAGGGGGACAACAGTGAATAAGGCAAGTAATTATACTGGTTAACATCTTTCTCAATTAAGTCAAAATACATTTTCTGAGTGACCAGACAGTTGATTCCACCTAAATTAAACTGGTTGATACCAGCTGAAAAAAAAAATCCTTAAAATTTGGCCACTGAGGGTATTTCAAAATGGGCGATACGTCTCTGCTGATTAGCAAAATAACCATGCTGTTTTAATCAAGACAAAATAACCGTTCCTGTGAAGTCCCCTAAAGCTATTTCATATTCATAATCATTTCTGTGATTCGTGTGCTGCAGTTCCTTTAGGACACTGTGGGCTGAACGACATTACGTAGAAAAACGTTATGCGAGAGTGTCTTCCCCATGTGCCACAACTCCTAGCTCGTTCCTCTCCACCTAGCAGCCTCCGCGAGAACACGGAAGGTCTAGAGACCACGGCCGTGATCAGGGTCGATCAGCGCAGTAGTGCGCGACATACTTATCTGTCACTCGTGCTTTGTGAAACGGCATCTCTGATTTTGATATCGTCGTAATGCCTCCATTCAGAGATGAGAACAAAAGGGACCTCATCGTTTCCCGAGAAAATCAGACGAAGCACACCGGAGAGAAAAAACCGTGAAGGACTATATATGGTTATGTCTTAAAAACCGCAGACGAGAAAAAGTGACCGCGAAAAAGCAAGTTTTGGCAAATTATTTTACTCGGGCCAACTTCTTTTCCAGTAAGTGTATCAAATTTCCTCATGAACATTGATTAAATGTCTGGTTCATGGCGTGATCATAGCTCCTTTTTTTTTTTTTTTTCTAAGTGCGCTTTCTTCGACATCTGAAATTGCCGTCGAGCTAGCGGTGTTATCCACGGTTGAGTTTCGCGGGAGTTTTTATTTCCGATAGAAAGGGCTGCGCTAAGGCGTACATCGCTGAAAACACCTTGGATGGACTATATTTCGAGGAGCTTTATACAAATTAACTTTCCTATTCACAATTGGCGTTTAACAGCGATATATTAAAAAAATTGATTTGTTGATGCCAACAAATTATTCAAGCAGGCGGAACGAAAAAATTACCTGTGGTTACTTTACACGACTGCTATAAATACCCACGATTTCAATTAAGGGGAACTCTAGAGTTTTCTTTTTTAAATCTTGGTGCACCTCAGCTGGGTCGCACAGTATATGTGGACCACTAATTACTTCGAGGAACAATTCAAATACTCACAGAAGCTGTCAAAATGCGGTTCCAGGACTTCCCGAGTCGAAGCGTAGTCATCGGAGCTGCACGCGTGCCGGGGGAAGCCCATTTCCGATGGAATTAAAAGTCGTACAACCAACCAACCAAGCACGCAGATAGCATGCAAAGCCAGTTCGATATCATCGCAACAACCGGTCACGCAGCAGCTCAGGCCGTTGGGACCTTTATCTAGTGAAGTCAGTTCGAAATAAACCGCAAATCAGCTTACCTGTAGCAGTGAATAAGTGTGTCTACAATGGTACCTGCACTTTTTACAAAGGCTGGCGTAGCACGTACAGTTGCATATTCCACCGCGTCGGGCTCACTGGTGAAGCACTCTATCTCGAATGAGACCTCGCACTGCTCACGCTGTAATTCGGACGTCTGCATGCACAAGACGACGATTTCGGCGCGATCATCATTATCTCTAATCTACCAGCTACTTCGGGAACGCAACCGAAAATTTCAACAGTCTGCACACCGAGGTCGTCAGAGAAGAGCTTGTATTGCCCCAGTCGCTGCACTGGTTGAAGCTCAGCTGTATGGTCCTTCAGTTCGATTAAGATGAAATGGTTGGCCACTATAACCCGATCGCTTAAAAAAAAAAAAAAAGAAAACCACAGCTGTTCGACACAACCTAGAAATTTAAGTACTGCATCAAGCGAAAGTGCTGATGTAGTGCCTATAGTCGCATAAAAATTCAGTCTGCAGTAACCGACACACAAGTTCTCAGTGACAGAAAGTAGTCCATTAATATTGGGGCTTTTCTGGTTACTCAGATAAGCTGTCAGACCAAATTAAAAGCGCAATAAGTGCGACCCATCTGGCTTGTTTAGTATCGTATATATTAAAAATTGTTTGTTTACTGTTCAACAGAGTAATACACACGCCGCGTACCACGTACTGCCGATAGTTAGGAATTGCCGCTTTTTTTTAATTGTATCCCACTATAATGCCATCATAACCTTTAATATGGTGATGGTAGCGCCTCGCGACGCGGCGGAGCCAAAAGGTTCTATAGCAATAATAATAATAATAATAATAATAATAATAATAATAATAATAATAATAATAATAATAATAATAATAATAATAATAATAATAATAATAATAATAATAATAATAACCACGATCAAATCGTTCACTGCAGCCGGTTCACTCGTCGATCACAGTCGTTGCAGCTACACTGTAGTTGCAGCCTTCCGCACGTCCTCAGCCGCACCACAGCGTGGCGCCACCAATATTCCAGGCGTCTCTTAGTGCACTCCACCACCGAGTGATTGGCCGAATCCGCTGATGCTTCACACTCGTCGCCGAAACCCAGGACAGCAGGGAGTGTCGATGCCCCTGCGGGAGGAGACAGAGCAGGGCGCTCCAGGGTGCACGTGACTGATCATTTCTTCCACAGCTCCACAAGGGGTGCAATCGGTGCTTATACCGCTCACAAACCTGGCGCGCCACACGCGTGTGCGCAACACTCCTCAGCGGGCCTCAGCCAGCATGCCACTGCCACAGGAGTTGTACCATCGCTCCCGGCCGATTATGGTCCTAGCGGCACAGTAGCGAGGGCCAAGGTGGACTTCGCCGCCGCTCCACTGAGCCACTCCTTCGTTTCGGCCTTCCGCACCTGCTCCTTGATCTTTGCGCTCGCTGCATTACCGGGCTGTGCTGTAGCTGTTGCCATAGACGCGGGCGGGACCTCAAACAGGCGGCGAAGCCAAGGAGGTTATAAAACCTCCTTGGGCGAAGCTGCGCAGTCTGCCTCGTCCACCTCGTTGCGACGCCCTTGCAAATGAGGTGCACCATCATACCACGTGCCAAATTCTCGGTGGGTAGACGGAGGAGCTTGGCCTCAAACCACAGTTTAGCGACGGCTTCTCGCGCTGCAAACGAAGACCATCCCAGGACTCCCTGAATGTCCTACACACCGGGGTGCACCTTGTATTCCCAGGGCCATCCGCCCCGCGTCCCTCTGCCGCCTCTCCAGGAACTCCGTAGTCCCAGCAGAGAGACACAACGCATCGTTGGCATGTTGGTCAAATATTTAGGGGAATCCCCCAAGGTGGAGTAGATTTGTAATAAGGGAGTAATTACTCATTGCATCCACCCAAGCGCAGCCATACGGCTACAAAGGAAAGCCGGATCAGGACGAATTTTTCTTTAACTACGAAGTTTCTGAGAAAGCTGTATAGCTTTCCTTTGTAGCCGTATGGCTGCGCTTGGGTGGATGCAATGAGTAATTACTCCCTTATTATAGTTGGCATGTGTTGGCACCGCCACGATCTTCCGCAACGCGCGTACCACCTCGTATTTGTTATATGCCCGCAAGGACTGGCGGCCCAGGACTCCCCTTTCCCTTGCTGCTTTCCCTCTGATGGCTCTCTCCTGTGCCGCCAGATAGTCTGCTCCTGAGCCGAGGCGCACGCCCAAATACTTAGTGACTTCAGCCATGCATACAGGGCCCCCTTGCAGCGTCCAAGTCTGCTGCTGACTCCGCTCCTCCTCTCCCGACATTACTACCACGTATTTCGCACTTCGTCATTCCCGCGCCACAAATATCAAGAAGCTATTGCAGCTCTTGTGGTGAGCCTGCCATCACCGCAAATATCGTCCGTGTACACTATAGTGCAGGAATATGACGCACGACTTGCTGCCCGGCCTCTAGATGTTCCAGCTTGTAGTCAACACCAGACACCTCCAAGCTGTGTGTCACGTCTGCAACATACAGCATAAAGAGAAGCGGTGAAAGGGGGCAGCCCTGCCGCAGGCCCCGCGGAACCTCTGCCGGTGCCGTGCTCACATCGCCCCACTCAACTCGCGCTGACTCCACTGTACACGGCCCGAAGCAAGTCCACATCCGCCCGTGATCCAGCAGCAGCTCCCATTACAGCTCTCGATATACGCAGTCGTACGCCTTAGAAATGTCGAGTAACGCCACATAGAACGGGCTCCCGGCCTTCAGGGTGATCTCGATGCGTTGTGTAAGAAATAAATTGTTCTCAATGCGTCTGCCGACCCGGAAGACCGTCTGTAGCTCTCCCAGGATTCTCTTCCGCTCTGCCCGGCTCTGCAGACGATTCCTAACGACTTGCATCGTCATCCGGTAAAAGACCGGCGTGATTGCTACGGACCTGTAATTGACCATGTCCATTTCATTGCCAGTGGGCTTATACAACGGGCGCAACGGGCGTACTCTGCCGAGATTCCAGTCCGCAGGGATCCGGGCTTCCACCAGCACTTGGGATATCAGATCACCCACCCTCTATCGTGCCTTGGGCCCCAGTGCTTTGACAAGGCTCATGGGGACGCTATCACAATCTGATGCTGTCCCTGCGTCCATCTTCTTCTTTTCCGCTAGTTCGAGCTCTCTGTCGGTCGGCGCAAGGCGCAGGCCGTCGGGAACGACGGTGGTGTCGTCCAGAGTAGTCGTGTCCCTAGCTCTTCGTAAGACCCGCTCGCCAGCGATGAGCACTGGCGCTCTTTCATCATATTTCAGGAGCGACTTCCACCAAGTCTCCAATAGAGACAAGCATGCGTGACCCTCCACTCCCACTGAGCACAGAATATCTTGTAGCTGTCTTGATATGTCTATATTGGTCACATATATCTTGAGCTATCAAATACATCTACAAGACGTCGCTTGGTGCTAGTCTAGAAGACATCATCGGCAAGATGTCTGGAATCTGTCTAGTGAAGAATTTTTATGTCTTCAGCTACGCAAGACAGTTATTAGCCGGCTAGCGCCAGATGTCTTCTAGAGTTCTGCTTCAGAAGTCTACCATACTTCCTAACAAGACGTTTCAGGGTCACATATGCGCCTATAGTGCAATATGTACACAATTTAACTGGGCGACACTGTTCTGCATACTCTAAGTATAAATTGTCGAAGGTTTGTTCTAGCAATTTTTCAGCTTGCAAAATACTGTATCCAAAGTGCCTGCGCTTTTGAATTAAGCATGCAATTTGGGCTGTTTCCAGCATGCAGGACCAATATGGCACCAAGAAATGCTGTTTAGGCGATGGGTATCTGAACATAATGTACAAAAGCCGCTGACACCTTCATTTCTGCAGCTGATAGCCACACGCGTACTGTGTTCGACCTCACTGGGCGCAGTCCAGTCCGCCGGAAGACTTCTAACTCCGAGTGTTCACAACGACAAAGTAAGCTAGCGATGTATCCGTGTGTGATAAAAGCCAGTAGTTCGCACAGAGGAAAGATTTGTTGTGCCGATGTTAATACGGAACGCCAGCTATGCACGATCCGCCATTCCCAAACTTCGCGCGCCGTGGCCTTTTCGCACCCCTCCTCTTTACAGCGAGATAGAAAATAGTGCGCCAAAATAATTACGCAAGACGCAGGTTGTATTTACCGTTTTGAAACAAATACGCCATAAGCAACAGTTACATTTTACTTGTATAGCTTGTTTTATGAAATATATTTCAGATTTCTATTGTTTTTAAAGTTATTGTATCAATGCGCTGCTCGGCGGCTGGCCATTTCAAATTTTCGTCGTGTCTAGTCGTGTCTGCACGTTAGGCCGTTGGTTTGTGACTGCGTTGAAAATGTATCCCGCACAGCGGCTGCTGCTTCTGGCTGCAAGGCAAGCTTCGCTGGGTGAGTAAGAAATTGTTTCTTCTAAATGAGTCACTTAATGGAGCAGTAAAGTGACTGAGTGTTTTCTTTTTCCGATAAAAATGCTGCAAGGACCGTTGTTTGCATCCGCCGGCGCAGGCTGTGTGGGCGAGCAAGATAGCGCGCGCGGACCGTTTAGTCAGTACGAAAGGCGGTGTTTTATGGCGCATCTACAGTTTTGTGCATGCAGGAAGGTTTTTCGCTTGTAATTCCACTCGCCGCGTTTCGTGAACTGCCATTGGCGGCGGAACCTCGCTATGTAATTCTTCAAAATGAGCTTGGCGATCCGACGTCTTTCGTTGATTGCCGCTGGTTCTAACACTTTCCCAGGAAACACAACTGAGCACGAAAGTCTGCATGCTTAGTGTGGCCTTCACTCTGCAGCAAGATACAGAAAATACGCACCGTCGAGTGGAAGCCGTGCATTGTTTCTCAGCCTGCAGAGCTCTATACGCGCTAAGTTATGCCGCGGTTGCGAAAAAGAAAGAGAACGATCTCAATAAACCGCCTTAGAGGGGAGGGTAAGGTGCATTCTGGCTACAGCGACTCTCCCAACTGCTAGCAAAATACTCTCGGCCTGTTCACAGGCACAAGTTGAAACACATAGCGAGATAGGAACGGCGTACAAACATTCTGCAGTGATTTAATTTTAATAGTTCATAAAATGTTTAGTCAGCCATTACATTGCCGTGATTAAGTGATTTTACATTTTCATATAGTCAGAAAGCACAATTTAGTTCTTTTTAAGTTCCTGAACTGCATGCTGTGGGATGTGCTGGTGCTCTATTTGCTTTGGTCCTCAGGTTTTTTTTTTTTTTTTTTTTTATTGGCGGAAATGTTTTAAGAAATTAAGCTTCAGTTGAATTGGTACAGAAAGAAATCGAAAGCAAATCTTTCGGACGGACCTCATATAACGAAAAGCCTATTATAATACACAAAAACATATCAATTTCATTTGTTTTCTTGCTTCAGGGCCAATAGACTCTTCCTATCCAGAACTGGGAAAAGAAAAGAGAGTACTGAATCATAACTTACTTTTAAGGCGTATAGAATTTAGCCATGTTATAAATGGGTTCAGTGTATGCCTTCTGGCTGTCCTCAACAACAAATCACACCTCCAACCAAATTGTTACGTGGTGACAAGCAAAGAGACGGCACAACATGGTTACAGGATGAACAATGATTTTATGGCTGGCCTAGCACGAGGTCTCCTCTCACGCCACTTCTCTTCCTATCCAGAACTGGGAAAAGAAAAGAGAGTACTGAATCATAACTTACTTTTAAGGCGTATAGAATGTAGCCATGTTATAAATGGGTTCAGTGTATGCCTTCTGGCTGTCCTCAACAACAAAGCTGTGACTCCACGCAAACCTTTTGATAGCATATGGACTCCTCCCGAAGTGAAAGTGTTTGGCATCAAAGGTGAAATACCTTCAATTAATTTCAGTTCAGTCGTTCAGTCGTGTCCGACTCTTCGTGACCCTATGGACCATGTCACGCCACGCTTTCCGGTCTCTCACTATCTTCCTAACAACACATAACTTTATCTGCAGTGCCTCGAGGATGCCATCTAACCATCGCGTTCGCTGCCTACCCCTTCTCAACCTTTCCCAACATCAAATCTTTCTCCAGTGACACCTCTCTTCTCATCAGATGACCAACGTAGCTGAGCTTTAACTTTAGAATTAATTAACTTAGAATTAAGTTTAGAATTTAGAATTTAATGCTCTTTTTCACATTGTGCTGTTGTGTCTGTGCTTGGTGCTCTTGTTATTTTGTGTCTGCGCGAAGTAAACAAAACACTTACCCAACAGCTCAAGCAAGTGAGCTATGCATTCTTTTTTTTTTTGCTCTGGGTGCATGCTCACTGTTTAAAATATTGCTTTCATTTGTTCTAGGAAAAACTGGTGATGCATTCATACATAGGTACCTACATATATACATGCATAGATACATACATAGGTAATGCATCCATACATAGATACATGATACATAGATTTATTTCTTCTCTACATATGTCGAATGAAACACTTAGTAAACTCAGAGGCAGGAACCTTACCCAGCATAGAAAGTGACTCTCAATAAAAAAAAGAAATGTATATAAATCAGGAAAATGGTGGTTCTCTTCAGGTGTGTCTGTTGGTGAAGACAAGAAAATGTTTTAGCCTTCGAGGTCATCAAGGAGTTATTAATATACATATATTATACTCAGCACTATTTTGTGCTGCTAGTGCGTGTCTTGGTTAAACATATTTCTATTGTGTACTCAGTACTCTCAACCTTATGTGACATATTTTGAGGTTAAATTCTTATCCTATGTTTTGTAGTCAGTGATTTGCTTTATTAAACTTCACAGGAAATCTTTAAAGCATTGGAACACCTTGCAGGTTGCCACCACCTCCACGGCTGCCTAGCAACTATCCTTTTCCTGTCTGTGCTGCAAACAACTTAGCAATGAGGGCCACAGGACTGACATCTCACTGGGCAGTCGCGGGCTACTGACTGAATACACAGGTATGGTTTGACTGTGCCAAAAACTTAGAGTTGCCAACAGTGGGACTTTTTCCTTCTGTTTGGGAGCTCATATATCTAAATCGTGCTTTTGATTTTAATCCTGGCAGGTGTGACATGGAAAGCCTTCAACACCAATGAAACTTAGTTTTGCCGACGTCACAAAAGAGTGGTTGGTGTTTGCCTTGTGACAAAGACCAAGTCCACATCCAAAGGCGCTGCACAGCCACCATGAACAGTGCCACAATAGCAAGCAGCTGGGATCAAGGCACCTTCTGTTCTCATTTACAACTCAAGTTTGAAGCTTTGTAATTTTGCAAAGGTAGGCCTCCAACAATTGACAGAGAGGAGCCTCCCAATCAGTTGAGCCACAAAGGAATTCCCCCTTTCATGGCAGTAGGTGACAAAAAGAGGCAGTGCAGCTGGTGTTCAGTACCGATAAAGAAAAAGCTGCCCAGCCTAGTTAGCTGTGGACAAGGGCTGGAGTGGGACCAGTGTTGAGAACGATCTGATTGGCAGAAAAGCCTCCTTTGAGGGATATTTGCCCCTTCATTCTTAATTTGTAACTGACTGCAGTGGATCTGATAACCCCGGAAGTTTTCTTTTTTTTTTTTTCAATTTTCTCTGCCCTCTAGGGTTGTACAGAATAACAGATGCACAACCCATGCCAGCTCCCTCATTTTACGATGCTTTCATGCCAGAATGTTGGCAGTGGTATTCAGACCTTGTTTCGTTTTTCAATGCCTTTTCTCCATGCATAATAACAGGCTATTTAGCGTAACACAGTCGCACACAAGACAGAGGACACCATCAGCACTTACAACTGTTCAGCGGAAAGCAGCCGATATACATAGCCTACTCAGGTGATGCGCACGGGTACAAGGCAACATGGAAACAGCACCATTTTGTCAAACTATGCGTGAGAAATTTTTCTTCAGTCTCATAAGAAAAACCAATTTGCTGCTGACACAGCTGTAACCTGCTTTTTATATGAAGGGCTTCTAGTGTTTCATGAGCCGTTACCCACAGTTTTCACAATTGGTGCAAACCCTACGGTGCAAGAGAAGTCGCTCACCTTCATTGTTAATGTCTTTTGCATGTTCCCTACGTTGGCCATTGACGCAGAATCCTGCTTGTGCAAAATAAGATTTTTCTACATGACAGTAGAATTTTATAGACGGTGGTGCACTTTACGAAATGCTGGCCATGTCTCTTCTGACAGCCGACCTGTTTGCTTTCGTAGCTTATGTGATGGCTTAGCTGAGCAAGCTTTCAGGGAGCAGAGGATACCATCTATACATTAAACAGGTTTGAGCTGTGTCAGTGACACTCCAGCTTTTCTTTGAGGCTGAACAGATATTTCTCATACGTGCTTTGATAAGATTGGTGCTGTTTTCCTGTTGCCTTGTACATGTGCACATCAGCAGTGAAAGCTATGCATCGACTGCTTTCCCCTAAATAAATAGTTGTAGTAAGTACACGTGGTGTCTTCTTTCTTGTGTGTGTCCGTGTAATGCTAAATACCTTTTTTATTTCTGAAAACCAACTATCTCAGCAGTTAACTTCCTTCTTTTTATACCAGCAGAATGTGAAGAGCAGCACCGTGTGCAAGACTGAATTTTATTCTCTCTCTTTTTTTTTTTTGCTGTGCCTTCTGTACTCCTCGCAAGCTGTTTGCTGCACTACAAAAGGTAAGGACAGTTTGTGCCATCATGGCTGGTTCATGCTGCCCTTATCTTTTGTAGTGCTGCAAACAGCTTTTGAGATGGAATATAGTAGGTTGGTATGTACAATGACAGGGATGCGAACCTTTTGCTCCTTCCTTTTTTTTCCTTATGGTGCCTTCTAGTGTTTCTTGTAGAGTGATGTAATACCCTTACCTGCTACCTTTTCCTTAGTACTTTTTAGTTATGATAGTAGAATGTAACTATGACAGGCATGCAGCCATTGCATTTTTATTTTTCAGTGCATTCTAGTCATGCTAACAGGAACAGCAGCAGTGAAGCAGTCTTGGCTTCTTTTTTTTTGCAGTGTAGATTTTTTAATGGATTTGATGTTGTGCCTATTGCTCAAGTGTTTGTGCAGTTTCTACAAGATGTATGTATGACCAGCATTCAGTTGGTGACATGCATGCACATATAGTATGAAATGCAACACGTGATGATGGTCCTTTGTGAAAGCGCCTTTTTCTGTATACTGAAGCTTTTTCATTCGAATTTGTTGCTTTGTTTTATTTTGTACAAACATTATGCAGATAGTTCGTTCAACCACTCAACCAGTTTTGTACACTTTTGCATACCTATCCCTGTTTATTTCTAGTCATTTCCTGTTCTTGTTTGGAGTATGGATGTTGTCATTCTTTTGTAAACAGATCATTTTAAGCTTGGAGAGAACTGCATTATTATTTTGTCATTTTCATACCACTTGTAGTGTCTAGTTTCTGTGCTTGTAACTTCGTAGCGCATTGTTGAAAAAAAATCAAATATATGATTTACACATTTTGTTTCCTAGCACCTTTTGTAGTTATTGCCGAATCTCCCAAAGAGCACCCAACCATGGCTGTCCACCGTACAGTGTGGCATGTTTTGTAACAAAGAATGTGTACAGTTCTCACTTAGTGTTTGCAGTTTTAATGTCTGTGAGAATGAATGACAATGTGCATCATTCTTTACATGTCATGTGTTCATGAGTTGGCTCTTTCTGGTGTTTTCTTCCTTGGTACAATATTAGGCTTCAGAGAACCACATTTTTTAATTTGCATACTGTTGCTTGTGGCTTTCCTTGCTTTTAACATGCATGAGATTGTTTAAGTTGCCTATTTGCAATGTATAATGTTGAGGAAATTAAAGAGTTCTGTAGTTTACTCATCTCATTTTCTAGCATTGGGTGCAGTTACTACCAAACTTTCTAAAGAGCACCTGATGGCCATTAACAGTGAAATGTGGCACGCTTTGTAATAAAAACATACAGTTCTCATTACTAGACAACAGTTGTAGTGCGTGAGAATTAATGATTTACAATTGTACATCAGTTTAGCTTGCATCATAACTGAATGTGTGAAAGAGCACTGTGGGTGTGTGACGGCAATGCAGCTTTAGTTGTAGCATCTGATGAGACTATATTTTTGTCTGGCAGTGGTGTTGAAAACCTCTGCAAATACATAAGCATTTCAGACAGTTTTGCGAGAAATAGCAGGGAATAAATAATTTAGAGCATTGCAGGAGATTCTAGAGCTCATTTTAGACATTCAGAATCTATTTTAATGATCTCTAGATGATGACTTGCAAGACGTCTTGCAGCTTAAAAAAGTGGGTGCATTAGCTGAGCTAGAAGGCAGCTACAAGAAGTACCAAGACATATAAAAACATCTTTCATATCTTGTCAAAGCATCTTTTAAATGTCTATCAGCTGTCTTGGGTGCCACTTCAGATGTCTATAAGGTGACTTGTTTATCTTGGGCAAGATGCCTTATAGCTATCTGCTAGACTGACTTACGTTTAGTAAGTTATTTGTCTTCCAGATTTCTAGGAGATATCTTGCAAGACGTCTTGTAGCCTAAAAAAGTGGGTGCATTAGCTGAGCTACAAGATCACTACAAGAAATATCAAGACATCTGGCAATGTCTTGCATATCTTGTCGAGACATATTATATACGTTTAGTAGCCATCTCAGAGGTCTACTGAGACATCTATCGGGCATCTTGCTTGTCTTGGCAAGACAGTTTGTAGCTGTCTCATAGATGGGTTGGTGTTTACTGGGCTGTCTCTGCGTTTTCTGACGCGCGGAGCCACTTCTGGGCGGATACACTCCTTCCCGCCTGAACATGGCCAGAAACGCTGCGGGGCCTGTTTACCTGCCTTCTGCAGGTCTGCCATAATCCGCTAGTTCAGGCTTCGAATTCTGGTCTGGACCAGGGTAGCTGCCTCCCTTTTACAGTCTAGAAAATTATTCCATGCCGCCGCCGTGACCACCTGGTCGACCTCCTTACTGAGATGTCGGTGTCGCCGGCTGGCTTCCTGCTTCTTATTTATGGCCACCTCCACCGTCCACCACGGTTTCGCTCGGTGTCGGCCAGCCCTATGTACCGGACACTCTTGCAGCACCTCCGCCAAAATCGCCACCATCCGCTCATAATTAAGATTCCATCCCTTCTGCCCTTTTCCCCAGACGCGGCACCATCAGCTGGAGATCGCGTTCAGAGGTGTGTCGTGGCCCCCGTCCCTCGTGCCGGGGGACGCTCTGGCGTCGTCGGCCAAAAACTAGGCGAAAACTGTTATGGTCACTGGCCAGGTTCCCACATCCATCCTCGTCAATGATCATCCTGTCCAGAGCATTGTACAGCCTGTCCGACACCAAGCAGTGATCTCTGCAGGATATCCTGTTCCGGGCCGCCCACGTGAACGCTCCTAGGCACGTCTCCGTCAAATTGACAATCTTTAGGCTTTCTCTCTCGGCCAATTCCTCGAGCCGCCTGCCGTTAGCGTCCGTGTGACCATCCAGCTTTTATGTGCGCATTAAAATCGCCAAGATCAGTATGTCGGACCGATGCCTTAGCTCCCGCACATCCGTACTGAGGTATGAGCTGAATTCCTCATTCTGTCCTGCCGGCGCTTCCGACCACCAGTACACTACAGCCATAGCCACTGGTGCTCTTTGCACTACGGGCGCTCACGTATCCAATGTCGGTTGTCCCTCCACACGCATCCAATCCCTCCTCCTTGCCTCTCTCTTGCTAGTCGGTTGCAGCCTGAGGGGGGGGGGTTCTCATCCCGAAAGTGTGTTTTCACCACAGCGAAAATTGTGAATCCTTGGTCGCGCACTTCCTTCGATAGTTCCACCCATTTCTGCTCTCGTCTGGCTCCCCGCATATTCAAGAACCCGATCTCTATACCTGCGTCCTAGCTGTCGCTTGCAACGGGGCCCTCGCGTCGCCGCTGGGTGACCCCGGTTCTGTCTACTTTTGTTGCCGACTGTGGTTATTCTTGCCTTGGGAGTTCTGCAAGAATATCTTCCTTGAGGCCTTCATCAAAGTCTGCTCGCTGAGCGCCTTTCTTGGACACGGCCGGGTGTACGTGGCCTGTCTTGCGGGTGTCGGGTCAGCCCTAAAAAAGCACACGCACGGCCACCCAGTTTCTTTCTCAGTTGCGAATAGTGGCTATGCTGCGAATAGTGGCTATCTTCTCAGGTCCCCTTCCATGTGTCCAGCGACCCTGAGAAATTCCACCTGAGGTCCCAGATCCTTGCACACTACTTGTAGTGCCAAGTTCCATTCCTTTCTTCTGTCCTTTGCGCTCTCTTCCTTATCAGCTACCTCTGGCACAGCATACACGTGCACCAGATTACTACGCGAGAACCGCCTGACCCACTGGCCAATCTTTTCCCGCACATACTTCGCTTCGGCCTAGGGATCAGAGTTACCTTGCACGTCGGTTTGGCCCGCATGCAGTACGACGAGGTGTTCCTCTCCCCCGTGTGTTTTGACCGACTGCACGTTGTCCACTGTACCCCTTCAACGTGGCGCGTGGCTTAGTCTGAGATATTAAGCGACTATCCTCACGAGTTACTGCGAGAGCATTCGGCTTCATTCTTTCTGAGTTAAGTCGCCCACCACGAGCACTCAGCGATGCGTCTTCGGTAGGGGTCTCGTGATCATGTGCTCTTTATTTGCATCTCTTTGCTAGTCTTAGTGATGCACCGGTTGGAGGATGCTCCGATCTTGGAGGATGCACCGGTTTCCCCACGCGCTGCTCCCGCTTATAGCGGGCTACTGGGCAGTCCGCCGGCCCCTATCGCAGCTCCCTGTCGGATTGCCCGATGATCACCAGTCTCTCGTTGAGCTGGGTCTCCTGCTTGGTCCGATACTCTATCACAGTATCTTCACAGTACGATCGAGCCTTCGGCTGCAGGCACTCCCGAGAACTTTAATCTGGAGGCACCGACTGCAAACCCCTGTCCTGATCTTCCTGACTGGGAGCTGCCTCTCCGGGCATCAATTTACTTTGCTGTCCGGTCGCCATCAGCTGATCCACCATCTTCTGCAGCTGCATTAAATGAGCTTCAATCGCACTGCTGCTAGAGGCCTCCTGTTGCATCTCAACTCGCACCACTTGCGGCTCCAGTTACTTGGCTTCAAGAGAGAGAGAGAGTAAACTTTAATTGGTTATCGGAATTGCGTGGGTGATTTACTCAGTCCGGGACACCATGGGCTTGGGCTGCCTCCCGGGCCCTGGTGAGCAGGCTGCGCTGTTCAAATAAACCCATGTACTCCGCTTGGCTGAGTGCTCGAGCTTTATATTTCTTGCTCTTTGCAGTTCCATATCATGTGCAAGATGTCCGAGACTTCACCGCATGCAGCGCATGTGTTATTTTTTAATTATTCGGGCAATGTTTTGAGGTACTTTGCTAGGTTTGGAAATGTCCTAGCCTGTATGTTCCTCCACACTACGGCCTCCTGTCTGCTGAGGTCTGTGTGGTTCTGCGTATCGTTTTCTTCCTAACTTGAAGTATTGTATTAGTTCCACGTATGTGAGAGGGGATGAAGGCTCTGGGGCAGCCAGCGCAGGTGCCCGGAAAGTATGCCCTCGGGCTATCCTGTCGGCCGATCTCCATCTGGAAACTTCGTCCTGCAGCCGCAATGCACAGCTCTCTTGGCAGGCGCGGACAGCTTAGACTATCTCTCCCTGTAACAGCTAGGTTAATGCGTACGCATTGTCGGCACTCCTGCTGTGCCTCCCTGGCTTCCTCCACAATTCTCAAAAGGCGTTGCCTGTAGATCCAACCATGCGCCGCATTTGGGACATGCCACCCAGTTTTCTCCGTCAGGCACAGCCGTCCGCTTCGCTCCGTGTTTTGCCCATCACGCCGGAAAGCTGTTACTCGCACGGCCGCAATTACTCGAAGGTAACACAACACCATCACACCTCGATCCCACCAGCACTCGGGGCTCTCTTGACCTCACTGCCCCACCTGGTCATTGACTCGGAATACACACTGGCAATCAGTGCTGCCAGAAGCGCAATTTTTTTATAGTTGCTAATATTTGTTATCGAGTGCGGAAGAAATGCCGCAGATTCAACACAGTTGTAAAGGTCGATGTAGAGCTAGGTGAACAATCTGTAGGAATTTTTTTCTTCCAAAAGAGTTTATACTTATTTAGCGGCCCCTTGACTAGAAGTCAGACTGTCATTTTTATAGGCTAAGTGGAACTCAGTTTGCTTTCGAGCCACCCCCATATTCTTGCTCCGTAACCTTGAGCTACATTCGATCTTAATATCTGCCAGTCCCAGCTCCATTCATAGCAGCCATTCCACGACAACCAACAAACGCTATGTCGACAAACGACAAAGTAACCTATAAATGCTACACTGTTACGAGACAAGCTCGATCACTTGTCTGCATGGCGTTGTCAAATCGCTTTCCATTGAGTACATATGCATGCCTGCACAGTCAACAATGAAACAATTTGCGAATACCGACTGCAGCCTTAGCAAACTGAAAACGCAGCACAGCATGTATGCATGCCACGATCGGAATGCATCCGCTCCAGCTGCGCGGCGGCGAGCTTATCCCATCAGCAGGAGTGCTCCAATTGCCGCGAGTGGCACGGGCACCCCTTTTGGCACTTGTGAGATGTCGAAATTAAGTTTGCCTGTTTTCTACAAAAGTACTGAACCGGCAACAGTGAACGTTTGCATGTGGCATGTGATGTTAATGTTACTCTGCTGAAAAGCAAACAGAATTAGTTTTGATATATCAGCCTATACTAAACAACCCAGATCGAATCACCAATGCTTATTTGGTCTGACAGGTTAGGTTTGTATTTAACTAGAAAATGCTTAACAGCAGACTAGTTCCTGTCATGGAGGAATTGTGTGCAACGGTTGCTGTACACTTGAGTCATATCAGACTATGGAACTTATGCTGGCTTATGCTAAGCTTGTGAAACTTGTGAAGATTGTGAAGCTTTTGCCTCCAAACACGTAGCTCGTTGTTCAGGCGTTTCATTTGCCCGAGCAATTCTAGCGACCTCGGGGTCGGCTCGAAGATGCCATTTCCTTCTTTTTTATGCCAACTGCGAGCGAGCTCCACCTCTGATGGACACACAAGTGTGACGCACAGTCCTCCGATTGGTCATATCTGTGACGCGACGCGCTCTGATTGGCTACAGCTATGTAACAACGTCAAGCGATACTCGGATGCTAAGCACGAAGAGTGGCAGTTGAACACACTGGGCAATCGGCTGCGGCGACGGTCTTGTCCTCTAAAGCACTGGTGAGCGAGATAAATCTGCTCACGTTGCAGCGGGATGGAAACAAGTCTAGGCCAAATTTATTTTATTCTCTTTCAAGGCCAGAGGTAGAGGTGTGTACAGGGCGAAATGTTGAGTTCGAATCTGGCCCAGCCCGCTGCTCAAAGTTAAATCCCAGCCCAGCCTGACACTGAAAGGGCCCGAGCCCGGCCCGCTGAAAAAACTTGTGGCCCGGCCTGGTCCAACATGCTATAATTTGAGATGAAGCAACAATACAGAAACAAAAAATTCAGAATGAGCTTAATACCTTGAAATGTTGGGTTCTCACACTTAAGATGAAAAATTAGTAGTACATATATAGGATTACAGGTATTTCATTCTAACTTATTATGCAAAATAAGTTCTGCATTGATGAAGATACAGAGCTCTACAAAGGAAATCCGAAACTTGAATCTCGTAGCCCATAAGCGACACCTCTGCTCGGTCATTACAGCTAGCAATGATCCGCTCAAGGCGAGGAGGCGTGCAGGAAAGGCGGGTCAATGCCGAGAAAGAACTTGGAAGTTCTCACGTGGGAAGGACGTGGGAAAGTGCAGTGCAATCTAGATACTTATCGCACCATGGTGGTATTCACACTTTCACAAAAGTTTCAAGTGCTAGGAATCAGGGTGCCCAAAACGATCCGGCCCGCCCGAGAAAAATGCACCTTGACCCGGGCCCCACCCAAGTCTGTGCACAGCTCTAGTCAGAGGCGCTGCACAAACAGACTGACAGGCAATGGCATTTCGCCCAAATGGGAGACCAGAGCAGAAATCACTAAGTACGCCTTCTATTAAACAGTATGTTTAAAAGAAAGATGAAGATACCAGACGAAAATTGAGTTCAAAGGCACCATTTTATTAGTCAAGAAGACCATCTTTGTTTGCACCCTTCAAGAGGACGGCAAAAAATCTCACATTACTACCAGGAAACAGTGTCCCCTACCACTCAGCACACACTGGGTGGAGTGTGCGTTTCACTGTTGCACAGTGCAACCAAATGACGTACACTGTTGCACATTTCAGGCATCCTCAACTAAAGCTAATGACACCACACAAAACTATAGTGGCTTATTGCTCCTGCTGTTGCATCTGGAGCCCGTGACCGTGTGTCTATTAAAACAGGCATGCACACACACAGCACGAATACAGTCATTAAACATGAAGCCTAGCTGTGTGCGCTAATATCTAAACAGAAACAAGGGTAAAAGAAAAGTAATATGTTGTGCTACTCAAACTACTTAAGTAGTTTCTGCAATATGATGTGCACTACAGTGTGGTGAAAGGTATTCTGCTTGCAGTTCCTGTCCATATGCTTCTCAAAAAGGTTAAGTCATTTCCTATTCACGGAGCAAGACTGTAACAGCTGCAGTGTGTCAACAGGACAACAATGAAAATTCATATTTGCAAAAATACATTCTGCATAACACGACACCTTAGAACGACACCTCGAGCTAGCATTAATTCACTGCTGAATGCCAACAGCCCTACCACAGTGAACCGCAATTAACGCACAACTCACAGGCCAAATTTCACGCTGCGAGCGTATGGACATCTAAGGGCATAGTAAAATGCCTTGAAACACCGGGATAAAATATTTGGCAACATAAAACATACATACCTCGATGATTTCGCTGGACACAGTGCCTTGTCCACAGAGGAGAGGTGAGCACATAGTTCAGCCCAGAAAACATTTGGATGCCGTCATTAACAGGACAAAGAGTACTGTTTGTACTAGCGACAGTGAATACAACCACTACACTGATATTCGCTTGAGAGTGTACAATCTAAAAAATATACAGGTTCATTAAAAGAGGCTCCATTCATCTTAGAAGATTTAGTTTCACACTACATGATGACAAACTCTTAATGCAAACCCAGTGGCTGGACAAAAGTGACTTAATGTCTGGCAAAAATCAGAAAATGGAATGGCGGTTTTGTCATTTCTGTCACTGTCAAATCATGCCTTATGCATTCAAAGCAACTGAATGGATGCCATTCAGTCGCTGTACAGAAACGTCTGCGACCGTATTTCACAACAATCATTTTTGGGGCTAAATATCACTTTCATCACGCGCCATTCAGCTGCAGGACTTGAACTGGACACGGCAAAATGCCTGAGGTTGGGTGCATTTCTGTCAATATTGGGTGGATGACAGTTAATATACTATGTTCACAAGTAACAAGTGAGTTTCTTTCAAAACAATCAGACAGCCCCTCCATCAGTAAGCTACAAAGTTGGTCCCACCATCGCAAAAATGCTTTTGTTACACTTTTAGCCTATCTGACACATCTAAAGCTCCAATGATGCCTTTAGGGCAACTTTGATGCATTGTGCAGGATGCATCACTCCCGCTGCATAGAACAGAGAATATCTATTTAAAGTTACTGACGTTAGCAATACTACGCCAAATCAAATGAAAGTGCAATCATCACCGAAAATGATCGTTTGAGAATACAGCCATTGCTCACATTTTTAAATGGCCCTAAAGTGCCCACATGGAATGCAAGAGCAACAATAGGTCCCAGTATTCCACAATTATAAACATCAAAGGAAATCTCCAAGCTGCACTTATCACCAGCCCTGATGACAGTAAATGTATGCATCACTTTTATACCCACACTCAAGTTAAGAGCATGAACAAGTTTGTGTTGTTTTCAGATCTTTCCATAAGATGCTATGGGAAAGTGCCACAGAATCTCTGCTTAGCAAATGATGTATAAATTTTTACTCACTTGAGATTACCTTGCAAGGATACTGAAAAGACTAGTTTTGCTTTTTTCTCTCATCTCAAATGCATGTCAACACCATCAGTGCATTGAATGCAGCCCCCGCATTGTTCGAGCTGCTCTAATGAACTTTAAAGAGACATTAATGATAACTCTATCCAGCCTGTTCTTCGTAAAATTGACTGGGCATTTCTGGCAATGCTGCACATTGGTCTCCCAGCAAAAGACACGGTTATTGCCGAGAAATTGTGCTTCACCGATATTCCCACCACTCGACTCAAACTTCTGCCATCCGTACCAAAGCGGACACCGTGATCACTGTTTGGAAGTGAACAGCAGTGTAACCTAGGCTCGCAAATACATGTGCAAGAAACTATGTTGACACACCGTGGTTTACTTGCAAAAACGGCAAAAAGGGGTGGTGGGGTGGTGACATTTGTATCTCAACACCTATAAAAGCGCTCCCCTTTCGTTTAAAGTGGGAGAACATGGTAGCCTAACAATAAAAGCCATTTTAAATTTATCCTCATTGTCCCTTTAAAGCTTCTGCCCTACTCTTAGCACCAGATGAGAAAGCTGATGCATAACTTCACTTACAGGACCATCACAATCACTCTAAATGGCATGATGCATTCCATCAGCATAGAAATTAATTTGCGGTGCCAGCAATCAGATACCGCCAGCTTTGCCGGAGTCATCTGTGATATAGATATACTAGCATTCTGTGGAGGATGCATGGCGCAGGTTGAGAGGTAGCCAGCCAACACACTATCATTGTTTTTACAGTACGCAGTCATGCAAAAGCACCCCAAAGATTGAGCATAAATTTCACATATCATCAAAACTATGTGAAAGAGGTTATTCATGCCTGCCAATGCATAATGATGAGAAAAATCTATGCATGGGAGCATGGTTTATAAGACAAGTTCAGACATTGCTGACAGCCAACATTCATATAGTATCTATCAAAACAAAAAACAGTGAGGCAATTTTCAATCAAATAGCTACACCTCACTTAGTTCCTGTCAACTTGAATGATGAAAAAAAGAAAAAGCCAGATTATTGCTGTCAGTTGTAAAGAACACAAACTTAAATGCTACTGTTTTAAGAGGAGCTTACAATTAACAATGCCTTAAATGCAGTGCATTCACTGGACATCTATATGAGTCAAGAGACTGTTCAGCTGAATATGCTTCTTTTTTTTTACCTTATAATAAAAATATCCCAAAAAACAAACTTTTGAGGTCTTGTAAAATAACAAATAACTTTTGATACTTGTAGGGAAAAAAAGAAATGGGGGGGGGGGGGGGGGGGGGGGGGGGAATTTCTTCAATCTAGTGCCACAAACACCGCAGTACTTGAGTAGAATTTCTGTTTCTGGAAATTAAAAGCTCACAAACACCGAAGTACTTTCTCCTAATCAAGCTAAAATTTCACTGATAGTATGATTGGTTAAACTTTCTAACATATGCCAGGTTCCTGTATGCACCACTAGTTTAGAGAAAGTACACCAGGCATAGCAGCAAGTCTACCATGTCCACAGGACTGCCAATGCTTTTCCTTACTGAAATCCTAGGCATGTGGACAAAAAGACAAAAAAAAAAAAAAAAGCACAACTGTTTATAGTAACTTGAGACAACTGTTGCACGGTCAAAGGCTGCTCCATGTCACAGGAATGATGCCTGGATTGGCTGAAGTTACAACAATGCTCGAAAAACATGGCAGCACAAATGAAGCTTGAACAAAGAATTATCAGGTACCTTGAGAATACGTTTAAACAGAAGCCATTAATGCATTCAAAGCAAGTAGCTATGCCATGTGCAACAAAGCTGTAGGCATGCCTAAGATCCTTACATGAAAATAAAATCAGGGCAACAGAGAAATTTGTACACAAGCAAAACAAAATTTCTAAGTTTTCTATGGGGACCCGAACTACCTCAGATGGAAAATTCCATTCTTTTTTTTTTTAAATTCCTTTTGTTTCCGGAAAAAGACCAAAGCGAACAGGATAAGATACCATTCATGTCTCCATATTGGATCTGTTTTGTGCGTTTTACTTTATCATGGCCCTACTAAAATCAGGTATAATCAAGCCTGTCACTGGTGGCCTTTTGTTACTAATCAGATCAGATCAGAATACAATGCCAAATTCAGTCATGAAAGAAAGTGAGGACAAGAAAAGATGCAGTGGAAAGAGCAGACAACAGTGACTCGGGGCCACTTTAGGAAAGTCTATATGTTACATCAGACCAGTAGGAGCATTTCAAACGGAAAGCAGCATGTATGATGCTCTACTATTTATGAAATGATGCAACTTTAACATTAGCCAAATTGGACAAATTTCCCACATGTCAGTCAGCTCTGCAGCAAGACTTGCTGCCGGTAGTTATCCTTTAGAGGGCACTGAAAGGCAATCGCAGTTGGATGCCTTTGCGGTCTAAGGTCACACGAAGCCCTACTAGTTTATCCTGTGCATACGCAAATGGGAAACAAAGAGTCATCAGCCAGCCCATCAAACAGGCCAGACCTACAGTGCAGCCAGTCTCAGTACTGACATTATTACACCGCATAGCGGTGAGAACTACCGAAGCTGTGGCTGCGGCAAAAGAACAGTGAGCATGAGGAAGCCAGTCTACTACTCTCTCCAGACAGCATGCATGCAGAGTACAACAGTTCAACAGCATTTACAGAAGAAAAAAAAAGGAAATGAAGGAAAGCATTCAGTGCATCCACTACGCAAATGTTGGAAGATAATGTGTCAGAGTCAAGTTTCTCACAAGAACCTGTAGACTAGAAGATGGTGACAACATGTCACATAAAAGTAAGAGGTAGGAAAGCATTCTGCAAAATTCAAATGCAGGTAGCTGAATTATGTTTTTCTGCACTGCGATAATTTTCAAGGCAAAAAGCACTATAGCACATCAGGTGCTTGAGAGCAGTTCACAGAAGCAAAAATTTTCACACGGCATACATATGCTTCCCCGCTAAATCTCTAAAACAATGTCTGCAGAGAGAAGCGAAGGTGAAACCAGCTTCGAAGTGAAAGTATAAAAGAAAAATGAAAATGATGCTTTTAATGAATGGATTAATGCAAAAGAATAAAACTGAAGCGTCTCTTGCTACGTCCACAAACTAACGTGCCATCCAAAGAAGAGCTAAAAATGAAATATTTTGAACTGCAAAAATGCCCTGGGGACGTTTTGTTTAGCACAGAGAATAAGAGAAGTCCGCTCACGTCGCAGAGTAAGCAGCGTATTTTGCTCAGAGTTGTACCCAGTTCCCAATCTAAACACATTATATAATACCCAAACAAAGAGTAGCACAACTCTCCAATGCTTCCCGCTTTTTTGCCATCTCTGACAACAATGGAAGCAACGAAACATTCATACCTTGAGAAAGTCTCAAAAGTGAGTCTATAGCAGAATGTGCAGCTCTCGTTTTCCATCTGTGCTCTTCACAGTGAAAACCATAACATCCACTGCAACCGGCATTTGAAAAAAAAAAAAAAAGAAAAGTGCACTAAGCATATGCGCAGCAGCTACACAGTAGCTGCAAATCTGCATTACACTGCTAAACGTCACACCGACGGCTGCTAGTTATCTTGACCGACAATCTCACCGGGAAATGAGTTCAGAACATATGAGCACACGCAGCAGGTAAAGGGGGAAAAAAAAAAAGAAATAAAAGGATAGAAACTGAGAAACAAAAAGAGGCAGCTCATGGCACCCAACAAACTTGCAAAACTACAACTTAACGAACAACTCGAATTGATGAGCATGGCGCAAATGGTAATACTACGTACAATGAATACACTCGACTATACAGAGCACAGAACAAGAAACTTTCACCTGAAGCTACTTAGCAAGATAGCAGCGCTCAAGTGAGGAGATTCTGCTGCCATCATCTATCATTAGTAGTTGTGCAATGCATCATTCTTAAAACCTATGAGCAAAATTGTCGCTGGATGAGCTGAACAGTGAAGTAGGTATATGGTACTTCACTTTCTCGAGGAAGCCCTGTACGAAGCAGCAACTGGGCATGTGGTCACCCTACAGAGAGAAAGAAAAAAGATAAAAGAATTTTAGCGAGGCAGTGAGGCAATCGTGCGAGCCACTTCTGACCGCCCTTTTCAATGCCTCTAGGTGCTTCACACCTTCTGTAGCACCTTAATGGCACTTTTTTGTGTATGTGAGCTTGACAGCAGCTTTGAGTTAGATTAGTTGGTGCAAGAACATGTTAAAGAAGCGCTGAGCAAAAACTTGGATTGCCTTGTATAAATAGACAGTTTTTATGCCGTTTCCACCGAGGAAAGATCATTTCTAAACTAAAAAAAATATATATACATAGTGCGGTGTGCTCACATATTTTTCTTTTAGTGGGAATCTCGAAGGCTTAGCTACATCGCACTTCACTTAAAAACGGTGAATATGGTGTCCTTATGAGACTGACTGACATAAAATTTAAAGATTTAAAAATGTATGGTATTCAGGCTGTATACTAGAATTGACGGTAATTTTATAAGTTATAACAGTAAGTGCCACATGCTCGTACAGCTCGGTTAAGGTAGGTTCTTCAACCTGTGTCACTCATGCCAACTTGGACAGCATACATCATATGATATGTCAACCGAGGTAAGCCAGTTTAAATCAATCAAAACCATGAAAAGAGGAGATGACCCACACAAAACCAGAGCTAGCCATACTAGTGCATGGTGATTTGCGGTTAGCCCTGAGCTAAACTGCCTGTCCATTTTTTTTTTATCGCTATCGACAAGATGGAGATGCTTGGTTTTCTCACTCTGACGACAAGGTGTGCTTATCCTAAACACTCACAGAAACAAAACAGCTGTCACTTTAGCGGTACGAGAAATGAAAAATTCAAGCCACCTCCTTAGTCGAGTCAAAAAATATGGGCTACAATCTTCAGGAAAGAAAAGGGTGTTCTGTTGGTTGGTTTCGTGAAACATGGGACAACAATTGAAGGTCAAGCGTACTGCGAAATGCCTGCCAAGTCCGTGCTCACACACACGGTAAGAATTAACAGCGTGAGAAACTACCATTCGAAACAGTCCTTTTCCATGACAACTTGTGTCCTCAAATCTCTGTTCGAACCAAGAAGAAGATTGAAGTTTTTGGTTTGGAACTTTCTGGTCAACCATTGTACAGTCCGAGCCTTGCATTACACTTAGCAACTATCTCCCCTTCTCACACTTGAAACAGTGGCTGGGCAGACAGCAGTTGCAAGAAGATGGGGCAATCAAGACCGCCATTGTCAAATGGCCCAATGGGAGGGGGGAGCAGTTCACTTCATGCAGAAGCTGGTGCAGATTTATGAAATGTAGTTGGAGTGAACGGCAATCATGAAGAAAAGTGAAGCAGTTTGTTAAGAAACTAAAACTATCAAAAACTCTTACCAATAAATACATGTATTTTTAATGAGCAATTACTCTCACTGAGCTGCACAGGTGCAACACCAAAGTTTACAAATTCTCAGCGCAATCTCGAATAATTCTATGTCGACGAGAGTGATAGCTCCGACCATGACACTCTCGCCTCCCACTAGAGCCACACATTTTTGCCCTAAATCCTTCAGGAAGCTTCATCCAAATTGGAGAAAATAGATAACATTTTAGCACTGGTTAACCTAAATAAAAAGCTTAAAAGTTGGGTCCAAAGCGTGCCTTGTCACCGTATCCATCTAATGCAGTGCTGGCGCGAGATCACTGACCCGACTCTGATCAAGGCTCCGCTGCCACTTGCTGCTGCTCCCCTTTCACAGCCAGCGATGAGGAAGCAGTTTCTAGTCTGCGTTGAGGTCCACCTCTTCAAACTCGTCTGGACCACAAATCCTGGGCGGTGCCGAAGCACGCACTGCACTGAGTGCTGGCCTGATGCAGGACTCTGCAGATGTCAGGCTGCCCCGCAGTTTGGGGCTTTGTAGTGCGGCCTCCACCAATGTTGGGGACGAGTCCTGCAGGCCGAGTCCCATCAGGACATCACTCATGGTAGTCTTGGACAAGTCGGTAGGCAACGAAAGGGTACTGCCATTGGATGGCGAAGAGCCGAGGGAACCATACGACTCAGACTCGGCCTTGGAAAAGGGCCCGTCGCCGCCGGGAATGTCCAACAAGTGCGAGGTTGTCTGCCGAAGCAGACTCATGGAAGCCTCCAGCACCCGTGAATGGAGCTCAGCTGCAAACGTGACAAGCACTCACATGTTGACATTGCGCAGATGTTGCACTAACAACATTACAGCTTACTCTAGAGAATGACGAGGAAAATCACTTGGATAACCCAACTACAGTGCACTGCATTTTCTTTGAAAGCAGAAGACAGCTAGAAACAAAACGGGCAGGAAAAAAGGTAATAAATCTTTAACAAAAAAATACTGACAGCTAGTGGTTATTACATATGCACAAGGTTGAAGTATGGTTCTCAAAAAAAGAAGAAAAGCATTCGACGTGTGCATTTTTATTGCATCTTTTTGTAAATTTAGAGATTACCTTCCCAAGTCAAGAAACTGCGAATCTTAGCCTCTGTAGAAACAGGCTGCGGCTTTTGACTAAAGTAACTCATAGCCACACTGCTGTTTAATCTAACAGTACTCTTTTCACAATATAATATAGAACATAATCCTATTTCGGTGTTCACCACCTGCAGCTGTCTACAAAGCTCTACAAAGCTGCCTACAAAGAACAAGTCTGCACAAAAGCCAGAGTATTTCCCAATGCAACACTACCCAAAATACATGCCTACTATGAACAGGTTCCCAAGTGGGTGCAATGCAACAGCAGCACAAAGAAAGGCTAAAAGCCACCAGCTCAATACAAAAGCATACAATTCTAAGGTTCAAAACCACTGGTGCCTGCTAAAGTGAAACTCTAAGGTCACCACTTCATATTTGCAGGACTAGTGCGTATAAGCCTACTTGCCCAACATGTTCCAAGGGCAAGCCCATAAAAATAGTCTTCCCAAGAGTGACTCACAACCATTTTAATGAGGCGATAACATACAAGTGCAAAATATGCATTGTCTAAGCATGCGGCGGCAAATTTTTGGCATTAAATCTCTGCCAACCAAGTCTTGCCACAAACTGGGTTTTAGTGAACTTCAGCACATCTTGATGGCAGCCACACGCATGTGGACTCTCACTTTGAGAACCACTCAAAATAGGGCGTAATAGTGCAATAACCTCTCTAAACATGGCAACTAAAGGCCCAGTTCTGGAATCACAGTTGCGCACAGGCCTGCATTTACATTGCATGTGGTACTTCAAGTGTCCATGACAATGGAGGCGCCACATACCAGGGTTGCCAGATACATCTCCGGAAGCGGGCATGGATGGTGGCTTGTGCTCTGCACCGACCCCGGGCTCACGGGTAGGCAGGTGGGCTTTGCGTCGCTCGTGGATCTCCGTGGAGATCTGCTCCAGGCTGTGCAGGGCGTCCGTGTATGCCTGCTTGGACTGTATCACAGCCTTGCGCAACACTTCCACCTGGCCTTTGATTTCCTAGCGAAACCAGAAAAAAGAAGAGAAACAAATTTCCGGAAACGTATGTAAAGTGGCATGTATTTCACTGTGGACGCTGTCTCCTAAAAGAAGTATTCATAGCTGCGGGCATTCCATCTAGAGCTGCGTTAAAGGAAGCCTTCGGCAGCACAGCATTCATGCACCAACACTGTGATTTGCAGCTTCTACACCTCTCCTTTCAATGCGCTGGAGCTATCCGCCCTCTCCCCTCCACATTGCCTTTCTGTGGAGAGTATGGGAGTTAAGGTACTAGCAGCAGTTACTGCAAAAAACTGAAAGATCCCCTTTCTGAAATCAGTTTCAGTTTACTAGATTCATGACAGAAAGTTTTCTGTCAATGGTTTATTCGCATGAAGAAAGCATGGATCTTCAAGAAAAATAATAAAATAAGAGCTTAAATTGAGTTACAGAGTAATTCTATTGAAATTTCACTCCGTAACAATAGAAGCTTCAATTCGAAGATGAAGGAGACTGTGTGTGAAATCACTTGTAAACAAATCACACCCGACAGAAGCCTTGTGAATCAACAAAAGCTGTGACGAGGCGGGTCATTTGGCGCCGTTCCAAATGTGGTGCAAATGAACATATAATGTAATTCATGAGCACCACATACTACTGGACCACACGGTAAAGGCAAGAGGTTATGAAGGGAGAAAGTAATGCGCATCATAATGGAGGGCTTTCAAGCAATCTAGCAAAATTACTTCTTAAGCATAATGAAATTGTACCCTTAATTAAGAGTGACATAACAATGGTGGAAGTGTAGAACGGTCAAGCACTATCAGCTAGCTTAGAGCCCAGATGTTTCAAGATAAAAAGCGAAAATGTTATTTTAGCATGAGCAGTGCTTTCTAAATGTTGCCTGATACCATAGCTGGTTGGACGTAATAGTAGAAAGAAATGCGGCAGACGCAGACTCGAGACACTTTATAAGCAAGACCCAAGTTTTGCAGCTGTAAACTAACCGAGTTTTGCTAAGCTACACTTTTCTGAGGTAATGAACTTAATTGCAGTGCAAACAAAATGTGGAAAGTAGAAAGAAAAAGAAAGGAAAACATCTGTGGTCATTCGCAGAGCATAAAAGAGCCCACGCTTATTTGATGTCACCAAAGAATGAAGTGCTCACTGCGCCAGCAACTTGATATATTTCACACAAAGCAAAGTCAAACTACAGAGGCTGTATTTTAAGATGAAAGCCTTTAACAGCTCACGAGTGGCGTCCGCAGAAATTGTGTGCGAGATGTGTTCGTGACATTCGGTGGGATTCTGAGGGATATTGGTGGGGTTCTGATATACACTGACCAATAGTTAAATGATAGATAATGATAGTCAGTGATGAGAAAGAGTCTCTCCCTCTCATCCCTCGCCCTCTCCTCTCCCCTCAACTTGCAAGTAAATAGCCAATTTCATTATCCAAGCTGCACTAGGAGGGCAGCCTTTACAGGCCAAGTAAGGCTGTACTGGGCAATAAGCCCTCGAAGTTCGCCTAGGAGTTTTGTGGCATGTAGTTATTAGTAGACAGCCTGGAATGTGTACATACCTGAAGCTTCTGCTGGAAGGCTGTTTTCTTTTCAAAGTAGACCCTGAAACACAAAAAAGTGATGCACGATTAGGAAGCTACAAATAACAAATGATATAATGCTGGTTTGCAAGCTAACCTAGCTAAATAATGCGACAAATCTCCATTGCCAGCACCGATTACATATTCTTTCACCCCTGCATGTCTGATTTTGATTTCAGTGTTGCCTTCTAACGCAAATGCTTCACTAGTTGGTGAGTCAATTAAAGGGCATACAATGGTGGAGCCAATGTAACACCGTAGAGCATCACACTTGGAAAGAAGGAAAGTGGAAAGTTAGAGTGGAGACATAGTGGAATGTGCACGCTAAATGAGAAAGTGGAGCTCACGCTTGTTGCTATAGCAATGGAGACACGCGGCTCGGCATATACCACTACGTCTCAACCTGTGGAACAAGGTCGAGGTGCATGTTAGGATAGATGCCAAAACTATACCGCCCCTCGATAATTTTTATTTTGCTGCCGTGCGGACTTCTATTGGAAGGATCTTCTGGAGGGTGGCAATGGGTGTAGTTTCTTCTGAAGGGTGGAAGCTCTTACGTGGAGATGCATTTTCCAATGGTGGATGCTCAGCTACCAAGCAGCCACTGAACAGTGCCTCAATCCTCTAGTGGACACTGAGGAGAAAAGGCGGGGCAGGAGCTTTACACTCACACACACCAAACACCTCCGTAGGTTTTTAGTATGGGTGTGCGAATATTCAAAAATTTTAAATAGCACATCATAGATCTTCCTATGTGATTATTCAAACAAATTAAATAGTGTATGCACAAAATTATTTGGAACGAATTGAATATGTTCTCAACTTTTTTAACAGATTTCGAATAGTAATTGGTGCGTGTTCCGAATAACACCTGCCACATGTTTCTTCGATGGTTATTTCACAAAACAGGCCCATACTGAAGCTACATGCCACTCCTAGTTAGAACTATCTGAATTTCCTAATTAACGAGATTTTACTTAGCACTGAAGTCACGTTCCGACCCCTTAGTGGAGATTAGCAATGTGTCTTAACAGCCTTGGCTTTCACTTTTGTTACGATGCCACACTGCCACTCTACTGCACGAAGGCGCATTCTTTATAAATGTTTGTACGAGCAGTGAATATCAGTGCAAATACTATACGATTCATATATGTTTCCGTTTTTAGGCACATTATTTGTATTCAAATCAGTTTGAGAAAAGTGCAATGTGCACGCCTTTTATTTCAGTGGAAAGAGGGCTACACTGCTAATGCAACCGAATTACAAAAAGTAGATGGGAGAGCCCTGTGTTAATAGCAAAAAATTCTGCACACATCGGGTGGTGCAAAACCTACTTACCAGGTCTGATTTTAGTCTGTAATGAATGAGTACATATGACCAAATTTGGCACACGTAACACTGCAGTCATACGGCATACCTAAATGTTATGGCAGTTTTCATGCACCAATAAATAGAAACCAATACAACTCGGAAGGAAAAATACATCATTACACAGTGACTTGCTAATCTGGAAGTGTGAATATGACCCAGAGAGCCTTCAAAGTAAACTTTAATGCAAAATCAGGTCCAGTAAGTATGCTTCACTTTCAGACCAGCTGCAGGTACCAGAAAAATGCACGTGTGCATCCCCTGACTGCACTCAAAGAACTGCATAAATACTGCATGCTTATTAAAATATGTGGCAATTAATTTTCTAAGAAGCAGCCACGGTGAAAGTAAACACGAATATAGCAGTAAATCCACTTTTCCAGTGTAAAGGAATGCATTTCATAGCTGAAGAACACTGCCGGTTATAGTATGTGCATGGATAACAAAAATAAAAATGAAGGCAAAGCCCTCTGTGCTAAGCACAATAGGCCATAACAATAAAAAAAATGTCCGAGTTACTGAAGTCATCTAGCTCATTTCCACTGGGCAGTAAGGCACAGTGCACAAAGGTTATGCCGCTTGTTTGTGTCTGTACTTGGCAACAGCTCTCACTAGCAATGAGAGGAAGGTTTAGTTTCGTTTATGAGGTTTGACGTCCCAAAGCGACTCAGAGACTCCGTAGTGGAGAGCTACAGAAATTTCAACCATCAAGGGTTCTTTAAAGCGTGTTGACATCGCACAGCACACAGACGCCTTGCTTTTCACCGCCATAGACAGCCGGCCGTCATAGACTGAATTCGATCCCGCACCCAAGGAGAGGAAGGGCACAGGTACAAAGTGTCCGTGCCACTAAAACAGAATTTCGGTCACAGGTCAGCTGCATAACATATCACTCGCTGCATGGTTTTTCCCTGCACCGTTGCTGCAGCTGCTGACATCTGCGGAAGAGTCTTGGACCCAAACGCACCACTTAAACGAACAAACTGCATTTTTGGTATTCTTTGAAAATCAAAATACACATCTAAGTTCTAAATAACTTGTGTTACTGATATACTACCCCTTAAGCAGGAACTAATAACTGCAACTGGGGGCTATATTTTCTGCATAAGAAGAAAAGGCACTGCTACAGCTTTGTGACCTTGACTCTGCTGGCAATAAAAGTTGCCACGGAGTACAGCTGTGCTGTAGGGAGCTCGCAGCAGGCTGGGAGTCTGCTTTTCGTACTTCTGGAGACGGCAAGCTTAAAGTACTACAATTCTTACAAGACACCTATATTTTACACACTGGAGAAGAAAGCCCTGAAAAGACAGGCATGAACACACTGAGATCATTCAAACAGCTGTAGCAAACCTGAATGAAAACTTTTCCAAGCAAGTATTCACTGGCTGCTTTAGCAACGGACAGGAACAATGGCATAAGTATGAGGGCACAGGAGGTGGCAGCACTCCAAGTGTGACAAAGCTAATTAAATGTACAAATTTCCAATTTTTCAGTGTTTCTCAGGATCGCAGTTTCAGAACTTCATAAAATTGGTGATACTATTTTCAGCAAATTCGCATGACAATCAGGGGTACAATGCCAGATTTGGCCTCAACACATAGTGCCATGCCAACTTACCTAGACTTGGCTATGTCTTTCTTGAGTCTTCGCTCGAGCAAGTGGACCTTGTGTTCCGCTTCCGTGAACGAGGCAGCCCGTTTACGGTGCTCCCTTTCGCTGTCCAGCCTCATGGCCTCCGCTTCCATCACCTGGTGTGGTGTGCATGGAAACAGTAAGTGTCAGCCTTGTGAAATGGAAACTTCTGCAATAATCGTTGCAGTTAAAACAGACCTCAAGAAAATAAAACTGCTCTGTGAAGCTTGGTTACATATAACGTTTAAAACTGTGTGAAAGCCTAAAACCTTCAAATTGCGAACAGACTATTCCACACTCAAAACTCTTCAAAATTTCAAATACTGTACGAGGTGTAATTTAGGGATAGCAAAAAGAAAAAAAAAAATGTTTTCATCCGCGTATAATGGACGTGAGGAAAAAATCAGTATAGTATAGTGTATAGTGCCGCGCGCACACCCGTGGCATTTGCATCCAGGAAGTGTTTTCAGATTCTAGGTTTTCGCTACTGTCGTCATCCGGCACGTGCATCTCCAAGAGTCCCTTGCTAGAGATATCTTTCAGTAGAAGCTCTTCTTCAGTACCTCTAAACGCGTTCGGTACCCCGCATTTCTCAAAAGTGCAACTGACACGCTCCTTGGAAGTACTGGTCAAGCATCCACGATTCGGCTGTAGGATGTGGCCTGTATGCCTGGAGAGGGCCGTGCCATGTGCCGAGAGATCCTTTCGCCATCCCTACATCATGCGAGGTGCAATCGGCACCCTTGCGGTCGCATGAGCGTTGCGGGCCCCATGCTCGCAAGGATCACGGGGTCAGCCTAGCAGAACCGAAATTATCGAAACAGTCAGCTGACGCCACCGCTAGAAAGTGCCGCTCCTCACTGAAAGCCTGATGCTGATAGTGCCGATTAATAATGAGGCCAGAACTGCAAATTTTGGCTGCAATTTGTTTGAATTCACATATAATATGAGGCAGAAATCTGACGTGACAAAATCGGGAAAAAAAAAAAAAACTTATTATACTTGGGTTCTTACGGTGCATTTTAAATAATTTTTTATTAACTGTCCAACAATTTCCTAATACTGGGTGCCATAGTGGATCAACAAGCATCTCGAGAACAACACACCAGTCCCACTTCAATCCCCAAAGTGTGCAACAGGAAGCGTTCAGTGCTGCTTTCTATTCGTATTGTGGTGGCATTCCAATGTTCAAAAAGGATATCTTAAAGATAAGATATTGTCAGGCATGCGAACAGAAGAGAACAAAGTGCAAAAAGAGGCTCTCCGGGATAGAAGTGGAAGAAGAGGAAGCTCACCATCTGTTGGTTAGCACATCAGGCTAAGGTGCAGAACCATTCTGTAAATAAACCTTAACAGTGTGGTGGAAGGTGCTGAAAGATCACCACGGATACCTCTCTACCTCGTTCGAGCCGACGACTCGCTGGGCTCCCCCCTTTGACACCCACAATGATTCAAGACGGCGATGCACGGCAGCCAGGTCCAGCGGCACCCGCATGGCAGCATTACCGTGAGCCGCGGACCTTTTCTGGCAAGGCTGGCGAAGACGTGGACGACTGGCTCAACAATTACCAGCGGGTGAGCAAGTACAATCGCTGGGATGCCACTGTAATGCTGGCAAATGTTTTTTTCTTGGACTCCACAGCCCTGACATGGTTTGAGAACCATGAAGCGTCCTTAACGAGCTGGGAGCGTTTTCAAGAGGAGATTCGAAATTGTTTCGGGGATACCACGGCAAAACGGAAATGCGCTGAGCAGACTTTATTCCAGCGAGCCCAAGGGCCTGGTGAAACATGCACAATGTACATAGAAGAGGTCCTAAAACTCTGCAAAGCGGTGGATCCGAGCATGTCCGACGAAGACAGAGTTGGCCACCTCTTAAAGGGCATCGCGGTGGACGTATACAACTTTTTAATTACAAAAGAAAACTTGGATTCTCCCACGGCCGTGATCAAGCACTGTCGTACGTTCGAAATTTAAAGCTGCGTCGCATAACCCCGAAATTCGGCCGTCTGCCTAACGTGACCACTGTTGCAAGCGTGGATTCTCACGAGCATTCACATGAGCCCCCGCATTTGGCCGACATGATTCGCCAAATTGTCCGTGATGAGCTCTCCCGCCATCATGATGTGAACCGCAGTGCAATCCCCTGCGATAGCTGCTCCCTGCAGGCAGCTCCCATCCAGCGCTCTTCTTGGCGTTCTACCGCTCCTCCTTCCATCCGTAACCACCCAAACGACTCATATGGCCCTGCTCCCCCAGCTCGTACCCACTACAGGGTGCCACCTCCTCCGCAACAACCCCAGCGGCTGGACTTTGTTGATCGCTTCGATCCTGTTACCGAGGGCTATTATTTGGACCGTGCTCGTGAACCACCCGTCTGTTACCGCTGTGGTATGCTTGGCCATATATCCAGATTCTGCCGCCGCCGGAACCCGCCACCACGCTACCAGCGCCAATGGTGGAATCGCCGTTCTACCGTGAGTCCAGAAGTCCGTGACCCGACCTATCCCCCTCCTTCGGGCTCCTACCATTACGTACCACCACGCAACGACTCACCAGTTTCTGATCGCAGCCTGACTCCTCATGCCCGCCGCTCTCGACAATCGCCTTCTCCCCGCCATTCTTCTCCGCCACCGGGAAACTAGCGTGTGCGGCCGATGGAGGTGCGGTCGCCAGGTCATCGATATTGCCAATTCCTCTACCGCTCGTTATGTTGAAGAACCGCTTGGAAGTGTTAGTGGATGGTGTTTGTGTTATGGCCTTAGCGGATACGGGTGCTGCAGTTTCTGTGATGAGCTTAGATTTCAAGAACCGTCTCGGCCGCAAAATTATGTTTGGTTGGGATAGAACTGTCATATTTCGAGGTGTAGGGGGAGAATCGTTGGTTCCACTTGGTATTTGTTATGTAAATGTAGCGATGGCTGGACACGAGTTTAGAACTGAATTTACGGTGCTCCCTCGCTCTACGCACGACGTTATTCTAGGAGTTGACTTTTTACAGCAGTGTGGCGCAACTCTCGACTTCAACAGTGGCGAGATATCAATAAGCCCCAGCCTTCGATCGGCCCTCATAGAAGACTCGCCGCGGGCTGTCCAAGTGTTTTCTGTCTTCGAGGATACCATCGTTCCGGCGATGTCCGCCATCTTCGTCCCAGTTGTGTCTTCGGGCGCGGTTCCCAATGCCTTCGACGCTCTGGTGGAACCCGCTTCCCTGTCCGGTGCTAAAAAGAGTGTGTTGGTGCCCCGCAGCGTTGTTCGAGTGAACGAGGGCCGTGCCACGCTTTGGACTGTCAACCATACCAATGAACCTGCCGTATTGCCACGTGGCTTGAAACTCGCCGACTTTGAAGAACGCCTTTCTATGCATATCGCCGCGTTCAGTGACGGCGTTGCTCGTTCAACTAGACGTCCAGATCATGCTGATTCCCGGTTTCAGTCCATGATAAATCAATCGCTACCCACCAACGATCGCCGAATATTGATGGAGGTTCTTATGAAACATGCGGACGTGTTCGACTTTGCTCGAGATCAGCCACCACCGATTCCGCCTTCCCGCACCCATCACATGATCGACACTGGATCTGCACACCCGATTAGACAGACACCATACCGTGTTTCACCTTCAGAACGTAAGATAATTGACAAACAGGTCCGTGATATGATGCAAAGAGGAATCATTCAGGAATCATCTAGCCCATGGGCCGCCCCTGTGATTCTCGTGAAAAAGAAAGATGGCACCTGGCGATTTTGTGTCGACTATCGCCGCCTCAATACTGTCACCAAGAAGGATGTTTACCCACTCCCGCGTGTTGATGATGCCATTGACTGCCTCCATTCAGCTTCCTACTTTTCATCTGTTGATTTACGGTCTGGATATTGGCAGGTACCGATGCATCCGAAAGACAAGGAGAAGACGGCATTCGTGACTCCCGATGGGTTGTATGAATTTAACGTGATGCCTTTCGGCCTATGCAACGCTCCGGCTACCTTTGAAAGATTTATGGACACTCTTTTGCGTGGACTGAAGTGGCAAATTTGCATGTGTTACCTAGATGACGTAGTGATCTTCGGGAGGACCTTCGCCGAGCATAACAGCCGTTTAGCCGTGGTCCTTAACTGCATGGAGGAAGCGGGTCTTGTGCTGAACTCTAAGAAGTGCCGCTTCGGTGAACATCGTTGTGCTTGGGCATTTGGTTGACAAAGACGGTGTTAGGCCTGACCCACAGAAGATTGAAGTTGTCAGTTGCGTCAAAGAGCCAAAGTCTGTGAAAGAACTCAGGAGCTTCCTGGGACTTTGCTCTTACTTTCGACACTTCATCCCTAAGTTTGCTGAAGTAGCCTACCCCCTCACATGCCTCTTGCAGAAGGATATTCCTTTCAAATGGACTCCTGAATGTGATTCTGCGTTTCGCCAGCTCAAGTTTCTTCTTACCTCGCGGCCCATACTGCGTCCTTTCAGCCCGACAGCTCCCACTGAACTCCACACTGACGCAAGTGGCATCGGCGTGGGTGCTGTGCTCATACAACGGCATGACGGAAACCAACACGTTGTCGCTTACGCAAGTCGCACCCTTAGCAAGTCTGAACGCAACTATACCGTGACGGAGCAAGAGTGCCTTGCCGTCGTTTTTGGCGTACAGCGGTTTCGCTCGTACCTTTATGGACGTTCCTTTACAGTCATCACCGATCATCATTCGCTTTGCTGGCTGGTGAATCTACGCGACCCCTGCGGTCGGCTGGCCCGCTGGGCATTACGCCTTCAGGAGTTCAACTTTACAGTGTCTTACAAAAGTGGCCGCCAACACGCTGACGCTGACTGCCTCTCGTGGCTGCCTCTCGCAACTACCCTCTGCGATGACAACTTTGACGACTATCTTGCTGCCGTTTCCGTACAATTTCCGGATCTTGCCACTTTCCAGCGAGAACAACGAAAAGATCACGACTTGGTATCACTTTTTGAAAAAGCTCGTGATCCGGCATCTGCGAACCCTTTCTGCATTCGCGATGGTTTGCTGTATCGAAAAAATTACTCGTCTGGCGGTGCACGCTTTCTGCTAGTCGTTCCGACTAGCCTCTACTCCTCTGTTCTACACTCTATGCACGATGACGTTACAGCTGGGCACTTGGGGTTTGCCAGGACTCTTACGCGCATTAAGGAACGTTTCTACTGGCCAAATATGCGTCGAACCACTCAGCGTTACGTGAACTCCTGCGTGCAGTGCCAGCGGTTCAAGCTTCCCACCACTTCTCCGCCGGGCCACTTACATCCGGTGACACCACCGACCACACCATATGAGCAAGTGGGTGTTGACCTCATAGGCCCGTTTCCCCGCTCGTCCAAAGGCAATCGCTGGGTCATTGTGTGCGTTGATCATCTCACGCGTTACTGTGAAACTGCCGCCATCCCCTCCGCCACCGCCGCTGACGTCTCGTTCTTTCTTCTTCACGCTGTCGTCCTCCGTCATGGGCCTCCTCGTGTAATTACCAGTGACCGAGGCCGCCAGTTTACGGCAGGTGTTGTGGAACAGCTACTGCGCTATTGTACTTGCCAGTTGCGTCACTCTACGCTGTACCATCCTCAGACAAATGGCCTCGTCGAACGTACAAACCGGACACTGACGAACATGCTTGCGATGTATGTTGACTCGCGGCACAAGAACTGGGATGACGTGCTTCCTTTCATTACTTACGCCTATAACACCTCGAAGCATGAGACAACTTCCTATAGTCCATTTTTCCTCCTCTACGCCCGTCCGCCTCGACGTTCTCTTGACACCATTTTGCCGTTCTCGCTCGACACCGAGCCGTCTGTTTCGAGCACCCTCTGCCGCGCTGAAGAGGCTCGTCGGGTCGCCCGATTACGCACTCTGGCCTCGCAGGACCGCTCTAAGCAGCGCTACGATCGTCGGCATCAGGATGTCTCCTATCTTCCCGGCGACTTAGTGTGGCTCTGGACACCTCTCCGCAAGTGTGGTTTGTCCCAGAAGCTGTTGTCGCATTACACAGGCCCATTTATTGTGCTCAAACGCATCAATGAGTTGAACTACGTCGTGTCTCGCCAATGTTCCCAAGGTCGCCCCTCTCGGAAAACACAGGTAGTTCATGTCGCAAAAATGAAGCGCTGCCACTCTCGCTCGGGACTCTGACTGACAGCCCAGGGACTTCGTCTGCGAAGGGGGAAATGTCAGGCATGCGAACAGAAGAGAACAAAGTGCTAAAAGAGGCTCTTCGGGATAGAAGTGGAAGAAGAGGAAGCTCGCCATCTGTTGGTTAGCACATCAGGCTAAGGTGCAGAACCATTCTGTAAATAAACCTTAACAATATGTTAAATATAAGTTATCTTAAAGAAAATTATCTTAAAGACAGCTTAAAGTTACACCTTATCTGCTGTGTCAAGGTGCCACCAATTCATACACTGTAAAACTTTATTTCCCTGCATGCTGAAGTGATTCCCTTGCTTCATTACTTATAGCTGACATCACCCTTCTGACAACAATCATCAGGTGTCACTGTTACAATTCAAGCTTTCATATACACTGCTACAGCCAGTAGGAGTTACTTCTTTAGTTGGTCTCTGCACAGTTTCTTCATAATACAGACACTGAGTCGTAACGCCGTGGCTAGGATGTCTCGTTATCAGATAGGGAGTTTGGGCCTCTGCATAACTTCCAAGTGAGTGAACAACCGGCCAGAAAAGCTTTCTACCATTGGGCATCTTCACTACCATTCAGTGGTGGAGCCAATAACCTGTCCTAGTTACATGCATGTCCACTTTAAGTCAGCACATAAGTAAACCACACTTTAGCTCAAAGTTATGCTCTCTGCCATGATATCAGTTTAAATTTTTTTTCACCGGCATGTTTGTGTATCATATTAATCTAGCTGCAAACTGATCCTTCAATTATTTACCTACTTGTGTCCACTCTAGCAAAACTGTCCCTAAGCCTTGCATACTAAAGCCTCTCACAAGGTGGAATTGTCTCTGTTAAAAAACAGCCACATACAAAACTACTAGTATATTCATCAGGTATTTGTACAACTGCTGCTACAAACCCACACCAATATTCTGGTAGTTCCTTATATACGTACAGGAAATTTTCAAGTGAATGCATTACATAACAAACAGGTTCGAAAAGCATAACCAGTGAAAAAAATGTCTGTGGTTCACTGCTTCAGCTGTGGAAGTGCTAGCTTCTAGTTAGCGTTCTGCACAAAAAAGAGCCTTTACAAACTGCAGGAGCATAACATGAAGTTTCAAACAGCACCGAAAACGCAGCAAGGCCAGCATAACCTCAATATGTAACATCTGCTTTCCTTGGCCAGATATACAATGCATCTAAGTTTTAGTTATTCTGATCTGCCTCCAAGATGTGCACACACCTTCATAGTAGCATGGTTTAGCATCTCCTGCCAGGCATTGTCAAACTCCCATTGTGTTTGGTTGCTAAGGAAGCGCTGCTCGGCCAACGAGATCGTCTCCTTGGCTGCCTGGTGGACTTCGGAGGCCCGCTGGTACTGCACCGCTGCTCGCTGGCACTCCAGCTGTGCCTGCATGAAGTACCACAAAGTTCCACGCTCACTGGAGCATACGGTGCAAGCATGACTGAACGCTAGACTGCCTGGTGGAAATCAATCCACACTGGTCACCAAGAGTAAAAGCTGCAGTTACAAGGCATATCCACTGATTTGACACCATAACCAGCTGTTGAATGTTTATGAAAAGTGACGGTCCAGAAAAATTTTAATTTTAATTCCATGTGCATTGCTTAATTAAGGTCTAATGGCACATTGTGTAATTTGCCCAACCACAGTTCATCTGCAGGAAAAGAAAGCAATGAAGTTCAATTTTTGTTTTTTTCTAAAGCTATCTTTTACAAGCTTTCAATGGTGGGCGTACATATATGCTTCCAGTGGGTTGCCGAAAGAAATCGCATGAACAATGATGCTAAAAGAATGCACATGTCTATGCATGAGTTCGTGATGGCTGCAAATATCAAACGCTGCACCAAGAGTGGTTTTACTGCGTGGAAACAACGGCCGGCTGACTCGCAGTAATACGAGACTAGGGCTTATTTCATAAACAGCACTATGATCACATTCACTAGTCTCCCCCAGAAAGCACAGAACTGAAGATTCAATGGGCAGATAATGCATGATAAATAAAATGTGCAGCTAAAGAATTCCACGCAAAAGAAGGCACAAGGAGTGCATTAGCTGTGTGATGCCATAAATGATGGGCTGTGTGCCAACGATGGTTGCAGCAGCAAGTTTCAGAGTTTTTACTGTCAGGAGCTTCGGCTACACGAAATGTACAAAGCTAAAGTAGAAAGCAAGGCTCGTGTACTATGAACAATTGTTTGCAAGAATCAAATGTGACCCTAGGAAGATTTAGACTGAGGTTAAAAAAATGGGCTGTGGCTTAGCTCAGCTATGCCAGGATATACGTAGCAAGAGATGCGTTAGACCTCCTTGCCCCCTGTTGCCGATGCAACTTCAGAGGCTAAGAGAAATCGTTGTCACCTCTTTCTCTATTTTCACTCCCACCTTCCTCCTTTTTCTTACGGCTCAGTTAAGGTGTCCGCAGAGAATTGTGACAGATACTGCGCCTTTTCTTTCTTCTAAACCAATTTGAAACGCCGCTGATGTCTGCTGCTCTAAGCCTGCTTCTATATGCTGTGTGGTGCAGCGTTCAAGGAAGCATCAAATGAGTGGCGCCGCACGGACGTCTGAATCGAACGTTTGGCGGAGTCAACCTTGTATATGCGTGAATAGCCTGGAGACATCATCACCAGTCATGACGTCATGACTGGATGTGACGTCATTATGACATCACTTCTGGTTATTAGACATGACCGGATGTGATGTCGTGGTGACGTCTTAGCTGATGTCACCATGTGATGAATTCGTAGCCAACCCTTGTCATTACTCATGATTATTTAGTCATGATTAATGACTACTTATTACTAGTTTGTCATTATTACTGGTTAGTGACTAGTTAGCCATTAGTCATTAGTACTACATCACTGATGTAGCTTGCCAGATGGAGAGGCACGCCGCTTTCCTCTGACATCATGCCAGATGACAAGGCAGCAGTTGCTAGGCAACAGCGCAAGGAGCGGTGCGACCACAGCATGGCCGCCGCCACAGCGAAAATTCAACTTTGTGGCCCCCCCCCCCCCAATGTAGCTCTCGCTACAAAACAACCTGCGAACATACGTGTCAAGCTGTAAGCATTGAAACACCGTCGGGTGTGGTAAATGGGATAGAAGCCGCATATGCTGAATGCTTACTTTCTGAACAGCGCACAAAAACACCAGCAATGACACAGAACATGCAAATGGCCTTCTGCTATGAGAGCCTGATGACAAACTCTATAAACCTAAATCCAGTTACTCCCCATGAAGTAAAACTTATTATATGCAAAATAAGAAACGATGTTTCAGCTGGTTTCGATATCAAAGCTGTTCTTATAAAACAAGTCTGACATAATATCCCCTGTTATAACCGATATTACTAAATTGAATGTTTGAAACTGGAGTTTTTCCCAATCATTCAAAAAGCACACGCGTTTGTCGGGTATTTAAAGGTGGTGATACACAAGCAATAAACAACTACAGACCAATATCAGTAATACCCCTTTTTCTAAAGTGTTTGAAATAGTCTTAAACAACAGGCTGAAAAATTTCTTTAATAAATATAAGGTAATAAATGACATGCAATATGGGTTTTAATAAACATAAAATAATTGACAATTCAGAGTAGACCTTATACTCTTGGCTTATTTCTTGACTTGAAGAAGGCCTTTGATTCTGCGTCTCACACCCTTCTCCTGCATAAACTAAATAAGTATAAGCTGAGCGGAATTTTAAGAGATTTAATACACAGTTCTTTCTCCGATCGATATCAGTATGTTAACGTAAACAGGGACATGTCTGCATGCGCAAAAGTTAATAAAGGTGTCCCCCAGGGGTCTATTCTTGGATCGCTATTGTTGATAATCTATGTAAATAACCTTTGCAGAATACCTAACACTCCCAAAATAATCACGTACACAGACGACACTAATGTTTTTTTTCCACAAGAGATTGACTGATTCAGCTTCAAAATGATTTTGATTACTTTAAACTCCTTTCCATCTGGCTTGACAAAACATTTGCAGCTGAACACCAGCAAGACAAAATACATGATATTGGCCCCAATCAAAAAACCAATGGCGTCTGATATTGACCTTAAATTTCATGGTGTAAGTTTAGAGTGGGTGAAAGTTCAGAAACTTTTAGGCGTTTGGTTTCAGGATAACTTGTCATGGCATATTTGCATGTCGAAAATGGCAGCAGATTTAAGCAAGGTGGTAGGTTGCTTTTATAAAATAAGTCCACTAATACCACAATGGATGAAAACTTCATTGCATTATAAGCTATTTTATTCCAGATTATCCTATTGCTCATCAGTCTGGGGAACGATCACACAAAGACATTTTCAAAAGCTGCTTACCTTACAGAAGCGAGTCATGCATATAAATGAGAACTATCATGGGCACTCTCCGTATTTATCGACAAGTCCACTCTTCAATAAATATTCACTAATACAGGCTAATATAGGCTAACCAAATATACTGTTACAGGCTCTTGCAACATGTCCAAAAGAAGAAACTTTGCAGTATTGCAAACTCCTCGGCACAGTGTTGCTTTTGAACACATCGCAGGAAGATACCCATTTGATACAGTATTCCCCAAAAGCTGTTCAAGAGTATAATTATATAAGAAAAATAGTAGGTTCATCTAATTTGTTTTTTAATGCTTTGTTCATCTAGATGGTGTTTTAGTGTTTTTTCCTCCACCCTTTGTTTCCACAAAACTTGACACAGTTCTAGGACTGTTATATCTTCACTGCATACTGTGCTCACTGTCACTGATGCTGCCAACCAAAGTCCACATTCTTTCATGCACTTTTCATGTCTTTCTGTCTCAGAAGTTTTCCCGACATGCACTCCTTTAGGTTTTTTTTATGAGGCGTTTGGTAACAAATATCCAAGATTATTCTTCATGCATTAGATAAACATTTACGTTATATATTAGAATGCAAGTGATTTGTGTTTGCGATTGCGGTTGTACACGATCCCTGTGTGCTAAACTGCATACGAAGCAAAGACCCTCCTGCCTTTGCTTCGGTTTCTGTAACCAGAATAAACCAAATAAAATTCAAATTCAAGATTACCAGTGAGTCACCACCTGCCCATTGCCTAACTTGTGCAAAGATGCAACAATCATCAAATACCTTATCAGCTGCTGGCCAAGTTCAAATTTGCAACTGAACACAAGTTAAAAAATGGGGATTCTTGCCTTCTGTGCATATTCTTTGGCTTCATAGTATGGCCGGGCTGCTTCAATTGACTTTCCAAGCTTCTTTGCCAAAATACGCAGCTTGTGACTAGACTCGCTGAGAGTTGCTCGAAAAGCGGAGTTGGCATCCTGCAGTACAAAACATGTGACCACATGCTTGAATCAATGCGGATCACCACGACAGTGGCACTAAATGGCTGAATAAAACGTAAATAAAGGAAAACAAATTAGCACCTCAAAGGCATTCACCAGTGCACACATCCTAAAGTAGCTACCATTTCTCCGAGTGCAGGTTGCACCAGTTTTTTTTTCCCCAAATCATGAAACAGAGCACATTTTCTATGAAAAATGTTTTTATAAAAAAATATTACAAGAAGCAAGCAATGTGCTGCAAATAACTAACCTGAAAAGAATTTGCAGCCTCACTAACAGAAAGCTTATGCAATCTGAAATGCTGAAATGCACCCAAATTTTACAAGGTTTCTCTGTGGCAATATATGTAACAGAGCAGAAAGGTTCATTATCATTACATTCCTTTTTTTCTTCCTTTGGTGGTTACCTGACAGAACACACGTGCCGTATTACCTTGTGCCAAAAGCAACATGCCTAAATGCGCTAAAGGTCTCAGATACTCAAGCCGAACAATCCAGCTAAAGCAAGTGCACTAAATTTTTGTGACTCATGCCCAAAACAGCCATCATAATGCGTTATCTACCTCAGCACTCTCTGGAAACCTACAGAAACTGAAAGCACAATAAGCAATCTCATGGTTGCAGAGGAAAGCCACTAATGCAGTGAACAATGCCTGCCAGCTAGCTCTACATATACACAAAATTCCATGCTATGAAACACATTGCCTTGGCACAGCCTTAACAGCCAGCTACCAACAGTTATCACGTCTCCACCATAAGTCCCATATGTAGGTGTACTCTTGATAATACCAAACAAAAGCAGGTCATGTCACGTGAGAACAGAGTCGGCATGGTGCAGCAATTGTAAAAACTGCATTAGCCATTAGGCTTAATGATAACGTTGCACTAATCACTCCCAACATAGGACAATGGAATCTACAACTAGAAACACTTTTATACAAGGTTTACGTTCGGGCGAGTGGGTGTTTAGTTTTGTGAAGCAGACAGCATAATAGGAATGTTCAAAGTTTAAAATTTCTAATCAATAGAAATGCTTTTACTGTAAGAGAAGAAAAGCATGCTGAAAAAATACAGTACCTTTCTACACAACCCACCGAAGCTTTACTCAAAGCACTACTATTTACAGCAAGTGTGTCTGTAAAGGCAAAGCGGACAACGAAAAAAAAAAAAAAATGGCTGCCTGCTCATAACACGTAGCAGTACTCACGTCTAGTTCAACTTCTAGCCGGTTGATTTCATCTGTGCAGGTATTCAACTTTTCCAACTGGATCTGCGTGAGATGAACAGCTGTGATGTTACGAGACACATCCATGGCAGAGGCTGCAGCAGAACTGAGCTTGTGTCAAAACCCTATCGCCTCCCAGCTTCAAGAACAGGCTGGTTTCTCAAGTGCTAGGCAAACAGGAAGCATGTGGTCTCTATTCGATGGCTTGCCCTAACTGAAGGCAATATCTCGCGCTGCCTACCTTTCACGGCCAATAAAGGTGAGCTTTGGAGCAAAGCTTATCTTGCACAATTGTCCTTGCCACTACCTACACCGTGCATCAGGAAAGCCTAGCAATCCATTGAGAAGACACCATTGGGGAGACCAAAGCTTTCAGACATCATTTAACAATTAAGCATAGCTTAGCGTGTAAAGGAAACTGACAAATGATGACTACATTTGTGGCGTTTATATAAAGGTCAACCTAAATTCTTTGAAATTAGCTATTTAGATATTTCCATACACAAGTTAAACTACAAATGTGGATCAGACATTTTTCGTTATACCATGGTGGGTAAGCAAAATTATTACCAAAAGGTTACTTTATTTTCCTGGTGCCTGCACATCAGCAAGTTTTACATCTACCAAACCACGATGAACCAGATACTGTATATCAACTTAAGTGCTGAAACATTTGTGCACTTCTAAAATGCTTAAATGATAAAAATTAGCAAAGCACTATGACATCAGCAAAGCATGCACCTCTAAGCTTGCACAGAACATTCAAAGAAACTAAGTATAGGCCAGGCTTATATGTGTGGGTCGAACTTTTCGATTTTTATATCTAGAGAATTCTACACAATGTTTTCAGTGTTTATTTCAGAACATTACTTTCAGGTTGTTTTTGTTGCTTTTGGAAAAAAAATGTGTATGAGCAAATATTCAGCATTTGTCAGCTAAATATATGGTGTTGTTTGGCCAACGTGATGTCTTGAAACTGTCTTGGCAATTTGTCTTGAGCTTCTTTTTTCTTAAAACTAGCAGCTCTTTGTAAAAATCAAGTAAATATTACTTCACGTGGTCAGTCCATTCCTCGCTAATGCTTCAGGTGCTTTCATTGACTTCACAAGAGCAGGTGGTCTCAAGAATTTTTGGTTGACATTCAGGATTTGTGTAATCTACTACCACATGAATGTCTGTTGTCCTATGTCAAGGCTACAATGATCAGTACGGTACTGTCGATTTTCAGAACTGTGGTGTAAGCACAGTGAATTATTTAGAGCTTTTTATCATTCTTGGCGCTCGTCCTGCCTCGTCTTCATCCCCGCTTGTTACTGCACCATGTAATCCAACTAAAAATTCCCTTCTCATGTATAGCTATATCACATAAATGGTCATAGTGAGGCATCTTTTCAGAGAAAATTTGTACACTTGTAACAAGTAAAAATCAACGAGTTAGAAGATTGTGCCATTAGACAAAAACGGAAGGGGAAGTTGCACGCTTGAAAGCACCGCGTGCGTGGTGCAGCTGTATTTTCGCAGTTACATTTCTGCATGCACAGTTTCGTGTTGATGGTTGCTTGTTACATTCCCAAAGCTGTCAGTGCCCTTGCACGCAGAGGGAAAACTACCAAATGGAGCAATGGCCCTAAGCCGGTAATAAGTCCGAGCAGATGGCATTTTGTTAGATAGCAGCACTTAGCTAAATGTTGAGCCTTGCAAATTCAGTTCCTCATAACTCCCAATCATGTACTTTCCAAGCTTTCCCCCATGGTATACTCTAACTGGTACTGAATAGCTAGTTAGTTGCGACACACGTGCCACAAATACTGACCTTTTTCGATTAAAACTTAATTAAATGATGTTGGCACACTTTTATTGGTGGTTTTCTGCTTAAACTGAAAAGTCTAAACTCTATTAATGCTGTCCTTTTGAGTAAGCGACAGCTTCAACTTACAAAAGCACTTATCAACACAGGCTTCAAACAAGCTAGTCAAAATGCCTGATGCATGGCAGTGTCAGCACAACTGCTTTTCTATAATCTACGGTGTTATGGGATAGAAATCGCGCTTGCTCATAAAACCAATGCAATAAAATAGAAAACTAAATCTTTTACCTGGAATGGCAACTTTAAAGCCTCTAATTTTAAACCCATGGGAGATGTTTCAGTTCTTCACAAAGAGAATGCGCTCGGTTTTTTTATAGTCGCTAAGGCAAGTACGAGCACAAGAATGGACGCATTTCATTCTGTCCTCGATCGCCTTTTCTTTTCAAGAACACCTGACAGTCGACCTTCCACTCGGTTTTCGTGAAACAAAAATCCCCCCCTTTACGTTCGTAAGTGTAGGATACGATATGTTACAGCTAGCATAACGCAACACATCCAGTATATATATATAAAGTTAGAAGATACCAATGAGTAGGCTGAGCATTTTTATTGCACTAAAACGGAGTCAGAAGCATGCTACAGCCGGGAGCCTTCGTGAACCGGCGCTCTATGAGAAAGCAGAAAGGAAAATGCCAGCGTTCTTGGTTCCCACATAAAGCGAAAGCAGCACTTATAAGGGGGATAGGGATGCTCACGGCAGCAGGCGCTACAAGCATCAATCTAATTTAGGTGCAACACAAGCGCTCGACTTGCACGCTACTCAGTTTCGGTTGGCGATATCCTACGGCCGATTCACACGGCGCGAAATCGGACCGAAAAAGGAAGAGAAACGCAACTGTTCACGTGCATTTTGCGTAAATTCCCCGCGCGACTGAGTGCTGGAAGACTACGCACGCTCCATTCGCGGAATCCTGTTTACGCAACGCGCAGCCTTGAGCTTGTGCGCGTTCCGCGAGATGTCTTCGCGCGGATTCGAAACAGCGCTGTCAGAAGCAGCGACACGAGAAGCAAGTTAGGAGAACTTTCAATACAGCGTCACGAAAGCAGAAATAGCACACAGCACGTAAATATGATTTGGGCTCACGTAGATACTAGATGCTGTATATAGCATCGATCACTTCCTCGAGCCGCGCGGCGCGGTCTATTTTCGGAACCGCTAGAAGCGACTAACAAGAAAATAAAATCGATCGGCTGCTAAACGTCGCAGGGCAGGTCAAGTACGGTAATCGCATAAGCCGGAATACCTGACCAGATTACGCTAGAAACCAGAACAGTGGCCAAAAGGTCAACGAGGTTATTTTCATTAACGAATCGTCAGACACCATGTTTCCAATGTAGACAATTAAAGGACACCAGTCCATATGCATCGTGCAGAAAAATCTGAGAAAATAGGCTTGTAGCTATCACAACACTGCTCTCAGCACATAATAAACTTTCAAAACGAAACGACAACCTCACGATTGCCGACACCACAGCACTGTTTACAAACAACTTTGTAAAGACAGTGATATATTCCTTGCGTTGTTCGCAGTTAGCACAATCTGACTGCATATGGTGAGGTTCAATTCTTTCATGCCTTAACCTGGACTTCTGAATGCAAGATACATTACTTGAACACGGGGATCCAAGGCTTCCTCTCCAGCGTCATCAGCCATCGGCCGCCGCTGACCAAACCCACTTCAGCCATTAATGCCCAGGGCTGGTACCAGCCTTAAAGTCTTTCTCCAAAACGTTGTAGTTTCGTATATTATGCACAAGTTTGTTGATAAATTATGCTTGCAACTAATCCATACATAAAAATTATTAATAAGTTATAAAACAAAATGCATTGCAGTTTAACTGCTTACACTTTTGATACCTCAATGCCAAGTACAATACGAAAGTGGGCATCACTACTTTGCAGCTCCGTGTAAGCGATGGCGCCTGTTATAAGTTTCGTGTATTCGTGTATAAGATTCGTGTATTTCCCTACTTTATCGCTCGAACCGCTCCTCTTGCATGTCTTATAATTGGAACACCCGCCATGGACGTGAGCGAGGAAGACTGGAAAGTGAACTGTAGCGATGAAGAAAAATACCTGCCGCCACGTGACGACCTTGGAATCGGCTGTTCGGACTGGGAGCCCAAGCCCGATGAAATCGCTCGGTTGTACGCGACGCTGGCCGAGAAAGGTTTGCTTGACCTCGAATGGCAATGCCCCGGACGACGCTCTCCAAGCGTCCATTCAAACGAGTCCGACGGAGCTGACCGGCGTGCCGTGGAAGAGAACGAAACGAAGACAAGCGAACCCAATGAATTCGACTTCGACGATGAAGGCCCAGATCCCAACTGCAGCCCTAAAATTACGCCGCGGCGCCGAGCTGCTCCTGCCACCAGTGCGCAGAAGCGGGTCGCAAAGTTTGACAAGGTTGTTTTTGACGTGCGCCGACAGCGCGAACTTGATGCCATTGATAAAATAGAGCAGCGACGACAGCCTCAGCAAATGGAAAGCGCATCGTCGAACAAGCGGTGATGACAAGGCGTGGAGTGGAGGCAGCAACGTTTAACCTCGGCTTTGATGCCCGAGGACAACGTCCGCCACGCGCTGAAACGTATTGGAATTGACGGTGAAGATGCGCTTGCGCAAGATTTGCTTAGATCAGCTGCATTCATACGATGAGATGTCTGCTATCTGTTCTGACGTTTCGACCAGTAATCCAATTTCTTCCGCGTTCGTCGAAAGCAAGACGTACGCGCCAATTCATTCGGCATTTTTTGTTATGCGTGTATGCATCTCCGAATACTTGTGTACGTGAATTTACGCTATCGATCGCCAGTTTTATTCCGTTAAATTAAGCTGCACGAATGTATTAATGTTGAAAGGGAGCCTTTACCCGCCAAAATGTGCTTGTTACTTTCGTTTGTTATTTTTTATATATATTATCTTGAAAATTTAAACTAAATAAATAAGAATCTAATACCTTGATTATTGGTTAATACCTTTGCTTCTGCATCTTACTCTTGTTCTACTACTTGCAAATCTATCTGAGTTACTTGTAGTAGAAATTGTAGACTGAGGCAGGATTTAACACTGAATACGTACTCTCACGCCTGTAGATTCTACAGAGCTGAGCCTCTGCTGGCTCAGACTGCATTGGAAAAAAAAGACAGAAAGATCTACTGCGGTATGCAATTTGTTGCCAAGGCATAGTCATCAGCCTATTAACATACAAATTCAATCTAGCTTGGAAGAATGGACTGGTAGGCAAGTTGATGCATGATTTCTTGCAGTGTAGTGGACAATGTTGTACAAGGACGAAGACAGGCAGTGCCAGTGTCCAATTCTGTCTTCATCCTTGTACCACCTTGTGTTCTTCACCTAGCCACATGCTTCTTGCTGAATGGAGTTCCAACGGGCAGAAAAGGAGGGTCAGTTACCCGCTTTCCTGTCACTGCAATATCCAGGCTGCATTAAGTGCATAAGGTGGAGAGCTCAACTAGCTGGCAAAACAAAATTATTTCTGTTCTGCGTGTACTGTGGGAGTAGAAAATCAATTCTTAGAGTATTGGAAATCCAGTTTTGCTTGTTGCTGTGGTAGAACACATTGTGACCCATCCAGTCTGTCAAACAAACCATGTGGCTGAGGACCATGCACAGCTACACCAGTGAGTATGCTTCCATGACGGCTCCATGCCACTTGTCCAAACAGTAGACTGTGCTTGGTGCCATCTGTCTCATGTTTGTCATCTTCTTGCCACTCAAATGCAAAGTGACGTACGCTTGAGGGTCTGGCTGTGCTCCTTAGCTACACTGGGCAAAGAATATTGGGGCATTATTGTTTTATATTGTCACGTGCCTAGCTCCGCGCGACAGCCGTGTTTGGTGCCGACGACGACGAAGCGGTGGTTGGCACGAGCAGCGCGCTGGTGCTGGACTCTGCGACTCTGTGATCGGAACGACAAGCCGACCTTATTCTCTGGTCCTCAGCAATGTGTACCTTCACGGCTCCCTGTGACTTCAGTCGTGACAATATAAAAAGTTAAATGGGGCTAATACTAGCGGCTTGCTACAAATCTCTAACTGCACTATGGAGGCTAATAGTAAAAATCGATTGCTAGAATTTAGTATGGATGTGCAAGTAGTAATTTTTCAGAATCGAGTTGGGCACTAATATTGCCGAATAATGGCAGTATCAAACAATATTTTTACTCATATTCGGTACTTGTGGCAAATAATTGTGTAGTACAGCCTGTGCTAAAGTACAGTATCTTCACAATTATAGTTGTCACAGGATAAGACACTTCATTAGATGGTATGGAACGTTAAGTCAGTATACGAACTGACTATCGTGTTGTATGCAAAAGAAAGTTGCCTTTTGCTATTGCTAACTGCAGCGATTAAACTAGTGCAACAGCTCAGTGAATGAGATGAGTGATGGCTACATGATGTCACCGAAACACTTGCACTGCAGAAACGGCCCAGTCAACCGAGCTCGGCCACACGGCGATGCTGCTAAATGGCTAATAATACTGTGGTAACATGTGCTGGACTCCGAAGTTGGGCATCAAGGAAGATATTGCTAAGCGTGCCGAGGTCTGCCGCATTGCCCAATCTTGGAGGCCACGTATGAGCGTCATGAACGCCGTTACCTGAGTGGACTCCTTGCCGCATGAACTGATCTTGACCACATGCTGTGCTAAACATGCTGAACAGCCCTAGTAACAAACTATGTCATGCCTTTCTTGAAATTATAGTGCCAATGCAATCTGCTGCGTGGAAGAATTATTTATTGCATAAATAATCGCAAGATTTACTGGAAGTGCAGTGCAAAAAGTTATACAAAATTTTACACAATGGAGTACATTTCTATTCAATCCACATTTGTGGACATGTGCCTCAAAGCTGCAGCACATAGAAAAACATTCCAGCATGTTCTTTACTTTTCTAGCTTATTGTTAGACTGATAAATGTTTACTTATAAAATATGCTTTAAAGAATTATTCTTCAGTTTAATAGATATAAACAGACTTGCAAAGGCAGGATGCAAAAGATTAAACCTGCATCAGTACACATTTGGAATGCTCATGTTTTAGTGCCACTGACTGTTCCCATCATAGGGCATTGCTCTTGTTGGCAGCTGCTAGGTGCCATGATGCTTCTGTCAGCTGTAGTTGCTCAGGTTCTCTCGCTTCTTCAGAGCTGCTTTCTAGCAGGCAACTAAGCTTATAGCAATACTGGTCTGAAAAACAAGCAAATGTAATGTGCATTTTTCCAGCAATTGCTCCACGCATATCTGAGGTGTTATAACTCCATGTTGTAAGGGGGAAATAAAGTGTAAAGTGACTCCACCCATTTACTTGCTCTTGTACGCATCGGTGCAGGGACATAAAAAAAATCCAACGACCCCGTGACAAACTTATAAAGCACAATAACTTGGTGGCTTCAGTATTGATATTTGGTTTTGCAGCTACACTCAATCTTCAAACTGTGCCAGCTTCCCCAATGCCCGTGAAAGCTGAAATCATATTGACAGTACCATTGTTTTCCCAATGGATAAGGACTCCATTTATAGAGATAGTCTGTTTAGAGCTTCCTTATCCTCTCCACTTCAGCTCTTTCAGTTCTCACTGAACAACCGTGCAAGCGATTCCTCCTTCTAGTACCACTTGCTAAAATTCCTGCGCATTCCATCACCTGAAAAGTCATTGTCAGAGAGCCTTTGTCAGCCTTCACGAACACTGCATCAGCACTCATATCATCCAGTTCTCCTTTGAAATGCATGGTTTTAAATGCCTGCAGTTAATAAAGGTATTTCATATAGCATGTGTTCACAAAAATAGAACACTGGGGCATTAATGTACCCTGTTCACAATTGCTGCTACTTTCAAACCACCACGGCATTTTTGTCGATGACTATGAAAACTAGCGTTGAAAGTCGAGCTAGTTGGTCAGACAGCATCATGCACCACGCAGCAGAGTAGGCGACGAAACACAGGAGAGGCACACAATACACACACACACATAAACAAGGACAATGCTGCACTGACAACTGATTAAATCTAACAACAACATCCTTCTCCACTTCTAAGGACACACACCACTTCTTCTTTGACGGCCCTCCCAATGATCTAAAAGGTCTTTCCCTTTCTTTGACAGAACAGAAGGCAATAGATCATTTCTTGATATTTTGCCGCCGTTTTACCATGATGAGAAAACTGTATTTAGAGAAGCCGTTACAACAGCTGGGTCTTAATTTGAGCAGCCAGATTCTATTATCGTTCGGTGCCACCATGCTTGGGTGCAGCCACACATGTTTTTGACGCCATTCAAAACTTCTTAATAGAAACAAAACGTCTGCCTTGCTAATATGTTTTGAATTTTTAATCTGTACATATAAATCTTAGCATTCTCCTACTGCATGCGTTAGTATTTACTCTTTTTTATTTTGGTTTTTCATATTTAAATTTCCTTCTCTATTCCCTAGCATTTATTTCTATTTATTTTTGCGATGCAGTTATACATCTCAAAATCTAATATCTCTGCACCCCAATTCTTGGGCGATCCTTCCGTGTGGGTCAGTTCAGTTCATTCATTCAGTCGTGTCCGACTCTTCGTGACCCTATGGACCATATCACGCCATGCTTTCCGGTCTCTCACTATCTTCCTAACATCACACAACTTCATCTGCAGCGCCTCGAGGATGCCATCTAACTGCCTACCCCTTCTCCGGTGACCCTCAACCTTTCCCAACATGAAATCTTTCTCCAGCAATTCCTCTCTTCTCATCAGCTAACCAAAGTAGCTGAGCTTTAACTTTAGAATTTGACCCTCCAATGAGCAGTCAGGGTTTATGGTCGACAATATCGACTGATTCGATCTTCTGGCCGTCCAAGGAACTCTCAAGAGTCTCCGCCAGCACCACAATTCAAACGCGTCAATTCTTCGGCAGTCAGCCTTCTTCACAGTCCAACTCTCGCATCCATACATCACAACTGGAAAGACCATAGCACGAGTTATATGGATCTTGGTTGGCAGTGTAATGTCTCTGCTCTTTACTAGGCGGTCAAGGCTAGCCATGGCTCTCTTTCCCAAAAGATGCCGTCTCCTAATTTCATGGCTGCAGTCTCCTTCCGGGGTAATCTTGGAGCCCAAGAAGAGAAAATCTGTCACAGCTTCCACTCGTCCCTTGATACTCCAGGACTTGATAGGGCAAGACGCCATGACCTTTGTCTTTTTAATGTTCAGTTTAAGCCCAAACTTCTCACTCTCTTCTTGTCTCATCAGAAGTCTCTTGAGTTCCACTTCACTTTCTGCCATTAAAGTGGTATCATCTGCATATCTAAGGTTGTTGATACTTTTCCCAGCAATCTTCACTCCAGCTGAAGACTCGTCCAGACCGGCCTTCCTCATGATGCACTCAGCATATAGGTATGTGCCATCAAATTAGAGAACAACAACAGTTGTCAGTGCAGCATTGTCCTTGTTTATGTGTGTGTATTGTGTGCCTCTCCTGTGTTTCGTCGCCTACTCGGCTGCGTGGTGCATAATGAAAACTAGTGCACCATTTACTTATTTACACCTCTTGCATGTTGGCTTCTATCATTTTTTAATTGTACCGATGAGCAGGCAAAAATAAACATTTTTATCCTGCCATAAAATGTGCATATGGCGATTTTCACTAATTTGCTAACCTTATTGGCTTCAGGAAGAAAATGCCATTTCAGAGCTTGTAAATCATCCCAAAAATAGCTGACTTATGACAGCAATTGAGAGAAGAAAAAACACCATGAGAAAATGCTCTCATCTTGCAAGAAAAGCTATGTCAAGTGACTCAAGTGCCACTTCCCTGTTCCAAGAGATGTCTCAGATAGTGAAACCTGCTGTTGTCTAGAGCACTCCTCCCCTATATCGGGCTTAGCGTGTGTAGTACTGGGCGAGAGATGCACCAGTAGCTGGTCACATGGCACTTCTTTCAAGGAGACTAAAAAAAAAAAAGCTGCATAAATGATATACATGGGTGCAAACATTACAGCCAGTTGTTTAAGACACCCTACTACCACTGAATCTACACTTTGTTTCTGAAGCCAATTAAAATGTTACCTAATCAATATTTACCAATTGCCTTTGAAGAACAAAGATACTGCAGACTTCTGCACATGCACAATTGCATCACATGGTTCCAACCGCTGGTATCGCTTTCATTTTTTTTTTTCTGGAACTTAATATAGAATTATATACGATTGACACAAGGCTGCAATAGGCAAATGAAGGTTCACAAGTGGTGCTAGAATGTTCTGTATAGGGCCTGAATAAAGGCTATATAGTAACGAGTCTGGACTTTTTTTTTTTTTTCGTCACTTTTTTATTTGTCACAAATCTATATATATAAGAGGCTAACTTCTGCACAAACTGAACAAATTGTGAAGCAGTGCAGAATATTCACTATACACAAAATGGCCTTGCTAAAACAATAAAGAGCCAATGACCCACATTTTGTGTGTGCCAAAAAAAAAAAAAAAAGCTTTGGAGCAAAAACACAACAAAAAAAAAACTTGCAAAACATCATAGATGGCACCAGGACTAGAAGATATCTTTCTTTGCAGCAACAGAAACATTGCACAGCAGTATACTAATACATTGTAAGAGCACAAAGTTAAAAAAATAAAAATTTTGAACTGCACAAAAGCATCTTTAAAAAAGAAAGGAGCTTTAGAGGAGAAAAAAAGAAAGCAGGGCTGTGGACACCCAACAGATTTTTACAGATGCCAGGTCAGTAAACAAGCCCCCGCTGGTGAACACATCCAGGTGCAAAAGTATAAGGGCACTTGTGGAAAAGAGGGCTTAATTTTTTTTTTTTCTTTTCGTTCACACCAGCCTGATCTGCACAATCGGCAACAGTGTCGGGTGTAAAGGACAAAAGTTGCAGCGCTAACGACTCCAGTCCACAGAACATCCGGAATGATTCTGTGCAATAGTAAACTTCAGTTTGCCTCGATGCATTTTTCAAAGCATTCTAGCACATGATCGGTGCACTGGAGACTATCAGCTTTCCCAGCAACTCTCAACAACACTGCAGCCCATTCTGACACTGTCACCTTCGTGCATTGTAAGTTACTGGTGCTACTAGTATGCTCAGTTTTGTTTCCTTTATAAGAAAAAAAAAATAAGAAAGCAAAAGAAGGCTCCAAAGAATAAAAATAGTACAGGGGTATTTTTGTTTGCCTGTTTAAGCCAGCACACACACACTCAAAAAAAGGGGGAAGATGCCTCTTCTCATTCTTGGGTATCTTAGCACGTGCGACCAGCACACAGTGCCCGATACACCAGTCACTCATATTTTTTTTATACCGACGCATCCATACACACATTTTCACACAGATATTCGCAAGGTACTGTATATACATCACAAAGGCAAACATTAATATAGATGCAGTCTTAGCCAAAGCAACATGGTGCTTCCAAAAATATCCTTGGAAAAACACACCGACGTGAGAAGGTGATGAAATAGTGTAGCCAGACAGCAGAGTGGCTCACCTGGTCGGACTGTTTGCTAAAGACAAGACGTGCCAGCACAGATTGATTATCTCACAAATGTAAATAATCCACTAAGCACAACAGCTCTTACAGTATTCCACTTTGAAAGAGCTCCCTGATAAAAAAACTGGCTACAAAAGCAAAGCTTACATAAATGTCCTAAACAAAGAGGGCTCAACGGTTTGTTCTCTAGACTCATTTCACTACTACGCAAAGCACAAAATGTACATGCGCACACACATGTAAATAATACACACATGCCATACTGTTGCACGGTGTGAAATTTCGAATGTCAAAAAACATTTCTTTTTTCCCCAATTTTTATGGGCAGAGGTAATTGCAATCAAGAGTGGAATACTGTATAAAAATTTGTAGCACAATTGTACTCGACAACAGTCTCTCATTCATTCCTGCAGAAAAAGAAACTGGGGAAGGTAGGGTTTCCCCTAAAAAGTGCAAAAGCACCAAATCATCATCTCGTAGTACACCGGTCAACATCAGCCGCTTGGGGAATGGAACAGCTCTATAGATAAAATATGCAAGAGATTCTTTTGTTCAAGGCAACAAATGCTTGCTACACCTCAGTGCTTGCTGTACAATGACACCCACAGCTGTTTCACATATGTGGATGCCAACCAGCAATGACTGAAGGCATGAAGGCAGGGTACGTCACCACAAAAGGCATGCCACACTAATGTGCATGAAACGAGTGACAGCCCTGCACAGTGGCTTATATTACAGTGATTAGTAAAAATAACTGCTTTGTTACAGTGTCATGCTTACCGCAGACAGAGGTAACCATGTAGTCTCCTCGAACAAAGTAAGGCTTTTTGTTTGTCATATATTAAAATATTCTGTAGAACATTTGTCAACGATGCAGAAGTACAAAAAAGGCAGCAACCTGTTGCTTCTTGGTATGCATCAAAGCAGACACACTACACATCATACTAGGCAAAATAAGCGCTACTGGACAGTAGAGGAAACAATTAAATACATCAAAAAGGGACACTGAGTATGTGCAGGTAACTGCTGATCAGCTTATTAAAAACACAGGCAATCAATATTGATGCAACCCCTCCCCGTGCTCCTTTGTCCATCTGAGACCACATCCATCCATAAAAAGCCAGCTTGTTCACGGCAGCAGATCTGCAAGGCACTATTACTACGCTGACACAATCTCTTCACAGCAGGTACAAATGAAGAATGTGCAACTAAAGCTAAAACAAACAAACGACAAAGGATTGTAGCCAAACACTAGTTTCTTTTACTTTCTTCTTCGGGCTAAAAGTGGGACAGCAGCGAGGAAGAAGAAAGAAAAGAAAGTTGCACACATGGACCACAGCTATCTTTCTTTAAAAAGCACAAGGAGGGTTTTGGGGGGAGGTCACTTTTGTATCGTAGCACTTTTGTTTTTGCTGGCACCAAGAAACACTGACTAGCTTCTTCGTTTCTCGAGCAAAGGCACCAGCCCACACTTAACGCACACATACTGTTGAAAGCCATAGCACAGTAGGCAGAACAACACATCTTTCTATTGTATGCAGAGTCAAGGATGACAGAGGCACAAAAATTAAAATTACGGTGACGCTGCTGCTAGGGCGCAGCGAGCACTGCAAAATGTACGTGTCAAGTTTGTCCAGTGACACCGCCTCGAAAAACAAAGCAGGCCTCTTTTAGAAGCAAAGCACAAGTAGTCTTTCTCGTGTCTACAGCTGGCGTAGGCATTCTAGCAAAATTTGCGACCTGGCATATCCACCATTTCATCATGAAAGTGGGAAGACTACACAATGTAGAAATTGCTGCAAAAAGGAGGCAGCAATTGAATTATGAGAGGGGGGAAAAAAAATAAACACAGACAGGAGTATGGGAGCAAAGGAAGACTGCCTTTGGACAGTGGAGTGTTTGTTCCTGTCTGCAAACAACTCAAGTACAATGCAAAAATGGAAAGACAGAGAAAAACAAAAAACAAAACTCTGCACACTATTGCAAAGAGAGCACTCTTGTCGCGCAAACATAACAAAGAGAAAACAAAAGTTTGTTTTGTTTTGTTGTTTTTTTTTTTTCACATAAAATCAAAGTTCACTGAGCTAGTCCCTTTGTGTAGTTTTCCTTCGTCAGACCAACCGGCAAAAGCGGCCGGCCAGCCAGCCGGCCAGCCCCATCGTGTGCAGGGATGGTCGCGGGAAGGTGCCACAAGTGCACTCGTGATGTGGAGCGATTCCCCAGAAACGAAGCCGTTGTGAGCGCAGAAGAGAGAAGTTCATGAGGCAGGAATGAGCAGCGGATGAGTGAGTGATGGCAGCAGTTGGCGCACTTCTTAGAAGATGGCTCTCCTTTTTTTTTCTCAGACCCTCCAAAGCCGAGTGGTGGTGTGTTCCTTATCAGGCCGAAGTGTGTCTATTATCAATTCCTGAAAACAGCAATGTGCGACAAGAAGACAATCAGTAAAATATGACACTTTTCTTAGTTTTCTTTTTCTCTTGCATATCCGCTATAAAAGATTCATCACAGACCCGACTCTTCTTTATTCTGGCAGCAGAATAAGAATTTTTGTAACACAACCACTCAAAAAAAAAAAAAGAATGTGCACTAAAGAGACCCGAAAATATCCTTTAGCGATGCCACCATTACTTTGTCTGTGAGGCCTTTTCCTGATACCACCGTACTGCCAGCATTCTTTTCAATAGAGACAAACCTGATGCAGCGTGTGTGGTGGTTCGGGATAGTTAGCATGGGCAGTTGTCCTACCAACAAGCACCAATGTATCGTAGCTTCCTTAAGACAAGAAACTACCAGCTTTGTTCCTTCTTTACTGAAGCCTACTTGTAAATTCAGCACATCACGAGTGAAATGCATGTGGGGTAAAACAGGCTCTCACGTCTGCAAAATAAGAAAAGGTAGGACTACAACACCAGACACAAGCATTTTTTGCTTTCGTTTTTCAAGGTCTACTTTCACAAGCAATAGCAATCAAAGCAGAGTTGCAAGTACAGTGTAATCCACTTGTTTGTAAGTTGTAACGATACCAGATGTAACGATATAACGCTTATAACGATCAAATTCTCGGAATTTATCAGTTTTCCCATTGCCCCTATGTAAAAATAAACCATATACTATAACAATCCACTGTCGGCGGCATATTGGATACAACGATAGCTTTCTTACAACTGAGATGTTTACCACGAAAATTTGACTGAATGTTTGGTAAAAAAATAAAATACTAAGAAGAGGACAATGCGAAAACTCAACATAAGTGTTGAAAATGAAACGGCGTGGAGAAATCTACGAGCGGCGTTGCAAACGGCCAGGAAATGAGCGCTATCATGATCGCAGTCACTGCCTATCGCCGCACAAAGAGTGCAGTCATATGATCATCACCATCGCTTGATTATGCATCCGTGGAAGACGCCGACCAAGGTGACGGTGACAGCGTGATAGCTCTTGAGATGAAACAGAAGATTCATTGCAATTTCCGACAGAGTTTCAAGGTTGGAAGCCTCACGAAAAGATACGGACATTTGCACTCTACATTTTAGCGACCATCAAGGCTGGGGATATCCTGCAGTTCATCCAGTCGCTGATTGACATCATGCACGTAAAGAGGCCCGACGCCAACGTACGCATTTATACTGGAAGCAATGCTGCTCACAGCAACTGTCAAGCTCCAGCTGCTGCTCAAGCGAGCACAAATGTCATAATTTCTTAGCATGCTAAAGTTATTTCGTGGCTATGTATCTTGTAATAAGGTGTTCAGTGCTTTTTATGATGACTTGCATTGTTCAACCCGATTCACTCATCGCTGGCAAGTAGGCAAGACTACATGGATAGTGTGTTGTCCCATTTTTCCTTTTTTTTTTCTTCTGCCGGTCCAGATGTAACGATAATCGGTTATAAAAATCGGATTCTCCGGTTTTCTCAATATCGTTATAAGTGGACTGCACTATACGACAAACTACAAATGTCATTCCTACACAAAACTGGCAACTCCGCCACTTCATTATCCAACAAACCCAGAACGCTACTCCACGCTTTTCAATAACAATACCAAATTTCATGCAAATGGCAAGGCCGAAAGAAAGCAGCGAAGCAGTTCATGCTACAAATTAGTTTCCTGGTTTCTCAGCCTAGAAGCTGAAGATCTGACAAAGCATATCTCCCTTGCGTGCGACATAACAGGGTTGCACTGTTAGAAAACACATTGCATCTCATTACCACAACAAGAAAAAAAAAGCGGTGTAATACGGCCAGCAGTTCAGGCTGTTAAAGTACACAGCAAATGGCACACAGGTAGACAGACACACCCGGGGCTTGGTCGTTCAACCCCTCATAAATAACCATGCCAATTACCTCATTTCTTTCGACACGAGCCAAAATGCCTTTCAATGTTGCCGCAGTTTTAAAAGAAAAACTGGAATGCAAAAGGTAAGGGCACTCAGGTGGCGTTGTGGAAGCAAGCCAGAGAGCAAAACTTAAACACGTAATATTTACACAGCTGATGATATTGCTGTCTATGCTATGGCTATATGTCTGAGGCCTTTGCAAGACAGCATTTAGGTATTCAACCAAGCAACAAATCTACCGCTTGTCTCATGAAGTGCAGGAAAACAGAGGCCGGCAATGCCATCTAAGCTTATACAAACTACCACAACAACCATTTTTATCACATCAGCTTGAGTACAATGGCATGACTGGTGGCCTCCACCATGAAGTCAAGCTAGAGGGAGAGCTCCTATGAAATGAGTAGTTTCCGAAACTCACTGCCCAGGGTTTCTACTCTGATACCGCTTACGACATTACACACTGAAATATTAAAGTAAGGTTCAACCCAAAAGTTTGAACGAAAAGCAGATAGCATCGTGAGGGCAACAAATGAAAGCTTGGAGCAGGAAGTAATAGAAAAGAATGAAAAATGAAACGTCACTGACCTTGTTGGAGAGTCGGGAGCCAAACTCCTTCAGCTGTTCGTCAATGCTCTTCTTGGAATCTGAGCACTGCGATTGTGAGACTGAAGCACTTGTTGCCCCAGAAGATGCCGCCTCACTTGCAACCACGCCAGAGAGACTAGAAGAACCTGGAAATCAATTGGTGAAGCTGTTAGCGCCGTTGGCTAATGAAAAGCAAGGGAAAATGAACGTGAGAAAATACCATTAGAAAAATTAAAAAAAAAGGAACGGGGGGGATGGGGGGGCAGGTTCATGACGCCGAATGCTGTATCTTAAAGCAACATCTGCAGCACAAGATTCCCTTGCGTTAAAATGAAATTCCAATAGTCACTGACTTAAACGCTACCATACGAAACCGTCTAAATCATGGCCCTGACATCTCTGTGAAAGACTTTTACTGTGAAGTTTGCTCTACATTCATAAAACTAATGACATCGCAGCAGCAATACAACATGCATTTGGTACTCTAAACTGACAGCTCGGTCGCGCAATGAATGTTACGCAATGCAAGCTGCATCCGACCGTAGCACTCACACATGGAACAGCGCGCTCACCAATCTCATCCTTGCTTCCTGTCCTGCGGTGTGCCGCTGTTGCACCTGCAGCGGCCGAGCCCAGGGTGACGGAAGAAGCCGCGCGAGCGTGCCGCGGCCGCCCCATGACTGCATTCTGCAGCACAGCGTCTTTCTCCTGCGAGTGCTGCTGAAGCACCCGGATCATGGCATCCTTTTCTGCAAGTCGAGACTCCAGATCCTTCAGCCTAAACGCAGTAAGAAAGAGAAAGCAGGGGTAAGGACGAGGAGAATAACTCCACCAAATCGTGCACAGCGAGCACAATCCCATTCCAATTTACAACTCACACATGCACCAGACAAAAGAAAAAATAAAACTGAGCTTGCTAAAGGACGACAAAAAGTGACCGCGAATGCTATGCTCGCGTAAAAAAGAAAAAACAACTTACTTTCCCTCCTGCTCGGCACACTTGCGCTGCGAGGCATAGAGCTCGTCCATCTGCTTGAGCTTCTCCGACCGGACTTGTGCAATCAGCTTTTCGCTCTCCTGGGAGGTGCGCTCCAATGCTGCTATCTTGGCATCCCTGCAATCAGGCAGTGCAACAGGGCTTAGGAAGGCCAGAAACTGTAATGCCACACTACACTGTTCCACATCTCAAGGAACACTGCAAACTGTCAGGCCTTCCCAATAATAAGCATGACTACGATGTTTTGGAACCCTAATTGAGGTACTGCCCAGCTCTCACACTGCTGAATGTACAAGGTATGTAAAGTCAAATCTTCAGCAATGTTCAAAACAATGCTGCTTAAGTGCCCTGGCACAGAGCCATGTCACAAGGACCACACATATATGTGAGACTAAATAAATATGTCAGTTTTCATTTTTTTTTTCTCTGCTGCTATTGCAGATTGCCGTTACTCTTTAGTAAACATGCTTCACATTATGCCACTGAATGAAACCTTTGAGGCAACTGTTATAATTTACACATTACTCAGCAGGACACAAAATTGGAATGTAAAATGAGGCTAAGCTTCAAAATTTAATTAATGCTGGGGCATGTCCAAGCTGGAGGCGTTCAGGCTGCTTGCAGCTCTGTCCCCTTCTTGATGTTGCTCATATGGTTGCCTGCCCTAAACCTATATCCAGAACATTTTTTCGTTGACAACAACATCATTCTGAAAGTTTGTATCGCAACGGTTCAGTTGTTCAAAGAGCAGTGAAATGCACTGCCATCCTGAAGTGTGAAGTGAATAAGTTCATCTGAGAGAACATTGCTGAAGATGACTTTTTCCTTCCCACCACCCGGAAATTCAACAAGTGCTATATTAATTTTTCTCATATTCTCTCTCCTTCCTGCCACAGTGTAAATTCACCATTATCATCCTTTCACATTTCTCTCACCTACAGCCATTGCCGCATTTAGTGGTAAACGCCAGGCTATTTTTCACAAAAAACCTGCACGGTCTCCCTCCAAAGCAAATAAATACCTCGGCAGCTGGGTTGAGTTGAGCCTGTTTGCAAGCTACTTGAGGGATTAGCCACAATTCCGCCAGCAATTGCTTCACCATAGCAACAATTATATATTATTTAAATGCAAGAATTTGGGGCGCAGATCTGTGGCCCAGCAGAGCTACATTGCCACGCACACACCACATGCCGTCTTCTCAATCGGGCAGCTGCAACAAATGATAATAGCAATGCCCCGTCTATACTACACACAAACCAACACGTGCAGCTGTCATATGCTGGCAGAGACAGTTTTGGAACCAAACTGTATAATCCGATTCACACCAATATGGGTACTTTGCAAGCAGCACGGGCACTGAAACCTTCTGCAAAGAACGCAACAACCTCATTGTATTGAATTACAGCAGCAACGAAACGAGTGTTTTAAAGACAGCTCCGTCCATCATCTAAAATAGTACAGTTCACAGGCACATTAACGCAGGATATGCTATCTCTCAGAAGAACCCGGCCTTTGAAGCCTCAAGGGCAGGAAATGCGAGAACAAGATCGAACACAAATGAAAAGACTCACTTGGGCACAGAGGCAGCATCCACAGCTATCTGACGCATCGTGCTTTCCTCCAGGTATCTCTGCTCCCACTGATAGGAGAGATAAAAGAAAAGAGCAAGGACCTCAAATTCCATCCCCTACCTGGCAGGATATGGCGCAGCCCTTTCACATTTCTGACAAAACTACTCACCTTCGCAACCTCGTTTTCCAGGCTGATAATCTTCTCTTCGTATTCTCGCAGAGTCTTCCTAAGCATCTCCATGTCTTCCGCTTCCTTCCTCGAATTGCTCATAGATTTACCGTCATTCTGAAAGCACAAACACGCGGCCAAGTTACACTCAGCTCGTCTAAACATGGCCAAATGCTGCTCTTGAGCACAGAGCTCTAAAAGAAATGACAGTAGTACCGTGAAGCAGCATTACTACCGTACAACACATCACACCTGATACATACCACAAACTATCGAAACCTCGCTCGGCAAATGAGCGTTCTCACACTGCTGTCTCATGTGAGGGATAAGAAGCAGTGACCAACCTTTTGAGCCGTGAGATTCTCCACGTCTCGCTCCAGCTGGCTTCGGAAGCGCTTCTCCATCTGGAGTCGCCGCTCGCTTGCCATCTGCATGTCGGCCAGGTGCTTCTGTAGCTGACCGGCCCGTTCTACATAGAACTGCTTCTTGCGGCACTGAGTAAAGGAAGCAAAAGAGGATACAAGAACTTTTAAAGACCTGAAGCACAGGCAACTGTGGCACTGCACTTGGAAACGCTTCGCTTCGGCAACAAGTCAAACTTGGTCCTCACCTCTTCCTCCAAACGAACCACATTGGCCTGTGCATTGTTGAGGGCGTTGTCGAGGATGTCAATGTGATTGCGTTGCTCTTGCAGTGTTGCTCGTTGCGCCTGCAGCTCAATCTCCTTGCGCTCCTTCTCAGCTGTAAGCTCTTTGTCTGCACGCAATAAAAAAAAAGAAAAAAAAAAAAGGATTGATGGTACGGCCACGACAATGCAGTCAATTCCCAATAACTCAACGAGGACTACAAAATTACTTACTCTGTGTAAGCAGCTGAGCAATGAGGACGTCCCTTCTGCTGACCTCCTTTTTCAGTTCAGAGTCTCCATGTTCTGGCAGCTGCATATTTCAAAACATTTATTAAGCTCGAGAAGTCTCAATAATTGCTAAGGGCAAGGCTGCTGGCTGGCAGAGATAGCCCTACTCACCGATCGGATGGACAGCTGAGCCAAGGTAGTGTCCAATTGTTCTGCACAAGTGAAAACAAACGACTCAGCCCAATGTCCTAAATAACAGTAGCCAACTGATCAACACTGCAGTGAAATGTGCAAGTACTGAACATGAAAACTATACAAGCTTTAAGGAACTGAACGTCAGCTTTTAAAAACTAAGTCTTTACCCAAAACAAAGAGTGCAGTGACCAAAGTGGTCAATTATGCACAGCTGTCTCAGAAATGGCTCAAAAAACTTTCTTTTTACTGAACTTTTAAACCTGCAGGCACACTTTTTTCTTCGGCACATCAAAGCTGAGCAAAGTAATTCGCATGCAACATCAGCAGCCACCGGACAATTTTTGTCACTGAATGCATCAAATGTCATCGTGGAGCATGTCTTTAGACCAACTGCATTTCTGACTATGAAGTATGCGCTTATATGCTCTGGAATGCATTACGAAAAGTTCATGCAGTGCAACACTACACAGGAGTGCTGCTATTCAGATGTAGACTATTCTAGCATTCCTTTCCAGCAGAAACTTTCTGAACAGACCTCAAAAAAAGCACCAACACATCTCAAGCACCTCCTAAGGAATGGAACATGATGCAATCAACAAGTAGCCCCAACGTGGGTATATACTGTTGCTGTTAGTTTAATCGCAGGACATTGTTTCTATGCTCTTTGCACAATTTTCTGCACCAAATTTAAATTGAAAAACCTTTAGCCCGTTACATTATGTTCAATTCGACCATTATAAGAAATTAAGCTCTTTTCACTTGGACCACAATCTCATGGCCCATGTTAGCAATTTATTATCTTCTTCAACGTGATCAAATTTGCACATAGCATGGCCAAAAATTGTACGCTCAAATATTTTGCTAGGACAGAAACAACTTTTGCTTCTTGCAGCTTCCCGCCTCAGCAACAAGCAGCATGCCACCATCTTAACCAAAGACCAAGCCTGTGGCTCAAGCTATTCATACTAACACACACACACACACACACACACACACACACACACACACACACACACACACACACACACACACACACACACACACACACACACACACACACACACACACACACACACACACACACACACACACACACACACACACACACACACACACACAAACACTATGTGCACACATAACATAAAACTTGAGGCCGATGACGATTGCGGCCTAGAACAAGGCTTGTGCATAGATGAATCTATGTGTGTTCACGCCATTCTGCCTTGTTCTCAGAGCTCCTCCGCTACCATTACACTCTGGCCACCTTTAAGATATGGCCATGAATTCTCTGTAAAGGTAGAACTGCCCGTCGACCGAAGCGAAGAATCATCTGGCCTACCTTTGAATCGGCGCGCCACCTCCTGAGACTTGCTCAGCTCCCTCTCAAGGCGGGACTGCATGGCAGCGTGCAGGCGCTCGCGCTTCTCTGTGGACTGCACCAAGCTGTCGTGGTCTCCCTGCAGCTTCTGCAACTCCAGCTCGAGCCTCTGCAGACGCGACACCTTGCCGTAGTACAAGTCCAGCTCTGCCTTCAAGGCACTGTTCTCCTCCAGCAACTGCTGCACCGCTTGCACTGCGGTCTCGGGTTCCAGGGTCAAGGTGCTCCCGCTGGGACGGACGTGCATCTGCGGCTGTTGTTGATACTGCTGATGTTGCTGGTATTGCTGCTGCTGCTGCTGGTATAGGAGTGCAGCTGCAGCAGCAGCTATGTTGTTCTGCTGTTGTTGCTGCTGCTGCTGATGTTGCGGTGAGGCCTGCTGCGAGAAGGTGCGCGATGGTGAACCCCTGCCAGCACAGACACTGGCACTTGCTGCGGCTGCGTCAATGTCGACGGTTGCCATCTTCCAGCGTGGTGAGCTGCTTCCGCCATTCCCAGCCTGCGGCAGAGGTGAGCAGCAGATGGTGATGTTAGAAAACCAGTGTTAACAACAAGCTCTCTTTCATGCAAGCACAACGCAAATGCTACCATGTTTATTCGGACATAGGTCAGCGTGTCCGAATAAAAGAAAAAAAAGGGACTTAAAAAGGGAATCCATACTATAGAGGCACTGCATTAGTTGTTACTTTATAACTGTGGAGACATTCATTACTTGTTAACATAGCACAAGGTAGCCACATAATGTGGTCGTACAGGCACAAGGCGTTTGCTGCATGCCGGAAGACTACTAGCAAAGACGTGCTGCACAGCAAACAAAAGGGTATTTGAATGTAGCTGCCAGGCTTTACATTCACACCAAGCCTCAAAGCTGGTGACTGCTGTCAGCTCCCCATTCCTCAACAAAAAAACATTATACTGCTCATGAGCTCCAAACAAGCAGAACAGTAATGAATGACAGGAATAAAAAAAGTAGTTTACATGTCATTCTACGCTTGTTCAAGCAGCACTGCATAAGAAGAAAAAGAGTGTGGACAAAAGCAATTGTGGTTACCAGCCTCTGCTTTTTTCCATAGCGTTTGTTACGTTTAAGAATCACGCCGGTTCCGGTAAGCGTTAGATCTCAACTCAGCTCAATGCCCCCAATATGCGAACTCCCGATTTCTGGAATTGCAGGACGAAGTGCTGGCACACAGAGCTGTTTTCATGGTTGACATATTTAAGAGGTTATTTTTTTAAAAAGTGTCACATTAGCGCAGTAAGCCTTCAAGAAAAGTAATAATAATGATCTCAAATTCTGCAACAGGAACGAGCCCAAATGGAGTACTATCACACACCAAGCAGAACACCCTTCAATGTTTAGGGCCTGGGTAGTCCAAATGCACGCCACCAGTTTCACAAGTTTCACATTCAACGCAAGCTAGTAAACTAGATTCACGCAAAAAGGCAACAAGACACCACCAGTCCACACATTCACAGGCATACACTACAAGTTTTGGTTAAAAGACAATACTACACATACCACATCATCAAGAAAACACTGCAAGTGCTTTGAAATTGAACACAGCGATATATGTACCACGGCGATAAGATATGCACTATGATCCCTTTAATCCTACATGTATGTACAAACACATATTGCAGGAAACGGGATTATTAAAACATCAAATGCTACGCACATCTGCTGCATACCCCTAAGCTGCGTCATGTGAACGCCACACCGCGCTTTTAGATAAAACAGTTGGTCTGGAATGTGATGAAGCAATGGAATGTTCAGCACATGGATGAAGGCCACTGGCAAGCACAGAACAACTGCCAAAAGAGAGCAGTTTCCTGCTGTTAAATCCATCCAAATGCCACAACAGATATTTCAGTACACAGGTCTATGTTAACAGAAAGCTAGGGCTCTACTGGGGCTACTAAAATGACCAGTACACAAAAACCAAAAAAAAATTCAAATGCTTGCAGAAAAATCTCTGCCTCAAATGACGACATCCATGCATTAAAGCCTGTCACGTGTTTGATAAGCTGCTGAAAGCACACAGTAACTTCAAGTAAGGAAAGTAAGACTGCAATTGAGAAACCATGCATAACAGTTTTGTTCCACAACCACAATCACTCTTATAAACATTTGAAACACTTCAAACTATATCCCAAAAAAAATCCTGTGATCACCTGTGATGCTCAAGCAATATAACTACAATTTTCAAGCGTCCTAAGCAAAGTACCCAGGGATATGTCTGCCTTTCCTCACAGTAATCAAAGCCTGTTTTTTTTTTTTTTTATTTCTGTTTCCACAGAAGCCCAGAAGGTTGCAGCATTATAATACATGGAGTTAATGCAGTCAAGGACACAGCCTTCACCTATAGAATGTTCACATGTGCATTCACTTGCCTGACGTTAAGGCAAGGAAAGGTGCAAATGCGGCATGATACCAGGGAAGTTTGATGCAATGAAAAATTGCTCAAATCGCACTGGTATTCCAAAAGCAGAGGAGCACCCGCATTTCTTGAAGGGCATCCCAAGCCCTACATCTCGTCATAAATGGCGTGGACGGTTGGAACCCTTGTCTCTCACTCTTTGCAGGTAAGGAATTGGTGACAGCTTTTCACACTGTTCCAGCACCACCACTTAACTGATTCTACCAAGCTCACTGCACACGTATGTACATATATTTCATTGCAGTGCAAACCATCGCTCCTCTCATGAGGCATTACAGCAGCACACCAAGACAAGACAAGTGGAAGAGAGACGGGACAACCACTACTACAGTTTTTCTTCTGTTTTTGCCTCATTTTGTTGTGCTAACGAAGAGCTTCATGTCCCCCTACAAATGTGCCCGAATGTCTGCTCTACTTAAGTGGTGCCTGCGATTCTCTCAGCTCATTGTCATGTGGCCCCTTTGAAACAACTGCTATGTCTAGGCATATACTGTTGGTAACAGGAGGTTCTGTATAATGCCTTGAAAACTGCAAATGTAGCATTGCTGGTCATCCAACTAATCACAGTTTTGAGATGTGTTTCAAATCACAGCTACCATTATTCACCCACTGGGTGCTACAACTACCACATTCTTTGCAGTAGCAAAACTTGCAGAGGCTATTCAGACTTGGCAAACTCACTGACGAAAAGTATCCCGAGGCAGTAATAGGACGCACTTCAAGTTGAAAGGAGGAGAGATTGAAAAAAAAAAAGAAAGTTGCTTCACAACAGAAACTGCAAAGCATGGCGGACACTGCTCACCTGGCTAAGGTCGCCATGTGACTGGGAGAATGAGAAGCTTCCCGTAGAGCCTTTGCGCACACACTGAGGGTCCTTGTGAACTTCCTTGGCGAGGTGCTTAAGCACTTCAGACTGGTCCAGGTAATGCTTGGGTATCTCAGTGATTTCACGAACAGGTGCCGCTGCCGCAGTCAACGGTGCCATGCCTTTACCGACACCACTTTCGGGTAGCTTGCCGTAGAAGGGCGATGTGAATCCGTCAATGGAGCTGTTGTTCCGAATCACAAGCGTGTTGGAACGTGAGCTGATCTCGTCTTCGGTCAATGCAGTCTCTTCCCCTTGAGGCTCCTGCCGCTCGCCACGTCTCAAGGAAAGTCGCTCTTCTGTGCTAAGGTTCTCGGTTGATGTGGAGACATCAGTCTCGCTCCCAGAGCAGCTCTGGCAGTAACCTGCAAAAAAAAAGCATTTTCATAACTTCACTGGAACTCCTTTCATTTGTGAATGTTACTTAACTCATTTTGCAGAATAAGAGAAAGCATAAGAGATTCTACTGTGAAAGGAAAAAGCTGCTCCTCTACAGAGCCAATGTGAGCACCAAGAACAGAAAAAAAAATGCCATGCAAACAGCTGTGCAAAAAGCTGCATGACAACCGTCCCTAGCACATAGCATGAAACACAGCATTAACTGAAATTTATATACTGTTAATCACACCAAGAATTTCACCCGTTCTATATAAAAGCCGACCTCTTTAATTTCAAACCTTGAAGAGCAAGCAGCCAATAATTACATTACCTGCTTCTCAATGTACCTAAGCTGTACGAACACAAAAATGATAGCAAATGCATACACTTTCCTCACAAATATTGATCAGCGAATGCCTTCAACACCTCATGTCGCAAACTATTTTGTGTTTAGAAATTCCAGACAAAGCAGTTGGGAGAGAATTATACACGAAAAATCATAACAAAACCATACTTTAGAACTGAACTGCCCAATGTGCAACAAACTACTGCATGCCACTAGTGGAGATCTGCAAATAAATCCAGTGAACTTCGCATGCTGAAAAGGAACACTGGAACTGGAGAGCCAGAAAAGTTTGCCTTAATAAAGTAACACAAAAGAGGAAGACCCATGACAACTTGAATCAACATGTAGATATAGCAAACATTATAAGCAAAATTAAAATATAAGCCGACTGGAACAGCGGGGCTCTAAGGTAACAAAACTCTAAAACGCGTCTCCGATCGGTCCCTGGTAAGAAAAAAAAAATAAAACTCTAAAACGCGTCTCCGATCGGTCCCTGGTAAGAAAAAAAAAATAATAATATGATATCCAGGATAGCATGCCGAATATGCAAATCAACACACCTCCCCATGTCATAGCAGGGTGGGCTGGAAATTGACTTGCACTCGTGATTCGTACAGCCGTCAGCACACACACACACGATCTCACACAACCGGCAGAGCTCAGCGACAGAGTCGCACTGAAGAAAATGAGCGTGCAAGCTACCCGCTGCGCAGCGCTCGACAGCTATGTTACATCCACATATGTGCAAGATCACAACATCACAGCCGCGAACATGCGCTGCACTCACTCGATTGGTAGAACGGCGTCTGACCGTTGTGGGCGGCGTACGACGTCGAGAGTGTGTTACGTACAGCCTTCATCTTGAAGCGTGGATTTGATGAAATGCTCACGGTGTCATCCACTCGATCATTCGCGCATGCTGCAACGAAAGCATCAGTAGGCGCATGTCAGAACTCCTGAATCAAAACACATGTGGTCCAGCGACTGTGAGTTCGTACACCCACTACAACTAAACACGCGGATTCCTAAAGTGCAAACAGCTCAAGTTATCCGCGAATGGCCAGTCAGATGGAGCAAGCATCGAACGCTGCGCAATGTAAACGCTCGTTATCACGAGGACAAAGCCACAACAGAGCTCGTCGCGACACGAGTACGTCACCTTATCACAGGAATGCGAACCGTGTTGGTTGTCTCCGAAACTCATACGATGCATCGCTGCGGTAGTTCACACAAAATAAAACCAATGCTAACGCAATTAGAAGTCGAAACCAGATCGTGGCAGGAGCACAGAAACTGCGCACAAAAACATGACCTCCTGCTAAGTCTGCCTGCATCGCCGAGACATTGGAGGGCGCAGTCTTCCTCCAATGTATGAGACGTAGCACGTTCTGCTCCATTTTCGTTTCCCGCACGGGACGCATACGCCCGTATGCGCTTGGCGCACGGGCATGACAAGAGGAATATTCGAAGACACACCTCATTGCCAACCTTCCTGCACACGAGTAGAATCAACACTAGGTCCAACGCGACTGACGATCGCTCGAGCGTCCACAATTACGTGCGCATTCCACAGTCGACTGGCTTTAGGCCTATCCTCGTCGCTCGTGATGGGGTGCTCCGGGGCCGCCGCAGCGCCTTCCGTCCCGTACTCGCCAGACGGGCAAATGAACACCGATGGCGCTTACCTTACGCTGCCGTCTCGCTCGTAGCTTGTGTCGCAGTCGTACGCGTTAGTCGGTTTCGCGAGAAAACTCAAAAACGAGAGCGCAGAAACGAAACGTGTTCGAGCAATAAAGCACACTAAAGACACGGAAAGAAAAGAAATGTTTGGAATTCGCCCACGGATAAACGCTTACGAGGAGGAAGGAAGCGCATTCTCTCCCTCTGGAATTTCAGGCCTAGCGGAGAGAGCAGCGAGCCCGAGTTGCATGCAGCACTGGTAGCGTTAGTAGTGCGGCTGAGCGGGATGATGTGTAAACTGGCGTGCTTTCCTACGCGACGAAATGTAATCCGAAATGCGCAACCTGATAGCTACGTTTATCCACGCACAATTGTCATTAAACGCTGTAAGAACACCGTAAAATTTTGCGAGATTAATTCGGCTACATAAATGACCTAAAATAAAAATTCTGTAGTGATCATCGAGGTTCAACGTCAGCGGAACGCTACACCGGCCGCGCGCTTTCGTTCTCTCCGTATTGGCCTGACGGAGAGCGGACAGCACCGTACGCTTCCCCGTGCCGCACAAAACTCCCAAGACGGAGTTTCTAGTCACGCGTCGGCGACTGACCAATGAAAGGGCGCTCAGCGGGTTTTGCTTTTGGTTCTTTTCGCTTAGGAACCCCGCCGGCTAGGGAGGCAGATGGGCCGGCTCCGAAGTGACTGGCTGGGCGCGCAAAGGATGCGGAGTTTCCCCTCGGCTGTCTTACGTCGCTTGCGATGGCAAGACCTTGCATCCTTCGGCTGCCAAATGCAAGCCAACAGCACACTTCGAAGCAGCGGCGTCCGCTTCATCATAAAAGCCCCCTAATAATTTCCCCTTTATTCGCATGGGCTTAATTTGCAAAATGGCCTCAAATAGAAATGAAGTATAAGTTCGAAATTTTAGCTGATTCTTGCTATATAGATATAAACTAAAGGCTGTTCGTACTCGTAGATGCGCATTTGATCAAATGGAATTGATGCTATTATTATGGATCTGGCACTGCACTATTTCGGGTATGCAAAACGATGGAAAATGTATGCTAAGATGGCTGACTGTAGCACTTATGGGTGACTCTTTTTTACGCGTTCATTTCCGGCTTAGGAAGCGTAACTTCCTATGCGTTTTGTTATTGTTTTACGGAAGGTAGTCGCAAAAGTCATTTAACCAAAAACAATAACAATTCCGGTGCCTACGCTGACAAAACATGTGCGTAAACCCATTTTAACGCCGTTGTCTGTCTAGCGGAAGCAAGGCGCCATGCCACGGCGCACAGCTAGCTTTCATACCGGAGTTGCAATACGCGCATGGAATACCTTTAACGGATGTTCAAGGAAGACACGTGCTGAAGTCTTTCGCGGCGTTTTACATTTCGCAGAAGGAAACCATGCTAATGACAATATCAGGAATTTATATTTTTGCTACTCCCTCTCTCTCTCTCTATGTGGGTTGCGAAGGCTACGCCAAGCAAGTATGCATATTAATCGTCAAAGAACTCTGCTGAGAAGTCCGTGCATTTTCTCCTTTCATTTGAGTTCATATATAACTTTAATCCTTTTCGTCTAATCTTAAACTGAGTTTTGTATTTCGTACATGTTGCATCCTGATGTAACTCTTCGGTGACATCACGTTCCTCGCCAAATTTGACCGTATGGTTAACGGCATATTTCAGACGTAGGTTGCCATAATTGATCTTCATAGCGAATTAAATGTAATGGTGAAAATTTTAATACCTAAATATTAATTTGATAAAAAAGAAGACAGATACAAATGTATGAATACAGTGGCAGATTGCGAAGCTTAATTAGGCCCACGGTAATTCGAATAAAGGGATTCTTTTGCGAGGTTAGTTTACTAGCAGTATTGCATGAACAAAAAAAATAAGCAATCAGTTTTGAGGAACAAAACGAAGGCATGCACGACTGCTAATCGTAGGAACATTTATGGATGCGAAGAATCATACAGTGTGTTGAACAGGTCTGCATATGAAAAAGACCTTTCGAGAGTCCGTTGCAGCCGGTTTAAACGCATGGGCTGACCTGAAGGTCCAACGGGCCTTGGTCGAGCAGGAGCGCGCCGCGGCCGGCGCCAATGGGCTCATGTAAGGAGCCCACCTAGTGACTGGAAGGAACGGTCTCTTAACCTCCCTGTACAACATTGAAAATAAATGTTTTCATTCATTAATTGAGCGTCACGCCAGATGGGGATCAAAATTTCAATCAAAACTGCTATATGATAGTTTCAACTTTTCGTTTACGCTTAATTTTAAAACAAAACGAAAAAAAATAATCTCACCTGCCTCTTTTGCTGTAGTATCCCTCTTCTCTACAGAGACGCTTCTGCATTCATGCCGCCGTACTTCGCCCCGCGCGTAGTACGTGCGTCGCGGGTAAGCACGTGCAAGCGAGCAAAACGCATTGCATTTCAGAACCCCGAACGTACGCACCATGCGCTTTTGATTTTGTTGGTAATAATGATAATGAAAAGCTCACGCGCCCGTTAGTTAATAGAGGTACCATTAAACTGTCTTATCATTCTTGTCCTATATGACTTACAGATTGCGTCATGCTTCTGCCTTATCGCGCGCGGGGCCGCTCCAAAAGCGCAGTCGCGAATGAACGTGCTCTTATCATTTTATTGCACTGCTCCGCCAACAACATAGTGCGAACGCTCGTGTCTTGAAGCACATTCCAGGCCTAGGTACTTAAAAAGAAACCAGCAGAGAAGGATAAAAAAAGTGCTTGACTTTCTTTTCCGCTATAATTGTGATGCTTGGATAAAACGTTCTTCCCTCTTATACTCCGTGGGGCAAGCTATTTGCAAAATTACGAAAGGTATATGACAGTAAAAACCCTTAAAGGTGTAAATAGCTTGTCTGATGGCGCGCACTTCATGATTGCGTTCCTACGCGCCTGATGACCATGGTGTAAAAATGTATATGGTGTAAAAAGGGCTTGACTTTCTCTTCTTCAAATTGTGAAGCTCGGATAAAACGCTTATACTCATGGGGCAAGCTATTTGAAAATTACGAAAGGTATACGACGGTAAAAAATGTTATACCCTTAAAGGTGCAAATAGCTTGTCTCATGGCGCGCACTATACACGATTGTGTTCCTACACGCCTGACGACTATAGTGTAAAATTGTGGTCGAAACACAATCGTATGCTGAGCGTGTCATCCTGGTTGGCCCAGGTTATGGTCGCGCTCGCATTTGGTAGTGTTGCAGAGGGCTCTGGAAACGGCAGTATACATTCCGCGCTCGGTCCCCTGCCTTTTCTTTTTTATTGTTTATTTTTAATTCTTCAGCGCATTTCATTGATGTGAGCGCGGCGCAGCTGGGAGACGCTCGGACGCGACATTCTTTACTACGACCTCCACCTCACCCAAACACGGGTGATTTTTTTCTGGACGCACTCGAGCTTTAAGGGCACAGTTTGTAGGTGTACAGGTGCATGCTGTTTTCTTTTTTTTTTTTTTTTAGGCGCAAGATACGGCACAGCTGCTTCTCTCTTTTTTTTTTCTTTTTTTTTTTTTTTTTTTTTTTTTAACAGGTTCCGGTCCAGCAGCATGTGCGCCACGCAGAAGGTCGGACGTTTTACGATACCTTCCCATTAAACCGTATACGGTGTAATATTTCAAATTATACGTGCATGCCGGTACACAATGTACAGTCGTGAGCAAAACTGGTATACAACACTCAGCCGGGGACGGGACTCGGGAAAACTGCATCAAAATGCCATCTAACGATAGCGACAGGGAAAGCGACAGTGAGACATGCATCTAGATAAAATGGGGATCTGGCCCTGTTGTCTCGATCCCACAAAACTGCTACTAGATGAAGTCGTAACGCAGTTTTCTCGAGCTCCGCCATCGGTTGAGTGTTGTATACCACTTTTGCTCACGACTGTACAAGTGGAAACTTTTCATTTGTGTGCGCGTGTGTTTATTTGAAATATGTCATGCACTTTGTTTAGCTTCATACAAAATTTTACCCAGCGATGAAGAGGCGTCACAAGCAAGACACACATTTCTTTTCTAAAAGAGGTCCGTACATTTAATATATACCAACCGTCAGTTGGCCAACGGATTTTTTCGTTTGCGGTTCCTTAAGTAAACATTGGATCTGGTATTCGTTCAATACGCGTTTCCGACCACGCACAAAAGGAAATAGGAATTACGTTGAAAATACAAAAAGCACGGATCGGTTATCTCAAAACGTAGACAAAGAGTTATCAGGGAAGGAGACAGGAAATACACCATTGTCGAAGATTAGGGTTTACTAAACAATGCGAAAACCATGCACTCTGCCGCCGCGGCGCCAGTGTTATCCGCCGGCGAGGTTTGCGTACAAAAATGCATGCAACACTAACACTAGAAGGGCTTTATAATAACAAACTAGACTATACAGGTAATAAAGAAAACTTTCAAATGATGTCAGTGAGCGCTAAGGCCATGCTATAGTTGATCGGGTCATCATAAGCATAAAAAACTGAGCTACCACTTTAAAGAACCCCAGGTGGTCGAAATTTCCGGAGTCCTCCACTACGGTGTCTCTCATAGTCTGAGTTGCTTTGGGACGTTCACCCCCCCCCCCCTCCCCCCCCCCCCCCCCCCCCCCCCCCAAGCCTTTTTTTTGTTAGTGATGTGCTGGGAGGGCTATCATAACCCTTGTCCCTGCAGCGGAAGTGTATCTGAGCGGGAAAGGTCCTTTATGAGTGCGAAAGCGCATATCGTCAAAGAAGAGCAAAAAAAAAAAAAAAAAAAAAATGTTGCTTGCTTTGCTGGTTGCAGTAGCAACTGTGACCTCCCCCATCCATTGTCGAGCCACTGAAACGACGAGTTAGGCGATGGCATGCACAACGGATATCTCTTGCCAGGGCAACTCCCCACTATCGCCTTTATTATCGCTCAATTCGCTCGTGTAGGGCATAGCTAAAGGACCTACACGTGTCGCCAGATTTCCTCTCTTTCGTATCAATATCGTTGCGCAACCGTTTTTTGCTTACGTTCAGGATGGCGTCATTCTGTTTCGCATTCCCTTTTAGCATTCAGATTCAAACTGACGACATATTCAGCTCCAATTGTATGCCGTGAGGGCATTTTACAGTTTGCCTTACTCTGAACCGCGTTCTCTCGATACTATAAACCGCCAAGCTGCAGAGTCATGTCAGACAGTGACTCCGTAATCTGTTTTAGGTGGGAGTTTAACCCCGGCTCATTTCTTGCACTCTTTCTCGTGGAATGCATTTGGGCGTGCATTTATAGCAGTCATCGAAATATATCCTCTTTTAGAAGCACTGGGTATGCTTCGTCACGATGACCGGCGGTCGGTGAACGTTGACGATCCACAGCATGCACGCACGATCGAGTGCAGGGGAGATCAACACAACTCATCCGTATCAAACCCTTCTCAGTATCCTCCACTTCCGACTCTCCTTTGATGAACTCGTGAGGCGTGGTTACCCAGTCATCGTGAAGTCGGTACGAGAGAAAGCATCAGCTATATTACACAACATCGAACTCTGCGATAAAAAAAAAAAAAAATTAAACGGTGAAGGACTTTTACATTTATCTCAGCCACGGCGCTCCGCTCTGGTTCCGCTTCATGAGAGATCGACGAGGCCAGCAGGAAGGAAGAGAAGGAATACACGGAGGCAGAGGAAACAGAGCTGGTCGTCTCATCCCTTGAGCGTCTGTGAGCGTGCGTTGGCACCAAGGAGGTTAGATGGGTTACTTTACGTTGGCGCGGCGCGGGTGTTCAGAAGCAGTGTTTTGTTAGGTTTTGTTGATTAACGCCCCAAAATGAAAGGCTCCGGAACGAAACTCGCACAATACAAGGATGACTTGTGTTTCGACCCCATCGAAACGTGGCTGGTATTTGACCCGGCGTCTTTGAGTGCAGGCGAGCGCCCTAACTACTGAGCCACCGCAGCGGGGCCATTTGCCACACGCACTGCAGTCGCCAACAAAAACGTATACGTTCTATATAAAAACTTGATGCAAGACAATACTAGTGCCAAAAATAATTTATTTTACGCAAATAAATCTTTTCCTGTATCATAGGAAAATTATAAATTTAGAACGTAGCAAATTGCGGAATGTACTGTGCGGAATCCGCACAAGTAAAATAACTCTTGTTCCGCGGGCACCCTAAACTATACGGCGTACCTCATAGTCCGAGTCTTTTTAGGACGTTAAACCCAATAAACGAAACTTAAATAATCAAATCTGAAGCAAATCGCCTTGGAAGCAAAGAAATGAAAATTGTTCGAGTGACAGGCCTTCCATAAACTATGAAGACCAACGAGGTCTGATACAGCGTGCTGTGTACGGGTGGGGAAACCCTGGAATAGGGGAACCAACCAGTGGCTCCATTCATGAAAAGAATGACTAACAGTCAAGAATACTCTCTCGGAGCGATAAAGTTATATTTAGCTCGATCTATAATTATAAACTGTCGAGCGTGAGTACAAAGAAAGTAACAGTGTATACGACGTGCTAGCGAGGACAAATGGAACGAGCTCCAATTTGAAGAACACACCTCCAGCTAAAGCTGATTGTTCATCACAACGTTCCCACGGAAAAATGGAAAGCTTGTATCCGTGTGAGGTTTGCGCTGTTTTAAGTCGAGCTTCAAAACTGAAACGCGAGAACAAAGCACGAACATTTTAACACAGGGAAGTGTGATGCAAACCTATAGTATCCAGTAGCTTGCGTATAAAGCTGAAATCGCACTATACAGGTGTTAATTGCTGACATAACTATTCGATTTCAATCCAAAAAAAAAAAAAAAAGTAATCAGAGGGTAGGATCAACAGGCACGGTCACATGATTACATTAACGTGAGAGGGTTAGAGACCCGTTTTTTGGGAAATCTGAGAGCGGCGTCAAAGTTGTGATCGAAAAATCGCGAGCATGCGCCTCTAGCAGGGGATAGTTGGCACGTGACATGACTGATCGCTATGATTGGTCGGCGAGTTCTGTGACGTCACGAGAGGTGAGTAGCAAAGTGCATGTACGCGGACGGGTTCCTTAGGGGAACCGCAAACAGTAACGCTATCGCGTCGTACCTTTAAAGGCGCAGCCTAATTAAACGTACTGCACAGTTTATTTTTTTCTCGAATTGATGGCAAGTAAAGGACTTCATGCCGTCTTATAAACGCGGAAAATTCATACGCTTAAAATTTTTATGCTTTGTACTCACTCGAGATAGCACTGCATTTATTTCTTTGGGCGTCCGCTCAAGACTGACGTGTAGATTTTTTTTTTTTGTTTTTTTTTTTTTTTTTTAGTGTGCTAGCAGTAGGTAGATTATTATAGGGAAAAATCGAGCTATTAGACGCTGACGAGCATTATAGATATTGAGCGTTAGTTGACCTCGGTTACGACGAAGATGCATGTATCGACCTTATTAGTGATGTCACATATCGTTATATCCGAAGTCACATGGTCTGCGTGCATCTTCGTTATAACCGGGGTTACATGCTCTTTATATCTGGGATCACGTGGTATTTGTGATAAAGGCGAAGAGTGGGTACGCGCGCGCACGTGAAGAAGAGAACGAGGAAGTGAAGTGCAGAACGGCCGAAGGGCAGTCGATTGCTGCGTAGCTGTCTTGTCTACGATACAACAATATGCGCGTATACCTTCGTCATAACCGATGTTGCGTGTTCGTTATATCCAAAATCACCTGCTGTGGATGCATCTACGTTATAACCGAGATCGCGCATTCGTCATCTCTGAGGTCACGTGGTGGGTTGTGTGACTTCAGGAGACCACAAGTCATGGCCTATAGAGTTGGTAGCTCAGACAGTTTCCTTGAGAGACTCAAACAATGGACACTCAGACACGCAGTCTCATGGCCATGGACGCAAGGCCTATGGGTAGCAGATCAGCTGCTACCCATAGACCATGCACATTTGGCTTCGTGAGGCGGAGCGTTATATCTAATCGGTTGGCCCTTCGCGTAATGAGGTTACTGAGAGGAAGAAGAATAAACTTCATCACAATAAAGTGGAAGGTTAAGCGCGAGTACGTTGGAGGGGTCCTCAGTGGTCCAATAGTAATCTATCTGGATGTGGCCTCGCACCGGGCCCAGTCCACCAGATTATGGTGATCCGGCTGAGCGGCCAGCAGAGCTTCATCACCGGAGTTGTGCCAAGGAGAGGGGATGAAAGGCACTGCTATCGGATATGGAAAGTGGAATCGTCGATGTGTTTAGTTTGATAATGTGGTTGGTTGAGAATCGGGTGAATTTTATGTATTGATCTCCAGTCGTGCCCAGGCAATGATCTGAGTAATGTCGCGTGGTGTGTAGAGGCGGGAATGTATACGGTCTGACTGAAGTGGTAATGTAATGCGAGCGTATGATAGTCGAGGATTCGTATCGTTTGTCATCCACGGATTTGGTGGAGTGTTCCACAAGTACCTGGAAGGAAATTTCTCCAGCATATGCATGCAAGCGTTCATTAACGGGTATACCTTCCTCGTACTCAGGTACTCATGTGACGACAAGAAAATGCGAGAGTTCGGGCGCGCCGTCGAGTCTGTTTGCGAATCGGTGCAAATGATGCAACTGCGCCTTGCAAGCATTGTCTACATTGCAATGGCCATGGCCACGCATTCCGCATTGCATACGCCAGTCGTGCGGAGTGACCCCGCCAGTTCAACTGTTAGATTCTTGGGCGCACATTTAAGGGAATAGGGATTAAGAGATCAGCAATGTGCATGTATCCGTCTTTGCCAAAAGTAACCAGGCTGCACGTTTTGCTTCTCGCTTGTATTGTAAAGCCAACATGGTTTTACAGAGCATCACAACTTGTTACGAAGTGAGGACAGGAGCTCGCCTTTACTTTGCACATATTTACAGCTTCAGAAGTGGTAGGAATTCTCTACTACCCGACTGAGAAGCGGAACCCGCTGCCTGGTTACTTTTGGCAAAGACGGTACCTCAACCAGGACCCGAAATAGGAACTGCAGACGTTAAAGGTAAACAATCACAAATCAGTTATAAGATAAACAAAGCTAAATGATGGGCTACATTCATAAGCTAGCGGACCTAATAGTCTCATGTCTCATAGTTTAGTCAAGTAAACTGTTTTTTTTTTTTTTCGAAACAATCACCGGCTGGAATGGAACTCTTCCATTTTTTTGCAGTTCCCAGAAATGTTTGAATCAAGTGCTTTGTGTTTACTTTCTGATGTATCGCCTGGCCCTGCTTCGCGGATATATGAAATAAAAATCTGAAGTGTTTTCGAGTATTATTACCACTATTTTTTTTTATATAGATTGTGTTGCGTTGACAAATGCGTTGGGGCGTTTCTCGCATGTGTGTGTACGTGTGTGCGTTGCAGTAGCTCTATCCATATATTTGTTTTATGTTCTTGCTTTCCATTCCTGCATGGTCACACAGCATCCGTAAACAGCGAGCAAGTCCTTAACCTTAACGCTGTATTGTGCCACGTATTCATATATGTCCTTTCTTCTAATATGTCGCCATTTCGTTATAAAACTAACCTTGTATTTATTTACTGACAAGTATATTTTTGGTTTATGAGGTGCACGTGTGTGACGATAGAAAGAAAACGTTGGATAGGAGCAATAGCTTGACTTCGGTGCGCTGCTCACTGAAAAAAATTAGGCCTCACAGACTGACACAACTTACCTCTGCAGGGAGCGCAACACAGAATTCCTTCATGACAAAAATCGAACCGCTGTTCACTCTTTTGTTATTACCTGATAAAAAAATTACCACCTTATGAAATTATAAGCTCAACAATTCTTGTCTGTGACTTCTACGAGGTTGTCAAATATCAGAAAGGTTATTTTATTGTGATTGGCCAGAAGAGTAATGCAGGGTACAGCGGATTATCATCCTTTGTTACCGATGTTGTTCTCTTAATAATTTTTATAATAATCATTTTATCTCTGGTACAGGAAAAGGAGCAGCAGCCAAAAAGCTGCCTCGAACTCGAAGAGCACCTTCACGGAGCGGCTTTTCCCGTTTATGATAGCATTTGCCAACGCGAGACAAGTCACCAAGCCGAAAGCGTAAATAAATAAATAAATAAATAAATAAATAAATAAATAAATAAATAAATAAATAAATAAATAAATAAATAAATAAATAAATAAATAAATAAATAAATAATGTAACTACATATTGATGACCCTGTGAAGTAGATGTAATAAAAACTATCAAAACACATTTCGATTTACCCTCGATTATTACTTTGATGCTTTCGCTCCAGGGCTTCAGACAAGCAGCGGAGCTCTTCCGAAGAATGGAGTCAGGGTGGGGTGATGGGTGGTGCTTCGGGAAGGCCAGTTGGCTTTCCCCACATGCGTGTTTTATTTCGACTTCGCCTCTCTGTCGTTGCGGTGCTTCACGACGTTGTAGGGGGCGGATGCCTTGTGAACAATGCAGGGAGGGGGATTGTGGTGGGTGGAGCTTTTCAGGAGTGTAGGGTTCGATGGGTGGGTTAGCTGGTAAATGAGGCTCCTCAAGGGTGAAAATTTCACTCTAAGTCGGATGCGGAGAGATGCCGCCATATTAATATCATGAGTATCATTGCTTTCGAAGTAAAATATTTCAGCAGCGGGCATCGCAGGAGGCGCGCATGTCTCGAGTACCCATCCAGAGCGGCGAGCTGGACCTAGACCAAAATGGTTTAACATCTAAAGCCTTATCAGACCAGAATACACTCGAAGACCAAGAAAGCAAAAATGGACACCTGCTCTTTCTCACTCTCTGCGGGCTTTTTTTTTTTTTTTTTTTTTTTTTTTTTACTCTGCTTCCTTATTTGTTTGTACTGACTCCACGAGCACTCAGAGCCTCTGCGAAGCACGCCGCCCACACATGCTCTGCTGGGCGTGTAAAAACAGGGTTGTTGTCTGCGAAAAAGAAAAAAAAAAGCAGAAAAAGGGTGGGTGGGAGAAATCAATGCTAGTGACGTCTCTTTCTCTCTCTATTTCTTGTTTGCCGTAGCTTGCGAGACTAATAAAGCACGTGACAATGTAAACAAAGTACCAATTGATGATAGCGTGCCGGTCCCTGCTCTTCCATGTGATCTTATAGTACATGGTTAACGGTTTCAATAGGTAGCTCGCAGTCACCAGTGGTTTCAATTAAACACAGAGTAGGGACAGGTGTGTGAGCACGGCTTTTTGCTTGTTTTATTGGGAAATGTAGCGCTTATTTCTTGTTCAAAGTGACTGGCTGACTGCGAACAAATAAGATTAGGACGATTAGGCAAGGAACTGAAATGATGCATATTTTTTTTTACATTAAAAGTTTCTGTGCGACTTCTATTGGTTGGTGAAAAGAACTGCTCTTGCGTATCTTGCATTACTTAGTGAGCTTTATTTCCTTTTTAAGATCAGTGCCTTTGTACGTCTGGAATGGTCGGATAGTTTCGCCGCTGAAGTGGAACGTTTTGAGACGCCTAAATTCGCCACATTGATATGTGTTCTTCGGTACTGCTATAATGCGCGGTGGGCGCAAAATAAACAAAAAATTAATAAAATATTATACCGACAGAACATATTTTTGCACTCATTTTCAGCCTGCAAATTCCAAGCGTTTCAGCAGAAAAGCCACGATTAGAGCAAATTAAAAGGAGCTTCAAGCAATGTGTGACTGGAACTACTTCGCCGCTAGTTTTACTCAAAAAGTTTGTCCCTTATCGTCCATGGCTCACTAAAAACAGCTGACCCCTAGGCAGGCGCGCCACTACTTCTTAGCAGTCCTAAGCAAATTAAAACCATTGCTCAAACTTATGTTCGGTCTCCCTTCTACGATCGTAGCGTGCCTGCCTTCTGCAAACCTTCTACTACGCCACACGGCATCTCTCCTCGCCCCTGTTGTCGCGCGAAGCGATCACACCGCAGCCGCGCACCGCTCGGTGTGGCGAGAAGGGTGCGCGTGTCTCCCCTCGACACACGAGTGGTAGCGGGTCTTTCCCCCCTCGGCCGTGGTTGTGTTGTGCGGGCCTGCCTGCGTCGTCAGTTTCGTTCAATCGTTGGACACACGCCTCGCATTCCTCGATGCGGCACGGTTAGGGAGGCGGCGGCCGGCATATTACGACCTGGCGCTCCCTGGTGGATATGAATAGAACAACGCGCGCGCACTCGCGCGGGTCCAGCAAGAGGGGGGGGAGCAGCGGGAGGAGCGTGCCAACGCTCGGCCATCGCCGCTGCTGCAGCACGAAGCGGCGATGGCGGCAGCTGCGCGAGGAATGCGGTTGCCGCCCGTAGGAGAGAACCAGCGGCGCAGCGCTGCGGCGGTCGCAGCGGCAGCCGTTTTCCGAGGAACCTGCGGGAGACGCGACCGGCGCGGCACGCAGGAATTCCCCTCGGGGCCTTTGTGTGAAAGCGCGCACCAAGAAGGAGCAGCCCCAGTCGACGTCGTGGTGTGTGCGTGCGTCGTTGAACTGGAATGCTGGCCTCCTCCTTCTCTCGCTCTCCTCCTTGCTTTCCACTCCGCCCTTTGGGGAGGGGGGAGACGCCGGACGGAGAACTAGACGACATGCGGCGGCAGGGCCGACGCCACCGCGCATCTGCTGCAGCCGCCACTGTTGGATGTTGCTGCTGTTGTTGTTTGCCGCATATCATTCATAGGTCGCGGGAGGCAACAACAAAACCGCATTCGGAGGGGCCGGCGGGCAAGGGGCGTGCGGGGAGGTGGGGGATGGCCGGCTCTGGTCCCCACTGCTGCGGTTCGAAAAAATGCGCGCGGTTTCTAGCGCCTGCTGTTTGACCTGCCTGCTTGCTTGCTGCCACTGCATCGGCGCGTAGTCGACGGAAGGGATCAGTGTGGAGGGTGTGGAGCGTTGAGCGACGGTGGAGGACCTGGCGTAGGGATGTCGTCATGAAGCAGGGGTCGCTGTTCTCCTTCGGAAGCGCGCATTAATCGCGGCGGCTTGCATCATGACATTTTGAGTTGAGTCACACGAAGACTGTCGGCGACGAGGCGGCGCGCTGGTTTGTTTACATGCTTGCGTGTCCCCGCGTCGTCTACCTGAAGTTCTGAACTACCTGCGATCTGAGCCTGTACGCAGAGCCGGGAAGTTTTCCGTTGCTCCAAATATGCGTAAGCCCGCGCGGAATGCGGCGTACGGGATACCAGGACGCGTTGCCGGAGCACGGGCAACTTTGATATCTATTTTTCGAGGCACAAGGGCGAGCTCGTTAGCGAGCCTTCGTGAGCAGCAGATCGCGAGATCAAGTCACGCAGCCTTCGATCCAGGGGCCGGCCGCGGAGGACAACAGATGCAGTCCGGCTGAGGCGTGGGGGCCACTTGGCGGGCTGTGGTCGAAGGCATGCAGTAATGTTCCGCCAAGAAGAAGAAAAAAAAAAAAGTGCGCGAAGCGCCTAGTGAGGCGGAATAAGTCACGAGACGTGATGTACGCATCGCACGCGCTGTTAAAACCTTCGCAGCGCAGTAGAGCGAACATTAACTGCAGAAATAGAGGGCGCATGTAACAAAATGCCGTTACAGAAAGCAGGAAACGCGATGACTGACTCGGCATCAAGTCTGCTTTCACGCACATTTGCAGCATTTTCAATATAGGGGATATTTCGTTATATCGCGTGCAGCTTCTTTTTGCGGGCTCAAACGCGGGCCAATTTCTCGCCCTAAAATAGCATATCTATGGGAAGAGCTTCGCTGATCTGTGAGATGCAGGCGGATCTAAACCATCTCAGGTTCATATGTTCAATGCTTTTTAGAAATGCATCCATAAGCATTTGCATTGCCCTTTGTTGTTACCCACATTAGCGGCAAATAATATGTGCTATATGGCGCGAAATTATGTAGAATACAGTCGCATAAATTACAGCCGCAAAATGAACGGCTCGTAACTTCCTGCAAGATCGACACTCGCTGTGTTTGAGAATTACTTTAAAGAATATCGTCACTTATCAAACTAGTAAGTATCGTGAAAAAAAAAAAAAAAAAAAAAAAAGAAGAAGAAGAAAAAAAAACAGGTCATTAGCACTTCGGATTGCACTTTGGTTTCGGGTCGTACAAACTCACTATAGCACCACAGTGATAATCCGCATTATTTAAAAGACAACGCGAAATAGATATACAGCCTCGCTCGCGAAACTTCACGTACGTTTCAGCATAGTTTAGGAATAGCGTGACTGAACTTTTCGGTGGTGACGGTCTCATCTGAAAAGTGTTGTCTAGGCTGGCAATAAGGCTTCAGACGGACGTTAGCGAAATCGTTGAACAGGGGCTATGACAGAGGGTTCGAGTCCCATCTCAAAAGTGCGGCCCAGGTTGGGGACCGCATTAGACAGAGACACCACCAACATTGGTGAACAGCCCGATAAAACAAGAAAAAGAGCAGCAGATGCACCTCAAATAAGGCCCTTCAACCAATAGTGTCGACTAATTTTGGTGCGGCCGCGGTTAGAGGGCAACTCCGGTGGTTTCTCAATCATTTTGAGTGTTTGATTGCTTCACTTTCCTCGGCGTGTCTTGAGTAGAACTAGTTTAATAAAGGAAAAGAAGCAAACCGAAACTGCTTTCATGGCCAGAAACGACGTTCCAGCGACAAAACGGTGACGTCACATACAGTATTGGAAAAGCATTCGCACGCGCGTTGGATGGTGGAAATAAGGTATGGAAAGTATGACGAAGTACATAAAATGTCTGAGATAGCCAAATAAAGCCAAAAAATTTCATGATCGCGCGGGAAGTGGCCAGTAACGCGTGTGTGTGTGTGTGTGTGTGTGTGTGTGTGTGTGTGTGTGTGTGTGTGTGCGTGCGTGTGCGTGTGCGTGTGCGTGCGTGCGTGTGCGTGTGCGTGCGTGCGTGTGCGTGCGTGCGTGCGTGTGTGTGCGTGCGTGCGTGCGTGCGTGTGTGTGTGTGTGTGTGTGTGTGCGTGTGTGTGTGTGTGTGTGTGTGCGTGTGTGTGTGTGTGTGTGTGTGTGTGTGTGTGTGTGTGTGTGTGTGTGTGTGTGTGTGTGTGTGTGTGTGTGTGTGTGTGTGTGTGTGTGTGTGTGTGAAGAACTTTTATTTCCAACAGAATGGAGGCCCCCTACTCCCCGGCACGCAGGCCTTGGGGACGGGGGCCGGGACCTCCGCGATTAGAGGCAGACAAAGAGGTCTTGGTTCCTTGCGGCCTCTTCCGCCAGGCGGATGGCTTGCTTCTGAAGAGTTGGGTCCTCGCTCCGCAGAACGGTTTCCCAGGCTTCTCTACTTAGTATTTTTGTCTTAGCCCCTGGGGAGCTAGCGCATTCCCAAATTACGTGGTCGAGGACCCCTCTCTCCCCACATTGCTTACATTTATCGTCCTGTCTCTCATCTTTCTGGACGTGATAGGCCCAGACCGGGTGGATGTAATTTCCTGCCTACGCGGTGGCCTCTTTGTTGCTCAGACGCTTATCCGGTGGTGGCACCAGCTTTCTGCTTTGTCTATAATTTTCTACTATTTCTGTGCTATTTAATAGACGTTCGTCCATGTTGTGGAAATCAGGCGGCTCCACGGTTACCCGAAAGTAGAGATCGATCTCGGGCTAACTCGTGTGCCGCCTCGTTACCAGGAACAGAAGCTTGCGCTGGAGTCCATATTAGGCTGACTTTTCTATTCAGCTGCTTTCCGGTCAGGATTCTCACTGCTTCTGGTACGATCCTGTCCTTTGCGTAATTATAGATGGCTGTTTTGTTGTCACTAATTATGAATTTCGCTTCCGCTTTATATACGCAAGCGAACGCTATCGTAACTTCTTCACCTAGCTGTTTCGGAGTTGCGGCTTCTGATAGTGACTGCCGATACTGGGGCGCCTCGGCCGTCGACTACCGAGGCCCGGAATTCCCACTCGCCGCATCAACGTATGCAACTGCCTTGCTGTTGAGTGGCTCGAAGCGCTTTTTGAGTGCTTCTGCTCTATTTTGCCTCATTACGCGTTGTATATAGGGTGCATGTGTCGAGGAAGAGGGGAGGTGATTAGCTTATCTCGGTATATCTGTGGGATGCTTGACTTTTGTTACATCCCTCTGTTTGTCTGCAGGCCTACCATATTTAAAATGGCTCTTCCTGTAGTTGTCTGGCTTAGCCTTTCGAATTGCGACACCCTGACTGCCTCTGCTATTTCTTCCCACGTATTGTGTATCCCCATAGCGAGCAGCCTCTCTGTGGATGTACTCATTGGTGGTTTACTCATTGTGACGTCACAAACGCAGGGTTGCCCGCTGAAATTTTCTTAACTAAAGCTACGAAAACTGCACATTTTAAAATCATGTTGCGCGCGAATGAATTATCACACGGCGCCAAAATTTGGTAGATTGCATCTAGACGTAGAGGACAACCTACAGTAAAATTTTTATTATAATATTCGAATGTCGAAAAACCTCCGGAGCTGCCCTTCAATTTGATTACGCCGTGGTGAACCCCTTTTTGTCTGCCACACCCCGCGTTGTCATGCTAGCAGGTTTGTCACGATAATCAGTGGACACCATTGAGTGGAGGGGGGTCTTGCAAAGTGTCCACGTGGCCTAGAGTCGGTAGACTGCTTGGCAGCTAGGCGACTGAAAAGCCGTGGGTTCGAACCCTGAAGAAAACATGAAGTATTTTCTTTGTGCGAAAATAATCGCTTTATAATGTTATGCCGTTTGAGACATACGTCGACTTTTAAAACACATTCAAAATATTTGCTTTCTTTAATTTCAGTTGTGTCTGTAAACCCACCCTGGGTTTCTTGGTACACCGACACTGCCCGGACGACGTGCGCGTGGTTTTGAGGTGAAAGCCATACTTGGCACATCAGTATATATAGTACACTATACACATCAGTGGCATGCGCAGAAAGTGAGTGTCCGCGGAATGCATGAACAAAGGACAGGTCAATCCAACATAATCTGGCCATAACAAGCAAAGAATACAAATATACAAAATCTAGTCATGATCACTTGACTATAATGACGCTGCATAATGACCAGCCACATTAGCCATAGCCTGAGCCCAAGACAGCCAAAAATCCAATCCAGAATCCACATAACAAGACCACACCGAATCCAGCCATGATTGGCTGCAATGCCTTAATGACACTGCATAATGACTAAGAACATTAGTCATAGCCAGAATCCAAGTCAGCCAAGAATCCAATCCATAATCCAGATAACAAGCCGATGCCGAATCCAGTCGGAATTATTTGCCTAAATGGCCTTATAACGGTGCATAATGACTTGAGACATCAGTCATATCATGAATTCAAGTCATAGCCAAGAATCTAATCCAGAATCTACATTTAAAGCTAATACCAGTCATGATTAATTGGCTATAGCGCTTAACGACAATGCATAATGGCTTTACGACATTAGTGATAGCCCTAATCCAAGTCATAACCAAGAATGCAATCCAGAATTTACATAACAAGTCAACCAAAGCCAATGCAAGAAGGAAGACGCCCATGTGTGTTTTCGCATTCCCGCACGTAAGGAGACTTGAGTGCGTCCACCCATTGATTTTTTCCGTTTAATAGGAGCCTTAACACTCTCGCGTTACAAATGAACCGGGGTGAGTGCCGACTTCCGACTGGAGCTGTTCAATGGAAACTATAGAATCTAAGAAAAGGCGGACGCTGTTCACGCGCATTGTGTTCATCGTCGCCTGCGAAAGGTAACGCAAGCGTGTATAATACCTCTAGCGACAGCGTCCTGGGCTGTTCTCCGTCAACATGAACAGCGCGCTTTTTCTTTTCCGGCAGCTGGCAGTAGCGGCCTTCATGCTTCTTCAGCGGGCAGTTTGTCCGTCTTGGAATCTGTATATGGCATTGCTTCGGTCTGCGTCGCACCGCTAGTAAATGCACCATGACCTTATCACCAAGGGCCGGAAAGCCGGTCGACAATAGCGCGGTCGGGTGTATTAAACCTCCTCAACGCCAGCATCCAACCCCGCGGCTCCTGCCGATAAATACGCTGGCGGATACTTCAGGAGGTGACTTGGACTGAGAATGATTTGCAGCCAATAATCTACTTTAATTCATGCACGCGCGCTGCCCTCTTTGATTAACTTTTTCAACAATGCGTACGCTATACTCACGCTCTTATCATATCACTCAATTATCCGCTCATTTGCTACTAACACACGCACAAATTCACTCGCAAACCCTTTTCGTGCCGTACGTATTCATACTAACCCACTTTTTCATTCACTTATCCACTCAGACACCTAGGCATTCCTTTTTCACTCATTTGTTCAATCAACCATCAGTGCCTGAGTGTCGTCCTTATTTTTTATTTTTCGAACCCCCATGACGGACGGTAATAACTGAGCAACAATCTATAAGGCTGTGGGATGTTGCCCCATTACGACATAGGCGAAACTGCGAGTATACGTCGTCAAAATGCCAGTACTGCGAGTACGTCGTCAACACAAATGCCTATGCAAGTAGAACGTTGAAAGCCGCCGCTGTAGCTGAGCCTGGTAGAGCACCGGACGCAAATTCGGGGGTCGTGGCCCGTGGGTTCAGATCCTGCAGGCAATATGTGCTTTTTTTTTTTGCTTCTTTCTATTATCATTCCACCATAAAGTGATTACAGTATAATATCACGTTGATCGTTGCCGCATATACATTAAAAAATAAAAATAAAATAAAATACATTCTGATATACTTCTCTCGGTATCGGTGGATGCAAACTCCTTTCATACGCAAGCAACACACGGTCAGTTCAGTTCTATATATGGAAAACTTCTCACGGCTGAAAGAAACCACATTAGATGAACTGCTTTAGTTCTGACGACCAAGCGGTATCCGAAACTGCTGCGTTCTTCAGTCGCCGTATAACTGTGAATGTCTGTTCGGCTCTATAGTGAATAGGAAATAGGTGTCGCATTGGACGTTTTTGGTAGATACTTCATCGTATAGGTATGTAATTGTAGATGCTTTGCTTCATACTCTCGTACGGTCGTGAGTCATGGCGTCAGTCTTGACGAAAGCAAATATGCGACAGATTTTTACCTTAAGTCCTTTTTCTTCCCTAATGCTTCCCCAATTCGTCACGCATACATCGATAAGGTTTTTCCCGAGGCGGGATATATATAATGGGGTCGGTAAAGGTAAGCGTGTCAAAAACGTCGTCCTGCTCTGTCATGTCAGACATTGGTGTCATAGCTGGTCCACGAATTAGTGCGGCATGAATATATACAAGGAAGTGGCAACATATACAGTTCTGACAGGACCGAGGGAGCGGCCACCAATGGCAGATGACTAGACGAAATGAAAGCGAAACGATAACATTATAGTACACGAGATTTTTACTGGATTATCAATGGGTTACGCTTCGATCATTTCGACAGGGACCATGTAAGTGCACTGGCGGGCCAAATCACATCAAACTTAAGAGGTTCTGCATAAATTTTTCTCTGACAGTTTGTCGGGATGCGCCTCCATGCTCGTTGTGTGTTTTAGAGGCTTGAAGTACTAATGCCAGGGCTGGCTACGAGTACAGAAATTTGAAGGTTATCTCTGTCACAAATGCAATAATACACGTTATGGTTGAATGAAGAGTCGGTGAAATATTTGTCCTTCATTTCGAGTCGTTACCATCTCCATGATTAGCAAGTTAGCAGAATGGTAACAATCTTGGCAGAAACACGCCTTTGAAGCCGATGACTTATAGCCGGAGACAAAGGAAGACCTTCAAAGGAAGATCACCAGCCAGTGGTATCGACCGATCCTCATGAGGCCGCGGTTAACCCGAACCTCATTTCCTCTGCAGCTCACCCTGCATTGTAGCAAGTCAAAGGGAAATATGCATGATATCATGAGACTCGCTCGAGAACAATCTGTCTTGAGGGGCCAATTTTGCTTATTTTTTTACTTGTATCGGACTATAGCACAAACGTGCTTCACTTCTCTAAAGTGAACCAGTACCGACGTCAACAGATTGCGAAGCACGACGACGCGTTCGATACGTCTAGCTGACGAATTTTATCGATGCTAATCCTGTTCTGGCAAAAAAAAAAAAAGAAAAAGGAACTACGAAGTGCTTGTGCGATAAACAAACGAGAAGCGTGGTCAGTGCGGCTGGGACCCCTTTAAGCCGCTTTAGTAGGTCACTTAAGTGGCTTTCATCGTGACACGATTGGTCTATATAGTTTGGTTCACGAGGTTTAACGTCCCAAAGCGATTCGGGCTATATGGGGGACGCCATAACGTAGGGTCGTGAAAATTTCGACCACCCGGGGTCCTCCAACGTGCCACCAACATTGCCCAGTACACGGGCGTCTTGCGATTGTTATTATCCGTAGCCCCAGAGTGAATCCTGACTGGCCCCAATAAATATCATTTAACTTGCAACGCTTTTCGGGATAGAACTGAAGAACCGGCCTTTTGGTGGCTCTGCGGCGAATACTAGAAAGAAAAAGAAAGAGACGAGCCTTGTTTTGTGTGCCATGAAGTGTATACTTATTGCGCCAAATGTGCAGCGGGGTTTAGAAGATGCGGAGCCGCTATAAGACTGAGGAAGGTATAGCCTACTCCTAATGGAACGGGAACAAAAGCCCGTCTCCTTGCTTTTCTTGAGGGGGGGGGGGGGGGGGGGGGTGTCTTTAACAAGCACTGACATCGCACAGAACTATAATGTTTTTGTAGTTTACCTAGAATCGAAATGTGGCCTTTGCAATGGACATTTTTTCTTCTATGACATTAGGTCTCCGAGGTGATGGTGCTGCTGCTGAACACTAACAAGCTTAGTTGCGTAAACTCCGCTGGAATGTGAGAAATATTTCAGCCGCATGTGGCAACATTTTACAGATGGCAGAACTTTTCCTTCGTTCGAGTGCACTTGAAGATTCTTTAGATTTCTCGAAAACACGCGGAGAAAGCAAATAATAATAGTAATAAAAAGAAGGAACATCTGGAAGTGCGATGAATATGACGAAATGCTAGTCTGAGCAATGAACGAGCAATCCAAACGTTCACGTTGTTGTCGACGCTTGCAATGGATGTTTCCCTAAGAATCACGGAGTTTGTACATACAATGCCAATGCGGGCATTCTCTTCCACCCGGGCCCACAGAATCGTTGGGCGTTCACACAAATTCTCGGTTATTAAGAAAAAGGAAGGACCAATGGCCATGAAATAAATTCTGCCAGAATGTTAGTATGGAAGACTCCAAATCTTTTGTCGCATTGCTGCTCTATGCACCTGTGTTAATAGGACGTTGACAGTTAATGAATAATGTCTAGATTTTTTTTTCATTTTCATTTCTTTTTGCAAGACGCAAAAGAATGTGAACTCGTATGCCATGTACGTCAGCAAATCATGAATGTGACGTCAGTTGTGAAGCAAATGTATAGACAATTATACGGAGGGAAAAGCCGCAAGAAAGTGGCACCCACGAGCATATATGCATCCTGACACCTCCAGGAATGTGATTACATAGACGAAAAAAAAAAAAAAAGGAATAAAAGAAAACGGAACAAAACGAAGTAATTTAGACACTGCCTGTATCCTGTACATATTATAAATGCGCTTTTTGCGAGGCTGATCCAAGCCTCTAAGGAACTAATCTTTGATGAATAAAAACACCACACTGTTCCGAGAGATGTATGCGCTAAGGCATCCATGCATAGCTGCATACCAAAATGTATTTAAGTGCATCCGGGGAATTAACGTCACCACATAAACGTCAGACCTCCGTGGAATTTTGTATGATTTGCATACAAATAATTCGCAAGCTGACCTTTCACACATACATAAGGCTTCGTCTGTGTGGATAGCGATGAACCTTGCCTCCTAAAAGGCATACCTACAAGATATGGTATAAAGATACCACCATCATCAGCATCATCATCATCAATAGGGCGAAGTTAATTAGGTCGAAATGTATAAGGCCCCGTGTAACGTTAAAGAACCCCAGGTGGTCGAAATTTCTGGAGTCCTGCACTACGGCGTCTTTCATAGCCTGAATCGCTTTGGGATGTTAAACCCACAAATCAATAAATCGATCAAAACCACACAGCTAGGAAGATGGGAGGAAAACCCTTTGAAACAAACAAAAAAAGTGCCCCCCCCCCCCCCCCCCCCCCCCCCCCTCGAACGCATATTCAGACGATATTCAGAGCTTTTACCAAATAAAACCGGTACCAAAATTTAAAAAAAAGAGCAATAATTTATGCTATGCCAAGAATAACCCAGTGGCAGCATGAATGCGCGCGGTTCAAAGTTATGATCCCATGCATACACAAGGCACAGCAAAAAAAAAAAAAAAAGCCTGTCAGTATAAGACACGTTTTGCGCGCTCCTTTCATTACGCCCCTTGTTTAGCACCCACGTTGACGATGAAGTAGCGTTTACCAATTGGAATCCTCGTTTGTTATCGGCCTTGCTTAAGAGCAAGAATTTGTTTTTTTTTTCTTTTTTGATATCCAATTGTGTCGCATGCTCCATGAGAGGTTGTCGTGGCGGAACTAGCGTTGGTACAGGTATACCATGCATGCAGCGCACATTTTACGCACGTGGCGGGCCAAGCGGACACATAAAAACAGTCACAGACAAAAGAAAAAAGCAACAACAACAACAACAACAACAACAAAAAAAAAACGCGGCCACTGGGAGGACGTGCGACTGTGGACAAGTACACAAGTGAGAGAGGGGCGCGCCGCCGCTCGAGTCCGGCCTCAACAGATAACACATGGTAAAGGAAGACGCCGTTCGCTTTCCGAGATCATAATTAAAATGCAATACTTTCAAGTAGGCTTATTTCGCAAGTATATTGTGCATTCATGAAAGCATAAAATTATCTCTCTTATCATGTCTCTTGTAAAGAGGTTTTTTAAGGGCTGAATGCGATTTCGTTACCGGGTCTTTCCCGTTCGCATCACGCTTTCTTTAGGTCAACTTTTACACTATGACCCAACGGCCATTTTTGAACCATCGAGCATGCCCTCCTTGCAATTTGAAGGTCTCGGATTCGATTTTCATCCTCCCCCTGTTCTCCCCCTGATTAACCAAATTATCATTTTCATCTCGATTACTTTTCTTTGGTAGCAGAAATTTCCGTTTAAGAATTGGCGTCAGTGCGAACATTTGTGGCTTCTTACTTGTTCTTGAATACATAGGATTCTTTTAATTGATACAGAAGTGCGGGCGAAGGAAAGTGCAAATGCAGCTCTTAAATGCATCACTGCACTAAAAACCACCGGAGCCGATAATGTTTCTTTCGGGAGAGCAACAGTAAGAAGGTAAAGTCAAGAACGCCAGCTTCGTGAGGGGAAACCCCTCATCAACAATTAGCAAATAATTTTCAATACATGCGAAGCGCGGAAGGCGTCCGTGTGGTGTACAATATCAGTACCACACCCTAAATATCCCTAAGAGATCAGAAACTAATCAGCAGCCTCCCACTTCGGTATCTCCCATAGCGGCCGAGTCGTTTCAGGACGTTAAAGTCCATGTACCATACCATACCATACCATACCATACCATACCATACCATACCATACCATACCATACCATACCATACCATACCATACAATAATACCATACCATGTCATGCCATGCCCATGCCATACCATACCATACCATACCATACCATACCATACCATACCATACCATACCATACCATACCATACAATAATACCATACCATGTCATGCCATGCCCATGCCATACCATACCATACCATACAATACCATACCATGCCATGCCCATGGCCATGCCATGCCATACCATACCATACCATACCATACCATACCATACCATACCATACCATACCATACCATACCATACCATACCATACACATGCTATGCCATGCCCATGCCCATGCCATACCATACCATACCATACCCCCCTCCCCCCATACCATACCATACCATACCATACCATACCATACCATACCATACCATACCATACCATACCATACCATACCATACCATATCACATCACGTATACCTACATATATGCCAACATTCTGAAACATAAGATACCAGGCCTGCGGCTCTGTTCACATGAAATCGTGTCGCAAGTTTCTAGACCCTAAACCATCGTATTCAACGGAGAGGCTATAGATTCCTGACGAGATATTCCTGTCCCCTGTTCACCATGCGTTAAGCTCGAGTGCACTTCATAAACCCTTCGTGCGCACTACGTTTACACTCGTGTTCTCAACGCACACATCTTTTTTGCCCAATATTACAGAAATTTTCAACCAAAACCCACATCTGCATCAGCTTGCATGAGCTTTCGCGGGGAAAAGCTCGCAGCCATCACCATCAAGCAGGTTCCGCTGTGTTGCCGGTGGTTTATATGAAGAAATATGGCGCACACGAGAATGCAACATTGTCGCTGCACAACGGATCAACACTACTGTTTTCTTTTGCCACTTACTACGATGTCGAAGGAGACGCCGTTAACCAGGGAGAGAGCCTCCCGCGCAGCTATCATTGTGAAAGTAAATATGTTTGGCTCCCGGAGGGCAGCTGCATTTCCAACTTCGTCTTTGAATGCGACGTGGCCGCCCTTTATTGCTCTGCTGCTGCTTGGGCGTCTAGTGGATGTGGGGCATCTAGTGGAAGGTGGAGATTTATTTATTTAGCTATAGTGTCACCCCCCCCCCCAAAAAAAAAAAAAAAAAGAAAGAAAGAAAAAAAAAGAAAATTTATTTCAGGAGTGGGTTGGTGGCGGATGGCTTTTCTGGAGGCTAGAATTGAATGGATGAGTGGTGGATGCGTCTCCGGAGGGTGAAGTTGAGCAGAGGTGGACCGTAGTGATGGATCTAGTGAGGCGCTGAATGGGCGAAGTACCCTATAGGGGATGCAGTAGAGCGCTGATGAAAGGACACGGCTCAATATTAAATATTAGTCAAGCGTAAAAGTAGAAAAAACCATTAAAATGGCGAATTTATAGATATTCGTTCAACATGACATGTAGATTGCTCCTCAAATGTAAAGAAAAACATGATTATGGTGGCATCTGCCAACACTCCATTAAAAAGGATATACTTCCTACTATTCACACATGGCGGGCCGTACCACTGGATGGTGTTAGTCACTCGCCTGGGCTGGAGGCTTCACTTCAATAAATGCCAGTACTACGCAAGGGTGACGCTAGCACTTATTTCGAAGTAAAACTCAGGATTTCAAGTCGCCCTGCAATGATGTGAGCAATATGACGGAATTGTTTAGGACGTAAATGTCAGCGCTCCGGCACGTACAAAAACAAAAAAAAAACAAACAAAACAGGAAACGTCGAGCTGTAGATCGGAGACGACGAGCGATTTAATAGACCAAGAACAAGCTCGTACATAAATTATTAGACAGCTGTACCCCGAAAGACATATTTCTCCAATATTTGGCTCTATGGTTCCTTGGTTTGAACGACTGTATCAAATTTACAACATGCACATGTCACATTTATCCTGGGCTTGCCGCAGATAAAAAAGCACTATATAATTCTCGTTAGCATCAAGGTGTCGGCGTTTTGGTTCCGTTATCGGCCGGCAAGGGGTCTTAAGGATTTGGTTCCCAGCAGCCACAGAGTAGAGGCCATATCCTCTTTTATCGCAGAGCCTTTAGCTACGCCGCTGGTTTTATGGTCGATTGTGCCACCTAAGTAATAGCCCAAATGAAACTTTGATTGCAGGTTGGTGGGTTTTTAGACCGGTCCATGTGGCGTCGCAGAGCTCCGATGGAGCCAGCTGGCGCGCGAGTCGGGGCGCATCCACCTTAGCAGAAAGGATAGTTCCTTCCAAAGGCCGCCAGTATTCTGCTCTGAATAGAAAAAAAAAAAAATGCACCGGACGTGGCACGTGGTCCCGGAACATTTCTTTTCGGGCAGATGGTTGGTGAAACCACGCCAGTTACGCGCGCGAACCAAAGAAAGAAAAAGATCAGCCCTTACTGGAACTCACTAACCATAAACATTGCAGTCAGGACCTCCTTTGCTTTTTTTTTTTTTCCACGGACGCAAGGTCGGTAAACGACCTTGATATTTTCGGGGCGCCAGGATACGTGCCTGTATCGGGGCGCGGAGCAGCCTTGGGCGCTCATAAAGCAAAGAAGACGCCAACCCGTCTGGGTCTAATAGCCGCGTGCGTGCCTTCTGGTCTCCTCGCTGGCCACTTATTCTCCTTCTTGCTTTGTTTCATCATGGTCTGGCGTGGGTTCTCCTGCATCCTTCTTTCTTCCACGCCCCTCTCTCTCCCTCTCAGCTCGCGCCCTGCGAAGAAGAGCACCTTTTCTTTTCTCCCTTTCTTCGTGTTAGAGCATCCTCCCAGAAGGGGCCCATTACGGCCCTCCCAGAGGTCACGACTCTCAAGGCCGCACATCCTGCCCAGCTCCAAGTTGCGTGCCGGGCACCGGCCATGGGAGCGGACGCGTCATGCCGTGAGGCTCGGTTTACAGTCGGCACGCAGGCGGGGAACGACGTAAAGATATGAGGATGTACTTTGCACTTCCGAGTGGAAACTTCTCAGTGATATCCTCCATCCAAGACTGTCAATTCTGTCCTGCTTCCCTGGTCGCGTGTTGCACGTACAGGCACTGCTGGAGGCCGCACGCTGTAGCTGTTCAGCGGGAATATACCTAAGGTGATTTCTGACGACAAAAAAAAAAAAAAAAAATCGTATATAGCTTCTGGTCAGCCTCAGAGAGGCATACGGAAAAGAAAGAATAGGGCAGTGTGACAACTGAGAAGTGAGAACTTGCGCTTGATTTCCCAGGTATTATGTGCTTATTGCACCCGCCAATTCTTCAGAATTCTCGAAAAATATAGAAATTTGCGCCCGTCTGAAGATTTCGCTAATATTCGCTCGCACTTCACGGAAAATAAATTTTCTTAAAGCCATATCATTGTTGGAGTTACCATGAAAAGGCAATATATACACCATCTGTGGGACGATCATAAGTAGCTGCAACGTCGTGTATACTAACTTGCGTTGTCTATTTGGGGGGCAATAATCTATACCTAAATTCTATAACCACCTAAAAAAAAAAAAGCTATCGCAGTATTGATTGGTATTACTTCATGCTTATAAAGTATTCTATGCTTTTACTCGCGGGTGTTCGGCCTTTCGTGTTGGACTCCAACTGCAGCGTCCGACGCAGTGCGACCAGTGCGATTCGGATGTTTCAGCGGCATAGCAATGCGGTCGCGTCATAGAAGCCTTGATAGCCAAGCATTTTAACCTCCACATGAAAAAACGTTTGTGCTTCGTGCCATTGAAGCAAGGGGACGATATCGGCTTTGTACCAAGTGTACCCATATGTGAACATTTCGCCTGACAAGTCTGACATTATAAAGTCCATATATTGCTTCGCAAAACCACCGGGGATATGTTGCGAGCCTCGAAAAACGTTCGAAGCCTGGGAAAATTAGTACGAAATGACCACGACATCGCTCTGATTTGTACAGAACTCCTCTTAATGGCAATTTCAGTTGAACACAACCTCCTTTAGTAAGTATCGATGATCAAATTGGGCCACGCATTGCCCGAAAATGTTCCCTGAATGCGAGAATATTCAGTATCTTAGAAAGCTGCTTAATTTCACTCGCGGTTGTTAAAACACGACCAAGCTTGTCGCGAAACAACTTAAAACACTGGAAACAAAATATATGTAGGCTTTAACGAAGGAAACTCACACCAGGAGTGTGCATGCGTTGCTCGTGCAGTATAGGACAAAGCGTAGACCCCTTCATGCTGTGTAATGGCCTGCGCCAACAATAGCATTCATACCAAAAATTTTGCACATTTTTAAGAAAAGAAATTTTAACGTAATTTTTCGCATATCGCATAAATCATAACAGTCAATATATCCCCAGGCCTTCCCTCGAAGAGGTTCTAGTACTTTGCTATTGATCTTCAAAAATGGGCCCCATTGGTTTTCTATGGCAACAGGAATTATTTGGTGTGAGCACAGGGAAAACTTCAGGAGTAAATTTTTTCTGCGCATCGCAAGGTTTTAGACACCTTCTATAAATATGTTTATAAAAGTATCTGAAAATATTCCACAGTTGCCTGGCAATAATTTAAGGATGCGCTTTGTCGGTTTTCTATGTCAGACTATGCTGCAAGCGCAGGAAAGACTTCAAAAGCATAATTTCACCACGCACTGGAAACTTATAACCATTCCTATCGACATGTGCATAACAGTGTCTTACAATGCCCCACAATTACCTCACAGTTAAAATGCATATATCCCAGAATCAGGGAATTGAGGAAGGCACTTGTTGATGCACGCCCTGTTAGGCAGCGCTGCGTGAAGGTATCAGCGGGTGAACCGTGAAACTTCGAAATTTCTTTTGGATTCGGCTTCTTTTTCTGCTCTGTTCTGACGCCAAGGTCACTGGCGGCGGCACAACGGGAACTAAAAGTATTTTATGCTTAATAGACGTTCTTAATGATGGCACGCGCTTTAGCATATTGCCGTATAACCAACCCACTGAATTTACCATGTAACCTTACACCTCTGCGAATACGCATCTGAGTTCCCTCTCACTGGAGCGTCGTTTCCTCGCAAGAACCACCAGACTCGAGAAAACTTGCGCCGTCTCGTCTGTTGAACCGACCGTGCCGTCAAAGCGCATTTCCCAGCTTAATATTTCTATACGCAAAAAATAACGTGTTTCTTCCTTCACCGAGACAAGCTGTGCCGGGTGTTAACTCGCGAAGGAGACGGATGTCCCTGAGGAGCGGCGAGAGGCGACGCAAGGCTACACGAGTATGTGCTGCTATTCAACGTAAATGACTTTGGCGGCACCTTGTGGCCATCGTGCGAAACCATTGAGAGGATGCTCTTTTCTCTGCAAAGTGTCACGGGTTACTACTCGTTTCCATGAACCGAAGTGACTTAAGTGATCTAAGCAAAGAGCAGCAACTGGGAGACGGGGTGACATCGACAAAGTGGTGGGCAATTAAAGAGGGATTTACATGTTTTTATTTACAACACTAGAACCGCGCCGTTGAAAGCTTGCAGCAGTCACTGGTGTACTGAGCACAAATTAACTGTTTATCATCGTTTTCCGCCATCCAAGAGCGGATGGGCATTGGTTTTAATAAATGTGGCGACGATACTGTATGACCTTTTCCAGGCTATGCGCAAGAATACTATAGCGTTTATTTTGAAGTTTCAAGATAAGTTGGTACTTGTTCGTCGATGGTGGCGACCTCCTGTGACTCAAATAGTCTTTTCTTCGGCGTGTAAAGGAAAAGGATGACTTTGCTGTCTGGCGCTGGAAACTGCCGGCACGGAACCAGAGAAATGGTCGGTACGCGCTTTGGAGAAAATTGAAAATAAACGACTCCTGACGATATAAGGTATAGAAATGCGCGAGCATTTCTTGCCTCACGAGTGGCAACATTAGTGTGCGTCTGCAGATTGTGCGGACAGAGCCTGTCATCAAAGCGTCTCAGCGCGAACTGTCAATCATGCATTGCATGAGTAATTAATACAATAACGTAATTAGCAGGAATAATGAACTAAATCAGAAATGATAAGTTAATTGGTTAATAATATTTTGAAATAGTAAATAATTAGTTTATTTACAAATGATGGGTCATTTCATAAACTAAACGAATTAGTTAATCACGCATTCAGTAAATTAGTCTATTTAAACTTAGTAGAATTAGTAAAATATTTAGAAATTGATTGGCCATTTCGTCATTTAGGTGAATTAGTTAATAATTCATATAGTCAATGATTAATTAATTGAATCAGCCAATACCTTAAATTGCTGGGTAATTTTATCACTTAGGTTAATTAGTAAATTACTTATGTAGCTAATTATTTACTCCAATTAATTGCAAACTCCGAAGAATAATGAAAGTCATTTCAGAAACAGAAATTTGGTGTGATTACTAGACATTCCGGCATGCATCGGGACCTTTGCCCGAGTTTGGTTGAGGTAGAACCAACGTTGAGAGCGAAAACGCGTGTTAGACACGAAAAATACATAAAGAAACGAACATATGCTGCAGCATAATCGGCAGCAGTAACAGAAATGCTTTCGCATTACTGCACCTACGCAGACTTAAGTGCAACCATGAAATTTTTGACTTGCGATTGAAAAAACTGGGGGGCGAGACAGGCAAAAAGCGATCTCCAATTTGTCGTGCGCGCGGCTCGCTGAAAACGAGTTAAAAAGTTGGTTAATCGTTACCGTTTCAGTTTTATCAATAAATCTCCGCCTTTGTGGCTTTTTGTCCGAAGGTCACTGTTATGTGATATAAATCTTGTCGTTCGATCCTATACACAATTCTTCTCTTCCACCCGCGCCCGTCTGCGTGACTTTTTGCAAGGGATAAGGCCATCGAAGAGTAAGAATAATCACAATGAATAATCATAATGAAATGGAGTTTCGTTTTAAACCAAAACCTCTTCTCCTGATTTCCTTGATATCGTCGCGCGCGCAGGTAAAAGGTTGGAATGGCAGAGACAACCGTGCCCAAAGCTCCTTAAATGTGCCGTTTATTCATGTATATATGCCCAGCGATGTTTCTCAGCAAACAGTGCATCGTATTGACACAGGCAAACCATTCTTTCGGAAACATACAGCTCGGCACACATTGATGACTTTTCGGGTTCCCTAAGACAAAAATGGTTGAGCACCCCTGCCCTCTATAGCTGATGAACAGACCTGGACGTAGATTTCCCGCACTGTTCGAAAAAAAAAAAAATAATCTGTAAGAAAGTTTGTTGCGCCTTGGCAGTGCTGTATTGACAGAAACTTCAATTGGGCCGCATTCTCAAACGCCATGAAAGCATTCGCCTTATCACGTTTGCAGAATCGTCTGTAATGGTCCACGAGAAGAGATATGAAGTCTGAGTTTTGAAATGGTTTAAGTGTATAATGCACCAATTTTTGTTATATTTATTTCTTTTTACACAAAAGCGCGTTTTTATGTTATGTATAGCAACTAAGAAGGCATGCTGTTGCTACGTCCAGCCTTTGTTAACTGCCAACAGTCAGAGGGGTTCACTTCTCAGCTTTGTAGATAGGCTTTTACAGCGTCTGTGGAAGTTTCAAGTTCCGTAATAATAAAGTTGAGGATACCTCGCTCCTTTAGGTGATTTAGAACTCTAGGCGGTGCATAATGACACACATGCACTACATTGCACACGTACAGTGTGGCTTAGAGTGGAATCGCCTAGGTTAATTACTTTTGGCAAAAGACGGGCACTGTTGTCTTTGCAGCGCAGGCTATCGTTGCGCTGTTCCTAAATGCTGCTAGTCACTCCTTTTGTCATGCATTTTGTCATACGGTAAAAAAAAAAGAAAACAAGAGGAAGAATAAGAAGAAAAAGAAGAAGAAGAAGAAGAAGAAGAAGAAGAAGAAAACGAAACTCTGCATCGCCGTTCACAAAACTATCGTAGCCTGTAGCAAATCATAGCCATGCAGTATAAACCGGGTAGATTCTTAACAACATTATAGAGTAAATCGCTTGTCAGAACGCTGTGACAGGATGGCAGTCCTTGCCTTCTCAAAGAGCTGCATTTTTTAGCATAAAACTAACATTCCAGTCGGCTTTGTGACCATTATGCGGTAACTGACCGCTTTACAGGACTAGCATTTCACTGCTCAGTTTTGACTGATCCAATGGCACGCCGGTGCAATGGGAAACAATAAAGCTGTGGACCACATGGCCCTCGTAGCTCATGATTCAGTACGGACTGCAATGGCTACACGAGCCGAACGGACATTCTACACCTACGATGGGCCGTATTCAGCGACCGCTCGTATATCATACAACCCCACGCACGTCTGTCTGCGCGCATTAGTCGGCAGGGAGCCAACTTCTGAACTGAATCCAACACCGCGGACCCGTTGACTTTTTTTTTTTACAGTTGAACCTCCCGAGTCCCGACTCATTCTAAAGGCTCGCGTTTTTGGTCTTCCGGGATCTCGTGTGACGCGAGATGTTGGGAGGCCTCCATCGCGTTTTCCTAACACAAGCCACATCGCGCTTGCCTTTGCTCCTTGGAGCGCTCAGCAAGCGGAATTCATTACGTTGCGGAATAGAGAAAAGCAGATGTGAATACCGAGAGTTCTTTGCCTTCTTGGTATGTGGTGTCTTTTTTTTTTCTTTTTGCATCCTTCTATCTGCGATCTATTCTTTTTTCGCTTTATTTTACTTTTATTCAACTCTTCATACTTGCTATTTCCCTTTCTCTCGGTGGATGTGCAAAGGTAGACACAAAACATCACTCACCCACTCATTCGCTTCCCGCAACTCCGTGCCGTACATTCAGGCTTGAGAATTCGCAAGTTCCACTACGGTGTCGCAGCCACGCGGCGGCCTCTGGAACCGCCCGGAGGGCGGCAGCGGTGGAGTGTCAGGTGCTTGATATACAAGTCCAGCACACCGGTCTCCGCATTTATACCGACGCCGCCTTATACCGTGACGATGATGACACCGTTATCACGTTTGCAACCACCGCCTGCTACCAGGAGGGTTATTCGCAACTGCACGTCATTAGTCACAGTAGTCGCAGGTCCTGGCCCCTCAATTGAACTTGAGTTAACGGCCATCGACGAGGCCCGTGAACTCTGCACAAAAGAAACAGATCGTACCATCCAGATCTACACCGACAGTAAAGAGGCTATAAAAATTCTGAGAGCACGTTCATACAAGACCTCAGTGCAACACCGCACCAAACAGCACTGATATCTGAAAGAAAATACGCAAACGACATGACTAGAACTGCTTGTTGTTTTTGTGTCCATTTAATCGTCCCTGTTTGCCTTCGCTACTTTAATTTTTTTTGCGTAATCAAGGTTAGCATCGAAAACCTTCGGACCTAGGCTGTGACAGTTTTTAGTGCATTACGGCCTCAATTATTTTATATAGGGAGCAGGGACCTTGACTCACGTAAATTGTGAACTATCCTTGCGGACAACATTATTTATCGGCAACTGCCGCTGCTAAGGTCGTAAAGGCACTTTGTAAAAAATCAAATGGCTGTTTCCGCGCGATTCCTTGTGTGCAATGCTTGCATATAGAAGACACCTCTTATGCACAACACATTTGTAGTATGTGCTAGTGAGACGACATCCAGTGGTAGCCTTTGCTGTACTCAGGAAGTTGTAGCTATTCTAGTTTTAAAGCCGGAATTAGACCAAACTGAAGCCAAATACATCGAATTGCTTATATTGAACAGTCAGAACAATCTCATCAATATTCCAATCAAAAGTATTGGAAATGTTCATGATATCAGCGCCCCGCGGTGTGGCGCCGCTGCGGGCAAGGATCGGCGCAAACGGAATAACGTACGTTGACCGCCTCGTTGCACGAATGGTTGGCCGGCACATTCAGGCCGCGTTGTTCTGACCCGAAGCATAACTTCATTCGTCGTCTAGTGCCAACAATCCAGATAGATCGCTGGAATAGCCCTGCCATGAAATCTTGCATGGCCATGAATGTGAAATTCTTACCAGGCACCAAGACTATAAATTCGCCCGTACTACTGGAACCTTTGTAAATAGGCGGCGCTGCTTGTTAGCTCAATGCGAATCATATCGACAAAAGAAACTTGATGTACAGGCCCTCATCCAAAGTAAAATAAAGCAGTCCACCGATCGACGGATGGCTGACATAAACGATGCCACTAGAGGCGGACCAAGAAAATTCTGGAACCAGATAAGCTGGCTAAGTAAAAAGAATCAAAGAAAGCAGGACTGGATTCAAGATAACGAGGGAAATTGTTTAAAGGGAGACAACGCAGTGAACATTACATTACATCAGTTATAGCCGATTCATTTAGGAGCGACGATAGGGTAATCTCAGCAAATCAGGAAGCAACACAAGATAGCAGAATACAAAGGAGCTTAGAACTGACCAATCTAAATTGGAAAAAGGCAGAAAAAAAATATTCCTAAAGACACATCTACAGGAATAGATGGAATTCCGATCAAGCTGATTAATGAACTCGGTCCAAGAAGTAAGGAAACGTTGTTAAAAGCTTTGGAAACAGTCATAACGAATAAGCGAATTCCGAACAGCTGGCGGCAGAGTAAAATTAATTTGATTTATAAAGGGAAAGGAGAGAGGATGCACATAAAATCCTACAGGCCGATTAACATAACATCTGTTATATACAGGTTGGCCATGCAGGCCGTGAAATTATAGATGAAAGCATGGGTACAAATTAGCAAGATACTCGGAGAACTTCAGAACCGCTTTAGAAATGGTAGGCGCTTAGATGATAGCGTGTTCATGCTTACCCAGTGCATCGAAATATCTAGAGCGGAAAATAGATATTTGTATTTGGCCTTCCTGGACATAAACGGGGCGTACGACAACGTAAACAGGGAACTCCTGTGGAACATATTAAAAGAAGAAGGTATCGGTTATAAGATAACAGAGTTCCTGCAGGAAATATACAGGGATAAAATAGTAGAAATTACATGGGAAGGGGTAAGAAGTACGGAAGCTGCCAAGGTATGCAAATGATCAAGACAAAGTTTTTCTCTATCACCGCTGCTGTTCATGCTTTATATGATAAATCTGGAACGGAGGACACAAGAAAGTAACCTAGGTTTTAACCTGTCATATAGATTAAGAGGAAATGCGGTACAGCAGCGTCTCCCCGGTTTAATGTATGCAGACGATGTTGCGCTGCAAGCTGAGAGTCTGGAATAATTGCCAACTCTAGTTAAGTATCGCGGAGACAAAGAGAACGCTCTAGGCTTCAGTTTTAGCGCAGTTAAGTCGGGTCTGATGATTTTCAACGGCTCAACTGATCAGGGTCTTAAAATACAAGACCATGAAATATCTAGAGTAGCAAAATATAAATATCTGGGGGTATGGGTAAACGAAGTATTGGCATAAATTGAAAAGTATGAGCAATCACTTAAGGCAAAATGGCAAGGAGATGCCGGGATAATGAAGCATGCGGCATTGCGGGGATACAACAGGTATCAGGTGTTGAGGGGTATTTGGAAAGGAATTATGGTGCCCGGGCTTACTTTCGGAAATGAGGTTTTGTGTCTAAAAGCACAGGTACAGTCGACATTACAAATAAATCAGAGAGCCGTCAGAGAACGATTAGCACTGGGTGCCCACGGCAAAACCACAAATGAGGTGGTACAGGGAGATATGGGCTGGGCATCTATAGTAGTACGGGAAGCTCAGAGTAAAATATTATATGAGGAATGCCTGAGGAAATTGGACAGTAACAGATGGGCAGCTAAAGTATTTAAATACCTGTACCTAAAAAGCGTTGACTCACAATGAAGGAAAAGAACTAAGAAACTAACTAGTAAGTATGCTAGTAACAAGGACGGAGCAATAAAGAGCATTAAGCAACAGGTGAAAAACACAGACGGTAAAAATTGGATGAATTCGATGGAAAAGAAACAGAGTGTGGAACTATACCGAAAGTGGAAAAGGCAGATCAGGAAGGAAGTTTTCTTTGATAACTCCAGAGGCAGTGCCCTACGTTTTGAAGCTAGATCAGGGTGCCCTAGAACACGCAGCTACAAAAAGAAATTTAACAATGAAGATGACGCATGTGCAGTATGTGGTAAATCCCCTGAAACAATTGACCATATTATACTCGAATGTAATGGTATCCACTCGGAAGTCGATGCAGAGCAGCCACTCTTCCTGAAGCTCTGAGGTTTAGAGATACCAGCGGCCGGATGAATATGAGCCTGCTGTGAAAGCTAGCAAAAAACGATTGGAAAATTGGTGGCTTAAAAGCAGAAAAGTGACATAATGTTAGTAATGTAGTAAAAAAAATTCTATAAATAGAATGATGGTGTATAGTTAACCAATCTAAAACAATAATTAAGATATAGGGGAGAAAAAAGAGCATGATAGTAACTGCTACCACTTCGTTTCAAAGGGGACGCTCCTATATTCCACCAATTCCATCCATCCATCCCTGTTAGCATCGCTGAACAAACTCATTCGAGTATTTGAAGCCCGAAGTGTTTTGTGCAAGGTTGTTTCTGTATGTAAACCTTAACAGCATGCGTATATTGTTACGTTTTTTTTTTTCTCCATATACAGTGGGGGACGGTAATAAAAGGATTTCATTCGAATTTTATTGCATTCTAATCTTTCTCACACCTTCTTTGTCAGTTTCCTGGATGTCGTTAGGATAAGTTAGAAACATGGGCGGATGGAGTGAATAGAATAGCATCAGATGAAAAGAGCTGTGCCAGGTGTAGCGGCCTTATACATTCACTGCATGCATTCCCTCCACTACTTACATACAAAGTGACAGAGAGACAGGGCACATTTTAATTGATCCGATAAGATAGTTCGCAGAAAAAGACGACATCACGGGTCTCGCATTCGGCCTGTAGAGATATGATTCAAAGCTTTCAGTCTGCGGGCAGATGGTTCGTGATTAAGACTGATTACTGCACAGCGCAGCACAGAACACATATCACATAAAAAGGTAGACGGGACAAGCGCACGTCCCGTCTACACTAATGTGCCTCGTGCTGAGGTGCGAAGTAATCATTCTGAAACCCAATTATGAATATATATTGAAATTTAAAGCAGAACATTGATAACAAAATTTTCGAGCTCGAAAAGAGGTAAACTGCGCAGCAATTTGGATCAAAAATCGAATGAGAGCAATCGCAAGCTTTCCTATATCGTGTTCAGCCAATTAACACAAGTTGATAATAGCTCGGCATTGCTTACCGGACCCATTCACCCTTTGTAAATGGGGGTTCATCGGTGACGTCATTAATTTTAAATTTCCCCCCAGAGCGCTCACCGCCATCTTACGGTTCCACTTTAGTGGCGTCGTTTTAAAACGACAGGGCTCTTTCTTTTCTTTTCCCGCGTTCATTTCCTTTACACCCTCGCAAAAAGAGAGAGTGAATCACACGCCACCTATCCGCTCTCCTTGGTGCCATCGGCTGCTGGCTTCCCAAGTACTACGTTTTACTATTTACAATATATATTCATAAGCTGCCACTCTGTGTGAGAGATCACCCGACATGGACATAGACCACGTTTACCCAAGCTATAGTGAATTAGAATATATTGTATTGCAATTCACTATAATCCAAGTCACAAGAACTTGCATGCATGATCGAACTCCGAGTAGCATGCATGACTTGGGAACCATGGATTCTTAAAAATTAATTCCCATCCCACCTTCCTACCTCAAATGAGCTACCAGAGTGCGTGGGAAACTCCTCCCAACTTTGTCTAATCATGAGCACTCGTTACGTCGCACAACCCGCTGACTAGTCAGTGCCCGGTCGCGTCACCTTCTAACTAATACCTCCCACTATGCCAGTGATTTTTACTTCACAAAGCCAACGTCGACACCGGATTTTCTGCTGGACAGGGCCTTGAACGCAATCGCGTTAATAGCCCGCATAATAATAATTGCTTCACAGGAAAGAAAAGGCGCAGTGTCTGTCGCATCTGTTCTGTGTACACCTGAACTGCGCCGTAAAAACTGATTGATTTATAGGAAGGGAAGGGTGTGGTAACTATCTCACTTGTTTTCTATGGACACTTCAACCGCGCCGTAATGGAAGGGAGGAAGGTGGGAGTGAAAGTGGAAAGAGAGAAAGAGGAGCCGTAGTGGAGGGATACAGGGTGATTTCGACCACTTGGGGATCTTTAACGTGCGCTGACATCGCACAGCACACGGAAGCCTCATCGCTTCGCCCTCATCGAAACGCAACCGCGGGCGTCTTACCACTGCACCACCCCGGTGGGGCACCGCGCCGTAAGGGAAGGGAGGAAGGTGGGAGCGGAAGCGGAAAGAGATATAGGGGTGCAGTAGTGGAGGGCTGCGGAGTAATTTCGACCCTCTGGGGAGTTCTGTGGATACCTGAACGCACCAACGTAAGGGAAGGGAGGAAGGTGGGAGCGGAAGCGGAAAGAGATATAGGGGTGCAGTAGTGGAGGGCTGCGGAGTAATTTCGACCCTCTGGGGAGTTCTGTGGATACCTGAACCGCACCGTAAGGGAAAGGAAGGAAGGTGAGAGTGAAAGCGGAAAGAGAGAAAGGGGTGCAGTAGTGGAGGGCTCCGGAGTAATTTCGACCCCCTGGGGGTCTTTAACGTGCATTGACATCGCGCGTTAAACAGCAAGCACTTTTTCATTTTTACATTTTCAACAGCAAGCAATGACTAGGAGCTCGCGCACGCAAATCATCATTCGACGTTTCACATCGTCTATCCTTTGCCGAGCAACAAACTCCATTGTTTGGACAACCTGTGCGTATCTCAACGTTGAGCTTTGATCCATTTCCTCGCTTTCCTTTTCATGCTATCGTCGATGTTATCTTTCTTTACTCTTTCAGTTCTGGCCAGAGCTTCGATAGTGAGCTTCCTCTAGATGAGTGCACATGAAGACAGCTGCGCATGCCGTTACTTTGTTACGATCACAATAGCGCCCGGAATGTCCATAAAGCCTCACGTGAGACACCAACAATTCGCCACGCAGCTGTGGCTGACGTGAATTCAAATATTTTGAAGGTCGCAGGAGGCATACAGGGCGACGAATTTAGCATAATCTCTCAAGGCGTGCGCACTAGAAGAGCAAAAGAGAGGGAGAAAAAAAAATTGATCGCGCGTCTGCGTGCTCGTTATTTTCGTCATGACTGTGCAGAAAGGAATTTGGTTCGCACTTGCTCTGGCTAGCGCGCTTAATTTGTTTGCGGGCTCAGGAATGCTCTATAGCGAAGCCGTGTGCACATTGCGTCGTTTCGATGGATGCGAAAGGCACGAACCCGTGGGCTGTGATATGTCAGTACCCGTTGTAGAATCCCAGGCGGTAGAAATTATTCGGTGCTCTCCACTACGGCGTCCCTGGTAGCCTGAGTCACTCTGTGACGTTAAATCCCATAAACTAAGCCAAATAAAACGAAACCATTACTTTGAAGGCAAACTTCCGGCTGCTGACGAGCCCAGCATACGCCATCGCAACCGAGACATGTACGTTTAAACGATGGTATATAACGCGAGGATAATCAGCGAAATGACGCACTCTTTCGAAGGAGTCACGAGAAGAGGAAGCAAAGAAAGGCTATACGTATACACTTGTGTTTTGCTCTTGTTCTGGTTGAACCCCGCCGGGGTGGCGCTGTGGCAAGGGCGCTCGACTACTGTGCTCAAGGATGCGGGATCGAATCCCGGCCTCGGCAGCCACTTTTCGATGGAGCCGAAAAGCAAGGCGCCCGTGTGCTGCGCGATGTCAGTGCACGTTAAAGAACCCCAGTTGGTGGAAATTTCCGGAGCCCTCCACTACGGCGTCTCTTTGGGACGTTAAGCCCCATAAACTAAACCAAACCAAACCTGTCCTGGTTGGCCTCTTTGCCTTACGTTTTTGCGTACTATGTCTCTCACTCTTCAACCCGCAGGACACTTGCGGCTTAAAATACTGCGTAAAAGTTTGTTTTATGTTTGAGCGCAATACCCTTAGTTTTATTCATTGCTACCACAAACCAGAGGGCGAAACCCGAGGTCATCTGGTTGGTTAACGGGGATCAAAGTCCTGCATCAACTTAGCCTATGAAGGACGGCGTAGTGAAGGGCTTCGCATAATTTCGTCGAGCTGGAATTATTCACGTCCACTGACAATGTATACAGTACACGGGCGCCTTCAGTCTCGTTTCCATAGAAACGCGGCCGCCGCGGCCGGGATTGAATCGAGAACTGCGCCACCGCAACGTGCGTGAGATATTAAGCAGTCTTGAAATACTCCCTGCCTTTCAGGGTTCGCAACCAGAGGCAGAATAGAGGGTAAAAAAGGAGGCTGACCCAATGACCGGCATCAGGTTTTCTGCTCGTTGGAGGAGGATAACTAATTAAGACCCACAAAGCACGGTGTAGAAGATTTGTGCACAGCTTGTTTATGCTTAACGAAATACGATGCAATGCTCACCGCATTTTCCTTTAGAAACTGCGGCTTGGCCCACTCAGACGCGAGCTCATATTTGCTTCACAATTAAACGCTATCTAGATGCTTTAAATTTACAACCGCACGAAAGCATAGCTCATCCAAACTAAGAAGAGGTAATTAAAATGCATATCAGACGATTGAAGCGTCGGCCCTTTTAGCGGTTCCCAAAGAGAACATTCGGCTGTGATGGCCGTGAAGAGCGCAAGTAAATCAGACCTAGTTTTGAAGGACAAAACAACCTCCATAGCCATCACTCTTCATGCAACACAAGTGGAATCAGATGGAATTAACCTAAGAAACCCATCAAAATCAATAACTTCAGCTTTATTAAAGAACTAGAAGCATCAAATTTCTTGGTGCTGTTTTTGTTTCCTTCCTGAAAATTGTGCGCAGGGACTTCAGAATATACAAGCTCGAGAATGTGTGCAGCAGCATGCTGTAAACGATTTTTTTGCAGTACAGCTTTAAAACAACAACATAGAGAGCCCTACCAATCGCCTGCGCTCATTGAACAGTTACGTAACCGCTGTAATTTGCAGTCTGTAATTTGCCCAGGACAGGGTTAATTGGCTGGATATGGGAGGGGTCTTTGCCTGCACTTGGTATTATAGCCCAGCTAACGATGATGATGATGACTACGAGACGCATATTCAGCAGCTCGGTCGCTCTCCTTGCAGTGCTAGGAAAACGCCAAGGAGCGATTCTTGGAGTCTCCAGACCGCAGCCAAGTACTGTATACGTCATAGAATAACAGCCTGAGAAAACCGCCTAGCACATAACACTCGATGCAGGCGAATCACTGAGTATCAAAAATAAAATAAAAAATAAAGCGAACTTAACTTAGCGATTAATCGCCGTGCAAAGACTTACAAACGTTAATGGGGCAAGCACATGCCAGGCAACCTAGCGCATACGTGCCACATCTTTTACCACCGGTTCCCCGGCGGTATTGATGAAACTCACGCTTTCCCTCGAAAAACAAACAAACTTGGCATTTACCGCACTGAATAACAAGAGGTTTATCGACAAATGTTTATCGCGGCAAAAAAAAAAAAAAAAAAAAAGAATATATACAGGGTGTTTCGGGGAAAATAGTAGACTCGAAATATAAAAACAATATTTGCAGGAGCACACTCTCTGCCGCAGCGGGCATAACTTGCTGCAAAGCAACTCTAATTATGAGTGTAATTAACAAAATTTCACTAATTAACTTTTAAATTATCGTAGTTGGGCTGTTAGTTCCAATGGGCAGTTTGATGCCGCGAACCAGACGGTATCATATCTGTTTTTGAAACGAAGAAAAACTCATTTTATAGAGCTCTGCAGCTCTATGAAATCCGACGGTTTTTTCCGCACGCGACCGAAACTCAGCGCACGAGGAGCGTCGGAAGTTATCAGTACGTCCGCTGGTGACGTGTCGTAATGTGTGTGTGTATATATATATATATATATATATATATATATATATATATGGCCGTCGCAATGTTCGGACCATTCAGAATTAACCCTGCTGTGCGGACGTGTTCCGCATGAGGTCCCGCCTTGAGACCGAGTTTCGGCGGAACGCGCTGTGCCTTGGACTTGCTTTTTGTGGAATAGTCTGCAGGCAGTTGCCCTGTACCTGTGGACACCATATTTTGGCAAGTGTTCCCCCCTTTTAGGGGTTTTTTCACGATTTGTACTCGACCACGGTGCGGCAAATCAGGCCTAATCATTAGGCCGAGCCGACGCCTGCGGCACCGGGCTCCGGGGCTGTGACTTGTGGTTGTGGGCCTTTGCGAGGCTGAATACAATGGAGTACTCCGCTGAGGGAGAATCTATAACGCCCGAAGAGTTCGAGGCGGGAGAATGGACCTGGGTTTTGAAGGCGCAAGATCGATTCAAGAAGTCTGTGTACGGGGATCACTCCGAGAGTAGGCCTACCGAGAAACAGGCGGGCAGCGACGGGCGCCAGACGCACGGAGCAGCCCAAGTCAAGCGGGGGAAAGCGCCGGTGTGGAAGAAACGGGGACCGTTTCTGAAGATGCCAGCCAAGGATTTCAAGGTCGTGTGCCGGCCCAAGAATTGGGACTTGAGTATAGTGACGCCGAGGGAGCTCGGATGTGCCTTGAGAGCGGCAGCGGAGCTGACGAACGCGACTGCGGTGGAAGAAGACCTGGTGCGGGTCAATGAGACAAACAACACGATGACGGTGAGCACGCCGTGTATGAATCGTAGTGGGGCATATGCGAATGTAAAGACGCTCAAACTGGGCGGTCGTGACCTTGAGGTTTCGGCGTACGTGGCGGCGCCGGAGAACTCTGTGCGCGGAGTAATTTACAATGCGTACAATGGATGCCCATTGGCAGAAGTTCGCGCAGGATTCTTGAAGAAGAACGAAGACGTGGACATTTTGGATGCCAGACCTTTGGGCAAGTCAAAGGCGATTCAGATCACTTTCGGCGGGAAGCGCGTTCCCCGGCAAGTTATTTATTGGAACTGTCTGTACGCTGTGATCCCGTATAGAGAGTTAGTCGAGACCTGCTATAACTGCAGACGAGTGGGACATCGGGCGGGCGTTTGCTATCGTCCGAAGACTAATCTGTGTCGCCGTTGCGGGAAGGAACATCCTACACCACCGGACGGAGAGTCGCTGACCTGCACGCCGGACTGCATCGTGTGCCATGGGGCGCACAGCACGGGAAGCCGCAACTGCAAGTTTCGTCCAGCCCGTCAGCAGCCGACGGGTCTGCAGCACAGCAACGAGGACAAGAGCCAAACTGGCAAGGAAGAGCGGCGTTCGCAGCACAGCAACGAGGACAAGAGCCAAACTGGCAAGGAAGAGCGGCGTTCGAGGCCCAGGAAGCGGTCATCTAGCGGTGCGAGAGGCAATAGCAAGAGAAGGGACCGGTCAGCTTCCTTCCCGTCACTGCCCGGACCCGAGCCTGGCAAAGGAGGAGGGCAAGGTTCCGGTCATGGAAGAAGTCCAAGTGTCACAAGGAAAAAGGTAAGCTGGCCAAACGCGGGCTCCCAAAATGAGACTGCTCGAGAGAAGGAGCTACAAAGGCAGGTGTTGCAGCAAGCCGAAACTATCAAAAAGATGGAAGCTAGGATGGCAGAGATGGAACGCGCGCTTAAAACCGGCAGAGTAGAAAGGGTACAGACGCCGCTGGCCCAGGCCCCACAGAAAGCGGCGCAGGCGAACGCTTCTAGCGTGGACGATAACTGTACAGCTATGGAAGTGGAGAATCGGGGGACGGTCAAAAGGCCGCCGCCGGCAGATGAGGGAGCTCATGCAAAGAGAATAGCAGAAACTTCGGCGGCGGACACGCCGCAGCCAGTAGTTAAAGTCACTAGTCTTAGGAGGGACATGCTTACCCTTGCGGAGAGAGTAGGAAAACTGGAAGAAAGACAGGATAGGTTGGAAGGTCGGTTCGACAAGATCGAAGCCAGACTAGGCATGATTGAGGAGCGTCTTGACGCCTTCACCAATGACTTAAGGGGTTTCCAGACCCAAGTAATGGGTATGTTTAAACACCTAAATGCTATGCTAGAGGCTAGACTGCCTCCCGTAGTCGGCCAGGAGCCGATGTTAGTGAACCTAGTGCCTCACCATGGCCCCTCGCCAGCAAATTGAGGTTTGGCAGTGGAACTGCAGGGGATTCCGTCGCAAGCGGGGGAACCTGCAGTTGCACATACAAAATCTAGATAGTAAGCCGGACATTATAGCTTTGCAGGAGGCTAGCGGCTCGGTTAAATTACCGGGATTTAAGACATTTACACCACCAGAGATTGATCGAGGGGGCGTATCGAGCGTCTTTACGGCCATGCTAGTCCATCGTAACACCACAGTGATTCAGCATACCATAGATAGCAGCAGGGAGGACTACGTCCTGCTGGAGATTTTACCCAAAAGAAAAGGCGATAAGAGTCTCTTTGCTCTTAATGTATACTCTTCTCCAAAAGATAAGGGGGTGGGCTTGCCAGACCTCCTGATAAAGACGCAACGGCTAGCGGCTAGGTCTCAACTCATTGTGGTGGGGGATTTCAATGCGCCTCATCCGGAGTGGGGCTACATCCGAGTCAGCCCGAAGGGAAATAAACTTTGGCAGGTTGCCCAGGACCTGCGATGGACGATCTTGAACAACCCGCTAGATCATGCAAGGATAGGCAACAGCGTGAGCATAGACACCTCTCCAGACCTCACATTTGTAAATGGTATCAGGGATGCAAAGTGGGTAAACACGGGACAGCCACTGGGAAGTGATCACTATATCCTTTCCACGATATTTAGTGCTGCTAAGCACAAATACAAGGTGAAAGGAACTCGAGTGACGGACTGGGACCGATTTCTGGAAGTCAGGAATGATACAGTGACCGGGGAAATCGAGGACTTAGGAGCCTGGGTTGAGGCACTCAAGCAGACCGTGAAGAGTACCACAAAAGAGGTTCCAACGGAGGAGGAGGGCTCTACGGCTGACTCCAGATTGTTACACATGCGGGAAGCACATGCGAAACAAAGGCATAATGGTGTGCTCCGTAGAAAGATGGCCAAGTTAGAACGAGAAATCGAAACGTACACATTGGAGTTGCAGTGCAAACAGTGGGGGCAGATTTGTGACCGGATGAATGGGCAATTCGGATGCAAAAAAACATGGCAGTTGTTGAGGCACCTTTTAGACCCGACGGCAACCAAATCTGCGCAGAAGGGGCAAATGGCTAGGTTAGTGCATCGGTATCAAGGCACGACTGGGGAGTTTATACATGAACTCCGAAGACGTTACGTAAACGCAAAGGCGGGCGGTTGCTTGCCGGATTACTCGGGAGAGGAAAACCTTGAATTAAATGCAGACTTTACGGTGGCGGAGGTGGAGTTTGCAATGGGTCAGCTTCGTACCACGTCAGCAGCGGGTCCGGACGGGGTTACTAATAAGATGCTGAGGAACCTGGATTTCAAGTCAGTAGGGGCACTCACGAATTTGATGAATAAATTTTGGGTGGCCGGGGAGATTCCGCCAGAGTGGAAGCATGCTAGGATTACATTTATTCCTAAAGCAGAGAAGAAGCTCTGCATTGAGAATCTGCGTCCCATCTCGCTAACGTCGTGTTTAGCCAAATTGATGGAGCATGTGGTCCTGAACAGGCTTCAGGGTTATGTAGAGGACAAGGAGTTGATACCTGAAACAATGATTGGTTTCAGGGCTAATTTATCAACGCAAGACGTCATGATACAGCTAAAAAAAGACGTGGTTGATCCTGGGTACGGCACGGGCACCAAGGCTATCTTGGGGCTCGACCTAACTAAGGCCTTTGACAATGTTACCCATGAGGCAATATTGAGGAACCTATCGGACATAAGACCGGGGGGTAGAACTTTCCGGTACATCAGATCGTTTCTGGAGGGTAGGACTGCGGAGATTATAGTCGGAGAAATGAAATCGGATTCCTTCCCATTGGGGGGTAGGGGGACACCGCAAGGGTCGGTATTATCGCCGTTCCTATTTAATCTCGCATTGATCAAGATACCACCCAGGCTGCAAGGGATATCGGGACTTAAACATACATTTTATGCGGATGACATTACTCTTTGGGTAACAAGAGGCAGTGACGCACATTTGGAAGAAACTCTACAGCACGCGGTGGATATTGATGAGGAGCTAGCAGGGGAAGCAGGACTCTCGTGCTCTCAGCCCAAGTCCGAGCTTTTTGTGCTGAGGGACAAGCCAAGAGGGATACATGCGAGGCACTATGTGCCGCCACCGCCTTTAGAGGTCAAAGTGGGGGGCGTACCGGTCGCTGAGGTCCAAACGATCAGGATCCTGGGTATGTATCTGCAGACTAACAGGAAAAATAGCGAGTCCTTGAAAAGGCTTAAAAATACGGTCAATGCTACCGTGAGGCTAATCAGGAGAATCGCTAATCGTAAGAGAGGTGTTAAGGAAAAGGACTTGTGTAAGCTGGTGCAGGCGTTTGTGCTCAGTAGAATAGTGTATGCGACGCCTTATTTGAAGTTGGACGCGACGGAAAAAGGCAAGGTGGAGGCTATGATTAGGCAGGCATATAAAGCGGCCCTTGGGTTGCCTCACAATGCGTCTACTGCTGGGATTAGGGGTGCACAACACCCTAGAAGAACTACGGGAGGCGCACTTGGTGATGCAGCTCGGTAGGCTTTCAAAAACAAAAGCAGGAAGGGACATATTGGAAAGGATCGGCATTGGAGTTGACGCTCCAGCTGGTGACAGTAAAATTCAGATTAGGCGGGAAATGCACAAGGGCTTGTACATAAAACCTTTGCCCAAGAACATGCATCCAATACATCACGAGGACCGCAGGAAGGCAAGAGCCAAAGCTTTACATGTTAAGTACGGGAAGTACAACGGGGCAGTCTATGTAGATGTCGCCGAGTATAGGGACAAGGACGCATTTGCAATTGCGGTGGTGGACGGGCGGGGACGCTTGATCGCCTCCGGATCAGTCAAAATCCGCTCCCCAGAAACTGCAGAGGAAGCGGCGATAGCACTAGCTATTACTAGTAGTAATGCTGACTTGATCTTCAGCGATTCCAAAACAGCCATCCGAAATTTGGCGAGGGGCAGAATACCTGTCACAGCGGCGCGATTGCTGAATCGGGCCACGGGGCGAGGGACTACGGAGGCGGAAATTGTCTGGGTACCAGCACACTCTGGGAATCCTGGGAACGAGACTGCTCGCATGAATGCTCGAGGTTTCGTCAGCCGAGTAGGTGAGCCGGACGTTCCGGGAAGGTCCACGAGAGATGGGCTGGTATCCTTTCATGACATTACTAATCATTTCAAACTTGAGCGGAGGATTACCCACCCCCGGACAAGCAATTGGTGAAGGCGCAGGAATGCGTCTGGCGACGATTGCAGACTAGATGTTTCTTCAACCCATACGTGTTGAGCAAAATCTACCCGGACATTCAGCCGGAGTGCAAATGGTGTCAGGAATTGGCAACCTATGACCACATATTATGGAGCTGTAGCATAGCACCGCCACCGGCGGATATTATGCGTGATCCTTCCCTCGAGCAGCGGGAGGCCGTGTTGGCCAGCTCAGACCCGGTCGTCCAGACCAGGGCCGTGGAGTGGGCCACCCAGGTCGCCGTCAGCCATGGGTTGATGGCCATCTAACACGGAACCATCCATACATGCTCTCTGACGAAAATAAAGTTTTTCCATCCATCCATCCATTCGGACCATTCACCACGGCGGCTTGCATTGGCGTATTTGCAGTGATGCCATGGTGACGTCGCTGCATGTTGATCATGGCGGGATGATGTGGAACGCTGAAAACGCCGCAGGACAAAAAAGCAAAAACAAAAACAAACAAACAAAGAAGAAAGAACCTGCCGTTAAGAGTTAACCACTGTAAAATGAGGGCTTGTAGTCATTCACTGAACCAAGAAACTTCGCAGTCATTGGTGTATGTGTCTTCTATACCACCTTTTTCTGTTAGACGCCTAGCGTGACTGCTTTAATACGTCAGTCAATGTAAACCAGAGGGTTTCCTGAGCACAGATGTTAGACGAGGCTCATTGAGAGGATGCATATAAGAAACGGTAATTAGCATGCTGCAGCTAATATGGTCTGTTGAATTCTGGGAAGGGCCGACATACAGCTTTTATAATCTTTTTTTTTTAAGACGCATCTGCTTAACGTGTTCAGCAGATGCTGACAGGAGCATGGCTTTCTAAGTTCTTGATTGCTATGTTGTTGTGGCTGTAGGAAGAAGGAAAAGAAAATGAACGGGCCTGCTACTGGCTCTGTAGCTGAGCCACCTCCGCTGCCTCGTGCAGACAGAAGAGAAAATAGAGAAGAATGAAAAGGAAGAGGGAGAGAAAGGCGCGCGCCGCAGCAGCAGCCGTCGTCCACCACCGAAGCGGTGGCGGGTGCAATGACGGCCTACAACATATAAAAATTCGGTGGCAGGCTAGCCCCCGCCGCAAGCGGCGGTGACCTACCTGCCCCAGCCCCATCAGAATTGCTAGCTGTCTGTGACACAGTCGTCACACAAGGAAACATGAAAAGCGATGGGAGGATGATGCCAAGTATAGCGTAACTAAACGCATTAACAAGTGCCCGGCATGTCCTTTTCTTCACTGGTACATTACAAGGACTTTCATTTTCAGAGAGTTACAATATCCAGATTTTCTTTTTCGCGGTAAACGTAGTTAAGAAAGGTGTAAAGCAGCTGAAAGAAAACGCAGGAAAGGAGAAGAGAGGGAGCGAGCTCTTGTTGCTGGTGCCTGCGCATGGCCCAGTACATAGTCCGGACATCCGCGATGACTTCAGGCATGGGGCAAACCATGGAGCTGCGGCCGGCACACAGCAGGGCACTCACGGTTCATTCACCCAACGGTCACATCGCGTCTCGCCAGAGTGCATAGCGCGTGGGAAAGCGTGCCAAGCGTAAGAGCAGTGAACGGGTTGGGACGACTACTTTGAATTCACGGCGTGCACTGTCTGGCCCCTGTTTCGCGCAGCAGCTTCCGTACGCGCTCGCAGAGTGAGTCGGCGTTTATTGTGTTTGCTTCGCTCCTGTTTCTCCACCTCGAGACGACACTCCTCTCATTACATCTCACTGCATGATCTTCGTGTGCGAATTCCTCTTTTTTTTTTTATTTTGCTGCTTTTAAATTCGAGGCGCCATACAGTGTCCGCGACAGGGAAGAAACTGCACGAAACCGAGACACATAAAACGATAGCATAACCAGAATGAGCCGTCTGGCAGGGCGGTGGAAGATAAGCGCTTGTACGCGCCAGCTGCCGTGAAAGAGCACAAATAAACGGCAGTTCCGTCCAGAGGGTTGTAAAAACAGCCTCATTCCGCTCATTGCCCCCTTCACCCCTCTTGTTACCGCCCCTTGCCCGCGTTTGCCCGGCTGAGGCAACGAGATAGCTTAGCCAGCGTCCACCCGTAGGTCTGCAATAAAGAGGGACCGGAGAGGCCATCAAACTGAAGCAGGAGGTGACGGAGATGACCTCCGCTGTCGTGCATGTATTCCAACCAACTCTCTCTGAGAGCGCTGTCGGCATGCACGGAGTGTAACCTGGCGCAGAGCGGGTGGTTCTGGCTGAGACCTTGCCCAGTCATCTGATCAAAGACGTCAGCGCAGTTTCTCTTTGGCATTTGTGCAGCCCCTTCACCTCCTCTCCCTTCCTCACCGGAAAAAAAAAAAAAGTACACTTCCGTTTACGAATCCGTATGTTAGCCTTGACTCGTGTAGAATTGGGATCATTCAGCTATGGAGTTTGGAGCTGAGCGTTTCACAGAATATCCGGCAGTTACACCTACTCAAACCAGACATGGCAGTAATTGAATTACAGTAATGAAATTAGTGTAATTTAATTACTTTTTCGGTAATTTGTAATGTAATGAATTACTTTCTCAGATTGGTAATTTAGTAATGTAATGCATTACTTTTTGGTAGTAATTTCGCAGCAAAGTAATTAATTCCTCTCGAAATTACTTTTACTAAAGTGCGCCATCACTCCTTCAATAGACAACAAATTAAGTAGAGTGCGCGAAAGCAGGAACGACGTGCTGCAATCCGAAGCCAGCGTAACGGATTGGCAAAAGGAGGCAGAATTGAGCAGAACTATAGTCAACTAGAATACTCTGGAGAACAAGTTGTTGTTTTGTTTATTAGCTTTACTTAGTTTTTGCATTTATGGAAACTAGAAAGTAATTTCAAAGTAATTGAATTACTCAGTAGAAGTAATTTTAATGTAATTTCATTACTTTTGGGGAGCAGTAATGAGTAATGTAATTTAATTACTTTTCTGCGATTTTCAACAAAGTAATTAGTACTGTAATTTAATTCCTTTTCAAAAGTAATTTTGCCATGTATGACTCAAACCCATCGTTATGCTTTGTACATCACAGCATCTGCGGGGTTTCGTTACCATGAACTGAACTTTATGCCTGGGCATGCAGCGCGCCAGATGTCACTGCTTCCGCGTAAACACTGTAGCAGCGCCTGTAGAATGAGCGCTTTGTCTTTGACTAGCAAGCACACTTTTAAAACAACCAACAACTAACACCGCTGTTGCGTACGAATTCTGGTATACGTACAACCCACCAATTCCTTCTCCGACAAGGAGCTCAGGTTGTATATTATGAGAGAAACATTCAAAAAAGGAACCGTCTTGGAGTAAAGCTCCGTCCATGTATTTGAATATCATATACAGCCCCATTTCGAGGTACAGTATAGTGACTACGTGAATATGCATCTCGATGGTATATAGGAGCCATTGTGTTCCAATTCTGGTAAAATATGTTCCTCAAAAGGTTATCAGAAGCTTTGCTTTCTAAGGAGAAAGCTATCGCACTCTACTAAAGAAATTAAATTGGTTGCCTATAAGACATTTATACGACCAGTTCTAGACTATGCAAATGCTTCACGGAGCTCACAGCACAAGGGATTAAAAAAGAGAGGTTAAAAAGAATACATCGCATTTCAGCACGTTTTATATGCTCTAAGTATCGCCGCACAGATTCGGTCACAGAGATGCTGCAGCAGTGTGAATTGGAACCGCTCGAAATTAGAAGAATGAAGCACCGACTGAAAGTTCTTTTCCAGATTATGCAAGTGGCGTTAAATATAAATGCAATACGTCGCGGTTCAGGTGTCCACAGAGCAAGTGTGACAGATAATGCCCCTTTCCCTTCCTGCGAACCAATTATTATTATTATATTATTACATTAAAGCTCCTGTAAAGCATGTTTCACGAAAAAACCACAGCATAGTTCAGCCTATTAATACGCATACTGATATGTACCGCTATCCTTTTTTCCGGACGCCACTGAAATATGGAATAAACAACCAAGTGATGTTGTGGAGACTATGGACGTGCAAAAGTTAGGTGCCGATATGTTTTTTAGAAATGATCTGCAAAGCTCTGCGTCTGTTTAATGAATTACGGTGCTTTTCAGTGTGGTGAAATGTGCTAATATTCTGTCCCTCCGTGTAACGACCCTCAATGGAAGGTTAGAAGTATGATAAAATAAATAAATAAATAAAATTAACAAAGTTCGTTCTGTTATGGTTACTTGTTCCCTTTCACGGTGGCCAACTTCCACATGGAAGAAACAGCACTTAGAAAATGTGCGTTCTTGGCGAAAATATTCAGGCCACGCGGTTTTCTTCTTACTCCGATAGCGAAAGACTCCCTGCCCTAAAAGCGCCCTAAAAATTTTAGTCTACGACAGATGTGCTTCAAGCCTTACAGATGTCTACAAATTGACCTAGGCCATGAACGCTCCTCCGTTTCACTAGTGAATAGATGTCTGACATGGAAAACATTTAATGCTAAAGCCTTTCTTGCCTCATGAGTGGCGTGTACAGAAAGTATGACCATCCTGAAAATGTCCGCTGGACTGATTATAGAATAAAACCACGAGAAGAAAATTGTGGTCTATGTGATAATCGATGTTGGGCCACGAACGGGAGAGACGGGGATGCTGTTACTCTGTACCAACGCTTCTTTCTTTTTTTTTTTGCATTAAAAATGTATAATATTTACACAAAAGCCCACCCGCCTTACTTGCTTGAGGTAACATGACTAAAATTATTTCAGCGACTGAAATATTGCAATGTACGGGAGCCAGTCAGGTGCTAGATTCACAAGTTTTACTTCATAATACATTACAATGGCTTCATTAAATTATTCTCACTTGACGTGCGTCAAGATCCGCGTGACGTATACCGCCATCCTATGCTTCACATACTGTGCATGGCTCAACCCCATTATGAAATCATATGCTGTATGACGCTGTTGAATCAGAGTTGGGGCTGTTACGACCAAGCATCCGCATTTGCGCGCTCTATTGTTCGCCTGTGGGCATGGATAAGTTTTGTGAATATGTGGTGATGGTCCAATGGCTCTAAGTGAGCCTGTTTCCAGGAATCCTGTTTTGTAAGCATGTTTTGCTTTGTGGACAACCTGCAGATGCCAAATTGACCCCGTCAAGAGAACGTCTGGAAAAACACAAAGAAACGTCCCCCTGCGGGAAATAGCAGGAAGTGCTTTCTTTCTTTTGTTCACCCTTCCAGTCGAGAAGTGCTATCCTCCAGTGATGAATGCCTCCTATCCAAAGGAGACGACAGAGTGACATGTCCGCTGACGTGCAGGACAAGAAAGGAGCATGACTCATACGGCCATTAAGTGATTTCCCGGGAATGCAGGAAAGATTTGCAATTGTCGAAAAGGGACCATGTTGGGAGCCCTATGCGGCGCCACGTGCACTCGGGTTTCTGAGAAGTAAAACCCCTTGACAGAACCAGCCTGTGGTTTTTTTGCTGAAGAATAGAAATGTACCTCCTCTCCTCGCCGTTCCCAAGCTTTTCCCGCCAACAAGTGATCACGCCCAACGAATGAATGCCGGACCAGTCAGTGCTTCAGACCATCAGTGCAGTGATGTGTTCGATTGGATGCCGATACCTGAGGGGCGTGCCCTGGATTTGGTTGGTCAGCATCTTCAGAGAGGGGCTGGACATAGGGGGTTTTTAAGGACGCTGCAGAGCACGAAATGTCGCTCTGAGCCCTGGGTAAACGGCTCATCCAGTCGCTTCTCGCTATGAACCCTTAACGCTTGCCATTTTGCTGATGTACCCTTCTTTTTCGTGTAAATATTGTAAATAAGTTTTCTCAAAGTGCCAGTAAACCTGCTTGTACATATTTCACCAACTTCGAAGATTCAATCCTACTTCAACCCCGAGTCTCTGCACGCTACCAAGTGAAGGCCGGGTCGACGTAGCCCCAGCGTCACGACAACTGGTGTCCAGCGGTGGGATCTGAATCTACAAGCACAACGACTGGTGACCAGCGTTGGGATCTGAATCTACAAGCCACAACATCTGATGACTGGAGGTGGGATCTGAATCTACAAGCCACAACATCTGATGACTGGAGGTGGGATCTGGATCTACAAGCTACAACATCTTGTGATCGGAGGTGGCATCTCAAGCAACAAGCAGGAGCAACAATCGGCCAACAAGAAAGCAGCTCGGAACATCGATCGCATGTGTGGGTGAGTGCTTGGCTTTTCTTCTGATGTGGACCAGGTTCTAGAACAGGGTTAGATTTTAGAACTGGTAAAGAGAGTGTGGAAACGCCTTTAGGTTGGTAGTTTGCACAGTTGTTTTGGAAGTAGCCGACACTCGGAGCGATCATGGACCTACAAAAGCTGCAGAAACCGGACCTGTTGCTATTGTGTGAGGAATTGGGAATTGATACAAGTGGTTTGGCACGAAAACCTTTGATTATAAAGGCAATCACAGATTTGGGAGCCGATGATGAGGAGCTCAGTGAAGCATGGAACCTCATCGCCCAAAAAAAGGAGGAACAGCTCAGACAGCAGAAAGAGCGGGAAAAAGAGGAAAAGAGGCGTGAGCGTGAACTTGAGAGGGAAAAAGAGGAAAGGGAGCGCGAACGTCAGAGGGAAAAAGAGGAAAGGGAGCGCGAACGTCAGAGGGAAAAAGAGGAAAGGGAGCGCGAACGTCAGAGGGAAAAAGAGGAAAGAGAGCGTGAACTTGAGAGGGAAAAAGAGGAAAGGGAGCACGAACGTGAGAAGCTTGAGAGAGAAGCAAAAAAGCGGGAGCTAGAAATTGAGCTCCGGAAATTAGAAGTAGAGTTGAGCAAGAGGTCGGGCAATTGTCCCCAGCTAGCGGTACCTCTTCTCAACAAGGAGGCAGATTTCAAGATGTCAAAGTACATGCAGCCATATGTGATATCAGGGGATATCGGTCTGTATCTGGGTAACTTTGAGCGAACTTGCGAAGAACTGTCCTTCCAGCGAGACACGTGGTCTCAGAGATTATTGACGGTTCTGCCCTGCGAGGCAGCGGAGGTTGTCGCGCGGCTAAACAAGGAGGACGCGGACAACTACGAGAAGGTCAAAGCTTGCCTTCTGATTTTCGGAGACAGAGATGTGCAGGCCTTAACACGTTCAAAGGCGCGAGAACTAGCTACACTGCTCATACCAGAAAATTCCACAGCGGAGGAAACGGCAGTTAAGACAGTGGTCGATGCGGAAGATAGCGGGTCAGAAAACTTTGAGAGCGAGGCATCTCAGATATGTCAACTTGAAAGTGAGCTTGATGAGACGCGGAATGAGGACGTTCTTGAGAGTAACCTCTTGCCGCCAGTGTCTAGTAATCTCACGAGACTTTTAAGTGGAACTCGAGAGGACTTAGCTATGGAGCAAGCCAATGATCCCAAGATACAGGAGATAAGAGAGCGCCACCGCGCCACTAAGACAGCAAAGAACATTTCTTTTGAGATGAGAAAGGGAGTGCTGTATCGCTTATTCAAGGATAAGCGCGGAGTAGAGCGGGACCAATTAGTCGTTCCCCAAAAGTACCGCGGAGACTTACTGCGACTTTCCCATGGCAGCTCGTGGTCATGTCACCTTGGAATAAAGAAAACAAAGCAGAGGCTGTTGCAAGAATACTATTGGCCTGGATGTTTTAAGGACACGGAAAATTTTGTACGGTCATGCGACACGTGCCAGCGGGTTGGAAAGGCGCAAGATAAGTGGAAAGCTCCGATGGTGTTAGTACCAATCATTACCGAGCCGTTTCACCGGTTAGTAATAGATGTAGTTGGGCCACTTCCTGTGACAGAGTCAGGGTACCGTTATATCCTCACTATGTTATGCCCAGCCACAAAGTTTCCAGAGGCTGTTCCGCTGCGCGAGGTGACGTCCGAGAGTGTAGTGGATTCGCTGCTGTCAGTGTTTGCACGAGTTGGATTCCCTTCCGAGGTCCAAAGTGATCAGGGTAGCGTTTTCACGAGTGTCCTCACCACCTCATCTCTCGAGCGATGCGGCATTAAGGTAGTGCATAGCTCGATCCATCATCCGCAGAGCAACAGCGTAGAAAGATGGCACTCTGTTCTCAAACGAGTCCTGAGGGGACTGTGCTATGAAAACAAGCGCGAATGGGATACCTGCCTGCCTGCAGCGCTTTTCGCTTTGCGGTCAGTGCCGCACGAATCCACTGGATTTAGCCCAGCCGAGTTGGTGTACGGAAGGTCACTGCGCTCACCTTTGCGAATGGTGCGCGAAGCCTGGGAGGGGCGCGGAGAAGACCCAACAGTAGTAGAATTCATTCTGAACCTCTTGAATCGCTTACATAACACTAAGGAACTCGTTGAGGCCAGCATGAAGTCAGCCCAGGCTCGTTCCAAGGTGTACTATGATAAGACAGCCCGTCAAAGGACGTTTTGTATCGGGGACCAGGTGATGTTGCTGAGAAGTTCAAGGCAGAATAAGCTCGAAGTACAGTGGGAAGGACCGGCTGAAGTCGTTGCAAAGCTTTCTAACACTAACTACGCAGTGAAAATTCCCGGTAGGCGTAAAGAAGTGCGCATTTATCATTGCAATCTTATGAAGCCTTATGTGCAGAGGGAAGCCGTGGTAAATCTAACTTTAAACCTTCCCGAGGAGATGGGGGACAACTTGATTTGCCTCAGCGGAAAAGGAAGCAACGCTCAGGAGCTTCTCAAAAAGACGGAGCAGAGAGGAGAACTAAAGAAATCCCAGCTGTCCGATCTGGGCGAGATAATAACAGAGTTTGAGGCCTGCTTCGTGGACAGGCCAGGCAGAACTGATTTGACTGAGCACGATATTGAGCTGACTTCAGACGTGCCAGTGCGATCAAGGTGCTACCGATTTTCTCCAAGGCAAAGAGAAATTCTGGATAGGGAAGTAACTCGCATGCTGGAATTGGGAGTAATAAAACCCTCGGAAAGCGATTATGCTTCGCCTATGATCTTAGTAGAAGCTCCAGGTAAAGACCCTAGGCCTGTGGTAGACTACCGAAAGCTAAATTCTCTCACCAGGGATCAAGTGTATCCTATTCCGAATATTGAGAGAGTAGAACAGGTCAGTAGAGCGGCATATGTGACTACGCTGGACCTTACTCGAGGATACTGGCAAGTACCGCTCACTGAACGCGCCAGCAGATACGCGGCTTTCGTCACTCCGACGGGCAGCTACCAGCCAACAATGATGAGTTTCGGGCTCAAAAATGCTCCATTTTGTTTTTCCCGACTCATGGATAGGGTTTTAAAGGGGTGTGAAACATTCGCGGTGCCTTATTTAGACGACATTGCGGTTTTTTCCGACTCATGGGCGGACCATATGGTACATCTAAGAGCTGTACTGAGCCTTTTGCGTCAAGCTGGACTAACTGTAAAGGCCGAGAAATGTTGCCTGGCAAGGGCGACCGTGGACTACTTGGGTCACAATGTAGGTCAAGGTTTCAGGAAACCCAGCGAGATTAAGATTTCTGCGGTAGCAGACTATCCGCGGCCGAGCACGAAGACGGAAATTCGAGCATTCCTAGGTCTGACTGGGTACTACAATCACTACATCCCTAACTATTCAGTTTTGGCTAGCCCTCTGACCGACGCTCTCCGCAAGACAGAACCGACAAATGTAGTCTGGGACGAACAAAAGGAAGCCTCCTTCGTAAACCTGAAGGCTGTGCTGATTAGCCGTCCGGTATTGCGAGCTCCAGACTATGGCCGAGAATTCACGGTCCAGTGTGATGCCAGTGATCGAGGGCTAGGTGCTGTTCTCTGCCAGAGAGATGACGACGGTAATGAGCACCCCGTGCTCTATTTGAGCAGAAAGCTGAGTTCTAGAGAGAGGGCTTATTGCGCGTCAGAGAAAGAGTGCGCTTGCATTGTATGGGCCATTCAAAAATTGCAGTGCTATCTTGGAGGGGCCAAATTCACCGTAGAGACGGACCATTGTCCCCTAGCTTGGCTGCAAACTGCGACATCGAAGAACAGTCGCCTTCTTAGGTGGAGCTTGATTTTACAGCAGTACAATTTTGAAATAAGATACAAAAAGGGGAAGTTAAATGGGAATGCGGACGCGCTTAGCCGCTCTTTCTAAGCGGTCCGAGATGTTCCTCACCATGTATCCAAATTGATAATCAGGTTTTTTTTTTTTTCGTGCGCTTGTATATGTGTGACTATGTAAAGCAGCACGTTTGGTTTTCTAGGAATACGTGGGTCCTGAACGTCTTGAGAGTGGGCTTTTCTCGAACAACAATGGCAGTTTTCTTTTAACCTGGTCTCTTCAGACGGGAGCCGAGTGCTTGCTTCGACATGTGGTTGAGTTTCAGACAGCTCGAGCAATTTGGCCTACAACAATCAAGACAACGCGACAAGCAACAGCGAGCTTCAAGCGTTCACGTGCAGGCCATTAAGTCGTCTCTTCATGCAGCAGCTGGGACTGCTGCCCTCCGAGTCTCTTCTGGCGGGGGAGGAGGCTGTTACGACCAAGCATCCGCATTTGCGCGCTCTATTGTTCGCCTGTGGGCATGGATAAGTTTTGTGAATATGTGGTGATGGTCCAATGGCTCTAAGTGAGCCTGTTTCCAGGAATCCTGTTTTGTAAGCATGTTTTGCTTTGTGGACAACCTGCAGATGCCAAATTGACCCCGTCAAGAGAACGTCTGGAAAAACACAAAGAAACGTCCCCCTGCGGGAAATAGCAGGAAGTGCTTTCTTTCTTTTGTTCACCCTTCCAGTCGAGAAGTGCTATCCTCCAGTGATGAATGCCTCCTATCCAAAGGAGACGACAGAGTGACATGTCCGCTGACGTGCAGGACAAGAAAGGAGCATGACTCATACGGCCATTAAGTGATTTCCCGGGAATGCAGGAAAGATTTGCAATTGTCGAAAAGGGACCATGTTGGGAGCCCTATGCGGCGCCACGTGCACTCGGGTTTCTGAGAAGTAAAACCCCTTGACAGAACCAGCCTGTGGTTTCTTTGCTGAAGAATAGAAATGTACCTCCTCTCCTCGCCGTTCCCAAGCTTTTCCCGCCAACAAGTGATCACGCCCAACGAATGAATGCCGGACCAGTCAGTGCTTCAGACCATCAGTGCAGTGATGTGTTCGATTGGATGCCGATACCTGAGGGGCGTGCCCTGGATTTGGTTGGTCAGCATCTTCAGAGAGGGGCTGGACATAGGGGGTTTTTAAGGACGCTGCAGAGCACGAAATGTCGCTCTGAGCCCTGGGTAAACGGCTCATCCAGTCGCTTCTCGCTATGAACCCTTAACGCTTGCCATTTTGCTGATGTACCCTTCTTTTTCGTGTAAATATTGTAAATAAGTTTTCTCAAAGTGCCAGTAAACCTGCTTGTACATATTTCACCAACTTCGAAGATTCAATCCTACTTCAACCCCGAGTCTCTGCACGCTACCAAGTGAAGGCCGGGTCGACGTAGCCCCAGCGTCACGACAGGGCGAATCCTCATGCACAGAAGTAAGCATCAACAGAAGCAGCAACAGGCCACCAAACAACCAAACGTGGGCGCAGATATTTGCGCATGTAAGGAGACTGAAGTCACCAGAATTTTTTAACTTTGTGTGTATCATACGATTGCTGTGAACGCCGTGCCTAAGATTGGTGCAGCCGCTAAGACAAAACGCGCGCGAGATTGCTTTCAACGTTATGGGATAGGAGTGGGCGTTGGCATGTGCCTATGTGTATAGAATGTCGCCTGTCCGTTCTAGACTTTTTCCATAATTTCAGTAAACATTCTGTACGAGCAATGCGGTTCCACCGTCTTCTTTTCAACGTATATCCCATGGTAATCGACAGACGGCATAATACGCATTTAATAATAATACTTTAATAATAATACTTTAATAATAATACTTTATTTTTCCTTTACTACAAGGAAAGGAAAGGCGCAGCCGCTAAAAAAGCTGCTTCGAAGAGCAGCTTGACGGGGCGGCTGCCCCTGCATATGACGGCCTTTCACAGCAGAGAAAGTCACGCCCACACAGTGAATAAAGAATCAATTTCATAGCCGGTTCACGTGAACGTGGTTTTGAATGCCGCATGTTCGCAACCCACCTCCGCAGTGCGCGTCACTTTCACATGCCTTGTCGAGGGAGGCGGAAGGCCAGGGTACAGAATGCGAAAGACTGAAGCACCACGCGTGCTGATATCTTGCTGCCTTCGTATACAATAAAGGAGCGTGACTTTGCTCCGCAAACAGGCGTTTCGAAGCGGGGTTGTAATTTCTCGCCAGAGGACGTTATCTCCTAAAAAGCAATACAGCGTTACGGACGGCGTATCTACATTCATAGCTCGCACAACCCTATCTCCCGCCTCTTGTTTGTTCAGAAGAGAAACCAAGCCTGTGTGTATACATGCTAGCGTGTTGCGACGCCGCGCGCCGCCGCCGACAGCTGCTTGCCTTGTTCGGAGCAGCGAAATTTTTGTGCGTCTCTATTCACTCGAGAGGAGTGAGTTGAATGGAGACAAAGGACAATCTGTGATCTTCGCGCATGTACACTCCAAAAATATTTCAGCGAGGCATTACAGCATCCGCTCGTTCATAGTTCACTGAGTGCACCGACCTAGTCGTTTCTCTATAAGGGACGTATATAAGGCACATATGAAATGGAGAAATGAAAGTTCTTTGGTTCATTGCAGCCGTTGCTCAAAGAAGAATGTGTTTGTTAGCAATGTCATTCAACCTTTCTGTCATCAATAAACACACAGGGAGGGGTGTGGGAAAACAGTATAGGGAGTGTTCTAAATGGTCTCTCTGTCCAACCCATTTTACACAGGCAGGAGATTGTATGGGCACTCTATACTTTCCGAGCGTTCAGTCTATGCATCATTGGTCGGAATTGACGACGTAATGCGTTTATTTACAACCAACGCTTCTTTCGAAGGCACAGATTCACCTGGCTACCTGTCGGTTCTGCAGGTTCCAACAGGATCCGCTGATTGGGAATTTAAATTACAAAACGCGTCCATGGTGGCTATGATTCTGTGTGCCTGCACGAGCTATAAAGAAATACAGCAAAGCCGAAATCTTATTCGTCCATTTTGCTGCGTTCTGTGTGAAAATAAGCACACATTTAATCGCATAAAGCTCCGGAGTCGCACGAAACTCTTGGCAACTTTATTGTAAACTGACGTCATTATTGAAGCATTTTGACTGACGTTATGATGAATGCAATGACCTACAAAAACCCGCAGCCTGCGTTCAGGTACTGTTTTGTGCATATATCTAAAGTCGGCCGTTTTGTTCGTGCTCTGGGCTCACACAAGTCCGCGCGTCTCAGAATCCGTTGCCTCTCCCAGTTTTCCCACCTCCCCTCTTTAGAAAGCAGTGTTGTCCTCGGCGTGAGAATCTGCAAGTCCAAGGGATTCAAGATGGCGGCCCAGTCGAGTGCCGATGATGACATCATAGTCCAATATGGCGACTGGAAGTAGAGCCGCGTGTCAATGACGTCACAAGCCGGAATGGCGGCATAGTTTCAGAATCTCGAATCTAAGATGGCGGCTTTCGGCGTGACGTTATAACCAAGATGGCAGCCTATAAACTAAGCTGTCAGTATTCAGACTTGCCGCTGAACTAAAAAGTTGCCGACCACAGTTTTTTCGCTAGTCGGACTCTCCCCACTCTCAAAGGGACTTTGAGGTTATTAGAAGTTGGCGCCTATCGAGATAGTTATGCCGACAGCGTTCTAACCTTCTAATCACAAAGAGCCCATACACGCTCGCCGAAAGCGAACTTTTATATGCTAGAAAGTTTCGAAGAACTACACGAAGGCGTTGCCCCCGTTGGCTGATTTCTATAGCAAAATGCGTGCGTCAACACCGATCGTGGGGAGCGTATTCAAAAGGCTATACGCTATGCCCCATTCACTTTAAACGGATGATAACCAGTTCTTTTCCGCATTGAGGTCGCAAGTTTGAATCGACTAGCAGCAAGATTTTTAAATCGCGTTTACTCGGCGATAAATTTGTTTTTGCTGTTACCGAACAAACATTTGCACATTTATTTACCCTCAGGGCCAGAGGCATTACAGAGGGGAGTGGTCAAAAATATATAATAATAAACAAAAAAATGTAGTTCAACATATCAAACAGAACAAGTATCTTCTAATATTGCAATGTTAACAAAATATTACTCAATCGTATACAATACATCAAGACCGTTATAAAAATAAGGTTTCCTAATCATGCAATGTTAGCTAAACAGTTTCGAAACAGTTCGTTATCACTGATAGGCACGATTTCAGCAGCAAGCTGGTTCCATTCATGAGATGGACGTGGGATATGCAGGTTAAGACTGCAAAAAGTTTTAGTGTTACAACGACCCAGATCAACTTAGTGCATATGACCAAGGATGATGCGAGCGCTAGAGTGGATCTAGAGTCATTTCAGTATGCAGTATGCAATGACGAAATAGTTTATGAAATAAAGTTAAACGGTAACGAGAAAATAATTCAAGGTTAGTTCTCATTGTGGATATGGTGCTGTTCGGTTATAACTGCAAAAGGATGAAGGGGTGGAATTATTTTTGAACAAGTTCAAGATAATGGGATAGGGTGACATAAGCAGAATCCCATACTGATTATGCGTATTCAAGTTTCGGGCGTATAAGAGACTTATAAAGCAGCAATTTAAGGGAAGATGGAGCGTCGGAAAAGTTACCACGGAGGTAGCTTATAGCATGAGATTAACGTTATTAATTATATAATTAATGTGGCTACTTGTGGATAAATTATTTGTAATACAAACTCAGAGGTACTTGTAAAGATAAACTAATTCTAAAGCAGTGTAATTTAAATATAAGTCGTGAGGCCGGAATCTGTACGAGATACGTGCATGACTTGAGGAATGGGAAGGTTAGAAATTCAACCTTTACTAATGACACTGATTATCAATAATTAATAACACCTTAAATAATAGAGGCTCACTCGTATGCATGAACATGTGTCAAAGGCTTTTGTCTAGCGCCAATGTTTAGCTGATATTGTTGTGTACGTGTTGATGAAGCCAGTACTTTAACCAAATGCATTCGTATTTTCTCTTGTAACCGTTTCCCGAGCACAATTAAGAGGGCTATAAGAGCGTTTTGAGTGCATTAAGTGGCGATGAGTGCGTGTTTCCTAAGGCAGCAGTCCTATAGATTTCCTGTGATCTTGAAGCTTCTTGGAATGTCTATAACTAACAATTCCCAGCACTTGGCAAATGTCACGGATGCCTGCTGTCGACATCACGGGCGCGCCGTGAATTGAAAACAGATATGGTGCGCGTGCGCTGTGCGAGGTCAGGACAATGGGTGGCGACGCGTAAACACATGACGTGTCTTGTATGCACGGCTCGAGGACTAAATATTGCGCCACTCATCGACATTCCTTTAAATGTCGAGAACATCAATATTCTTGGCGGCGGAAAGTTTCCAGCTTCGGTGACGGTTTGGCTTGATGTGGCAGGAGATTTATTGATGACACGTTGAAAAGTTTCACGAAACGTGGCTTCTCGCAGTCTAATAATGACAACGCAGTTCGTCTCACATAGTTTTTGCGCACTTGCAGCGATCCAAATTCCTGATCCATCGCGTGGTTCGGGCAGCGTATAGGTTTCTTTGCGCTTAAAGCCGCATAACGTGATGCTTTCGCTGTATGTCATCGCGGCTTGTGCTGTGTGCACTGAAAGCGCCCAGTCTGTGGATGACAATTAAGTGGAAAAAAATTAGAAGCGTTCAACGCTGCTGAACCGAATATTGAGCGAAAGCAATAGCTGCGGGTGACCGAACATTCTTCTTCTTCTTCTTCTTCTTCTTCTTCTTCTTCTTCTTCTTCTTCTTCTTCTTCTTCTTCTTCTTCTTCTTCTTCTTCTTCTTCTTCTTCTTCTTCTTCTTCTTCTTCTTCTTCTTCTTCTTTTTCTTTTCCTTTTTCTTTCTCTTTTTCTTTTTCTTTTCCTTTTTCTTTTTCTTTTTCTTTTTCTTTCTCTTTCTCTTTCTCTTTCTCTTTTTCTTTTTCTTTTTCTTTTCCTTTTTCTTTTTCTTCTTTTTCTTCTTCTTTTTCTTTTTCTTTTTCTTCTTCTTCTTCTTCTTCTTCTTCTTCTTCTTCTTCTTCTTCTTCTTCTTCTTCTTCTTCTTCTTCTTCTTCTTCTTCTTCTTCTTCTTCTTCTTCTTCTTCAGCCCACACATAAAGCCTCGCTTTAACCAAGCTGTATGCATGTGCCTTAGTGGCCTAGAGGGGTAACGAAATGCCAAGGTCCTGGCAGGTTGATTCTAACATAAGCGTCCCATGTGAAACGAGAGACCCAAGTTGGCAGCTCCTGCCACCTTGGGGTCGTCTACGGGGGTCGTCTAAAGGTCAAAGGTCAATGGTGGTCACCGCCGTTCCACGCTGAAGGCTCAAACTGCGAGCAGTATTGCTTTCGCAATAAAAAAAAAATCGAAAATACACTTAGGACTACCTACTTGATGCGCTGCTTCAACACCTGTTCCCCACCTCCTTTTGGGGCGCGCGTCCCCGCGTGACCGGTAGCGCGATGCACTCTGCACTTTTACATTTTTCTCTTTCTTTGACGGTTTTTCCACTGAGTACGCCCGCTGCACCAGGTCGCGTGGTGTGTTGAAGTGATTAAGACATGCAGTTAGAGGCACACATGTCATAGGTTCGAATCCCTATCGCCAGCTAGTCTCCAACATGACTAGCAGATTGTGATAAAGATGAAGTGTTGCACGCGCACACGCACGCGGAATAGAGAAAGAGGAAGGAGAAACACAGAACGGCTGATGAAAAGTCGATTGTCGCTTTGCTGTCGTGTGTCCTATTTACGATACAATACATTTTGGCGACGAGTATGTTAACTTAAACCAGGACGTCTACGTGAATTCCTGAGCGTTCGTTATCAGCTTTTCGGGTCTTCAGCCGCCGCCCTACCGGCTGACTTCTGGTCGACCTGCCCTTCATAGGGAGCAATGGGAGCTGGCGTCCCGCAATTAGGTCCTACATGCTGGAGTCTGGTGCCCCCTCACTGTCTGCGGACTGGCCCTCTGAACTGTTTAGGACTTGAAGGTCAGTGGATTTTCTACACATTACCATCGTCGTTCCCTTCAGAGCCTACCCCTAATACATCACTCTCCGGAGACGAAGTGCCTCACCGTGACGAATTCGACGAGGCAATGTCCATACTGGAGGCGCAGTACAAATATTCTGTCGCCGCACGCCATTCGGCACCGAGTACCAGCTGCCGAAGAGACAGCTGGCCAGTGCGTCGCTGCCCTTAGTCGCGGACAAGGGTCCTCGATGGCGGTTTTGGGTGCCTCGCAGACGACATTATCAGGTACCAGCTGATAGAGAAGACCACTTGTCACCATTTGCATGAATGCCTTAATAGAAGGCTCCTTCTTGACTCTGTCGTGCGCTGTGGCCCTTGCTAGGCAATACGAGCAAGCTTCCCGTGAAGCCAAGGAGCTTTCTGAAGAGGTCGCTCCTGTACAGCGCGTATGATGCGATAGCAGATCAGGACGGGCACTTCGCACCCCTTGTAGCAAATGCCATTACTACACATCAAAACTTGTATCAACATTTTCGGAGCACTAGTGCTACCACTACGACACTACTGCCCACCTGGCAAACAACCCCGCATGACGAGCCCACAGCGGAAGTGGCGTCGTTGCGGCGAAGTGGATCATTTGGATTCTGTTTGTAAGTAGCCCGATCTCTCAGGTCAAGTGCAGCAATTCGAAGATACTGCGGACACACCGTTGATGCCGGATTACTTCAGCAGTGTGGCTATGATCTCTACCGTACCTCTGCAAACTGTTACCTTCCCACAGAAGCATGGGATGAGATTGCAATCGTGGCACTTTTCGGCCAAGATCCTAGTGGCGCGTTTTGCGAGAACGCACGCTAACTACTACAGTAAGCGGCCGGAGGTTTCTTTCACAAATACCTGCAAAACTGCAGCAGTTAAAGACTTTATTTTAGGTATCTTCACTCGCTATGGTTGCCCTCAAGAGATTGAGTCTTATCACGGACCATAATTCTCATCTTCGGAGATGCAAACCCTTCCTCAAGAGCGAGAAATACACCGCTGCTACTCTTCGGTTTATCAACCCCAAGTCAATGAACTCATTGTAGAAAGGTTTAATAGGGTTTTCAAGGCATGTATTTAGCTGGCTTTGTGCGACGTGACAACTGCATGGCACGACAGGAGTCGCACCAGCCGTCTTGCTATATGGCCGACTGCCTCTCATAAGACTTAAGATCATGGGCATGCCGCATCAGTCAGATCCCACAAAAGCGCTTAAGATATTGCGACAAAGGTTCGAGCCCAAGCAACTCAAGTATAAGCTTTATGTGGATCAGCGGAGTGAAGCCAAGCTTCGTGAACTATAATTTGGCGACTACGTGCGAGTTCGTAAGCCGACCGTACGAGGCAAGCCGTCTCCCCGGTTTTCGGAACCTCAAAGAGTCGTGGATCCACGTGGACCTACCTCATACCTGCTGGATGATGGACGAGTGTGGCACTCGTCCAAATTTTCAGCTGTTAGTCGAGAAGTTCAGAGGAAATTCCTGTCCTCAGACCCGGCGGCTCTTCTCGCGTACACTTTGCCGCCCACTGGCTGCACGCGAGTGACGACCAGTTTACGTTCCAGAAACGTGCTTATCTTGTGACTCATCTTCAACATTGCATAATCTCAATACCACCGATGTCAGCCCGTGTCCATCCTCGCGCTCGGCTTCGCCGCCCCATTCATACCGGACAGGCACTTCTCAACCCACGAGTGCCTCAATAGTAGCAACTTCTACTCCTCTTCCTGCGCCCCGCAGAAGCGAACATGAGAAGAAACCTCCCACAAGGGAGCTCACTATGTTATGTATTAGATGATTTCCTAAACATTCGCCAGCATTCCTTTTTTTTAACTGCGCTGGAAATGTGATGAATACGAAGTGCTTCACGAACGCACACACGTGGGGTACAGAATGAGGAAGGAAATACGGAACGGCTAGAGAGAAGTTGACTGCTGCGCTGCTGTCTTGTATCCATTTTACGATACAATAGAGGTGGTTGTTAAATGGGAATCCAAATGGTATGACACCACCCAGAACGCTGTGCGACGAACAATTACATCAAAATTTGATACGAAAAAGTGGAAATTGGTCGCAACATGGCTGTCCGTTAGTGATGCCGTACGACAAAAAAAAAAAAAAAGGAAAAAAGAAAGGCTTGCCATAGGCGTTAGGGGTGAAAAGACTCTCCACTACAATTAGTGTTCAGAGCTCTTGAGGGTCTGTTGCACACACAATATTACTATACAAAATACATGTGGCCAGATACCCACTGCATCATAATTGTTGCCATTGCTATATATGTTTTGTATTGTGTACTGTTTGACTGCCACATTATTGTCCGAGTGGGGTTTGCTGTTTTCATGTTTTTCGATGAATTTCCTTCAGTCATGTCGTTTATGCCGTTGTCTGATATCCTTGTTACAAGAGTAACATGAGTCTCACTGCTTGTTTCGAATATTGTATTATAATTTTGGCATCTACTAATAAACTTTGAAGTCCCACTCGCCGCATCGATGGTTACGCAAGGGCGGTTGCGACGCCATCTTTATGGGTACTGTGGTGTCGAGTGTTATAAAGTCCCTGCCATAGGGGTATCAGTTGTTCATGCTGTTGTCTTTATTGTTGTTACGAGAGTAACGTGAGTCTCACAGCTCACTTGGAACAATGTATTATGGTTCTGGCATCTTTAAACTTCTTTCAAGTGTCACTCGTCGTTTCTGTAGTTATACAACGGCTCTTGCGACGCCATTTTTGAGGGCACTGTCCAGTATTATAAAGACGTATTGCGATAGTATTGCGATAGCAGTACTGCGCCAGGTTTCGAGCCGTCGCGTAGCTCACGGCCAGTCGCCCCGGTTGATCTTGAACAGCCGTGAAGAAGAGAAGAAAGAAGAAAGAAGAAGAAGAAGAAGAAGAAGAAGAAGAAGAAGAAGAAGAAGAAGAAGAAGAAGAAGAAGAAGAAGAAGAACGCTCGGTCACCGGCAGATAATGCTTTCGGTACACATTCGGGTTCAGCAGCATTGAACCCTTCTCATTTATATGTGGGCTGATAGCTTACGCTCTCGCGTCATACTCTTAGAGGATGAGGTTAAGTTTCTCCAGTAATGTAGCACCTTACACTGATTGGGCGTGATAGGGGAATAATGCAGCAGGCAAAAGAAGCTTCCGCCGCTGCTATCGCAATTCAACTAACCGCAACTAATCTTTTTTTTTTTTTTTTTTTCAAATGGGTCTAGCAAAGCTTTCTTTCGTCTAAAAAAGGATTTTGGAGGTGCGATTTTGCATCCAGTAAATCGCAGGATAATAAACTAAGTAGTCAAGGATTCGCCTAAAGTTTACTGGTCGGTCATAGAAGTGTTTGGCATGTGCCAGTTTGTGAGTTCCGGAATGCCTGTCAAGATTAATGGCCGCAGGTATCAACTCCACTGGCTTTGTCTACCGGATTTCTCTTGGCGGCTACAGGCAGGTCTATATCGGCGAGACGGGTAGGTTCAAGGATCACCAACTTGATGTCAGAAATGAAGATATCGCATAAAGTGCGTTTGTTAAGCACGTGCACTAGACTGGACATCATGTTGACTGGGATAACGCAATAATTTTGGCTAGAGAAGGAAACCTTACTACGCGGTTTCTTGACTAATTCTTCATCCAATCGACGAATTGGACCTTGCAGCGCACAACAGGAACCATGCTACAAATCTACACACAGTGATTGCTTCACATCCCGCCATAGAGCACTGGCGCGTGAATGGATCTTCTATAGCCTCACCTTACAGAGTCGTTACATTGCAAACTTTGCACTTGAAATTCCACAAACTCATCTTGTGCGCCTTATTGTGTTCAAGGAAAGCGTGAGGGTTGAAAGGTCTTCGATAGTTGTGTGACTTGCTCATTGTCTTTATATTTCTTTCTTCAAAATGCACTGCACTTATGAATTCAGATGAAGTCGGCATAAAGTGAAAATAAAGCGAATTTTCTCATCACCATATGCATCTTTTCCCGAGCTGTTAAGGGACGTCGAACTGGTAGGCTGGTCTTCAGCTGTACTACGTGTACTGAAATTGTACATGTTCGTCCATCTTAGAATGATTCATAGCTATTTCAGGCTAATAAGGGACCGATATAGAGCAAGTTCCGGAATGTATATAGGGCCTATACTATTTGTATCACAATGTCCGCTAGTCATATAAGTCGCGAACGTTACAAGGGATCGTAAAACATCCGTGGATGAGCCATGAAGAGCGCTTGAGGATGCTTTAATGCATCGTTTAATCCCTAAAACTTTTCTCAGCTTTATCAGTCTCACGTACGCCACAAAGTTGCGCAGATATTCAAGGTTAGACATGGGCGCAGGAGAAGTTGACACACTTTTACAGTAGGCACAAGTAAAGTAAAAAGAAACATTAACAACGAATCTTTTGCCTCGGAGGGCCAGCCGTCATAGGAAGGTAATTACGCCTTTAGGCAGCCCAGGAATGCACAAACAAGCCGGTGAAGTCTTTTTATCAGTACCGCTTATTTACAGCCCTATAATGTTTATTGTCTTTGTACAGTTGGTATTTTCATACCGCAATAAAAGACCTCTCGTCTGCTTTTCTCCTGCCGTTTCTTTCTTTCTATTTTCTTCGAACGTAAATTGAAAACCATGCTGACGATCATGCCGTGGTATTTGCCTTTAACAGCGTCAAGATGACATTTTCATCGTAACATTAAACCCACACGTAGATAACATATATTAGTCTTCATACAAATCACGCTTACTGCAATGGTGAGCATGGTTATAGTTACCATGTTGTTCTAAGCTATCATAAGAGCTTACAGCGGGGCTGACAACTCCCCCAAGTTATTGTTCTCGCAGCAAAAAAAAAAAAAAAGAAAAATATACCCCCTCACTATTTCAGGACACCTTTGTTAAGCAGCTAATTCTGCACTCGTGGCGGAGGGATTTCATTTTATTTGAACTAGTGGCAACTACACCGAATATGACTTGCCATTGTTTTGAAGTAAATGGTGGTGTATAACCCAGCATTTGCGATCCGTGTAAAAACATCCGGTGTCGATGCATTTTTCTTGCATAGTTAGCCGGTGAGGAAGAGACCTTTATTTATTAATGCGAAAGCATTACTAGGCTATGTCGGCGGGGTCTTGTATGCAGAAAGTGTCCACAGCCGTTGCGTCGTTCTCAGAAGAGTTAGGATGAAATGTATGGTTGTGATCGATAGAGGATGATGGGCAGATGCCACAGAAAAGCATTCTGTCAGTAGGATGATTAGTTAATTATTTACTGTCAGAAATGTAAAAGTAAAATTAATCAGACGTCCAAATAACCATACAAGAAATGTCGACGTTCAGGGGATGTGACGTCACGCCAACCGGAAGTGGATGTGTTTCTGACTTAATGAGCTGAATAAATGCGTGATAGAGATCAGAAGTGTGTAATGAATATCAGTTAATCAAACAATTCCGAGAGCACTGCAGAATCTGCACTGGAGAGATCCTTAAGCCTGAGCGTTTCTGCGTTGTCCGTGAGATATGTCAGCAACATTTCCGCGAGTGACAGATGCTGCGCATTTCCTTTCCTGTAGACCAATTGTAGAACATCGGTGAACTTTGATGCGTTCAACGGAACGCTGGTTGTGTTCGACAAGGGGCGCGCGATGTATCGTGTGCAGCGGCAACGCGCAGGCTTTCGCATTTCTCCAGTGCAGATTTTGCAGTGCTTTCGGAATTTTTTGTTTAATATCTTCTGGCTAACTGGGGCTTCCTTTTCCGCGAGAGGGTTCTCTTTAGGATTAGAATGTGATAGTCTTCTATTGCAAAATATTAGTGCGTGTACGTTAGTCAACCTGCTGCCAAGTCCAGTCGTTTGGAAATAACTTAATTGTGACGTAATATCTTACAGTACCATTTCGATGGGAATGGTTTATAACATTTCGTGGCGTAACAAACTCTTGTTTTCAGAGCTTCTCCTGCACCCTCAGAAAGTAGTTAAACTGTCATAGAAATCCAATAGGGAACGCTTTTGACAAGAAATACACAAAACTATCAAGTGCCCCAAAGAAGGACATGCGGATAGAGATAAAAAAATGCAGAATTGCAGATGTTCAACCTGGCTAAACCTAGTACAAAGTGCGAAAGCACTAGTTTAGCGTTGTTTATCTTGGTAGATTGTAGAACCAGACGACAAGCTCACTGTCCTTTCATCATAATCAGCCATGAGGAGGACCGCGGCAGAAAGTTAGGTGGGCGGATGAGGATAAAATGTTCGCAGGAGTCAAGAAGTGGATGCAGCTAGCACAGGGCTGATGATAATATATATATATATATATATATATATATATATATATATATATATATATATATATATATATATATATATATATATATATATATGGGCTGAATTCTGAATTCTGATGTCACACTCCATGGTAACAGCGAAGCCCGAGTAGGCGCTGCCAATTGGGACCAATTTGGAGACGCACCGAATCGGCCTACCAGCCCAGCTAGACCTCGTGAAATATAGTGCTCTAGCCTTTAATCAATGCTAGATGGGGAGTAGTCGGTTACCATCGTCTTCGGGGACGCGTCCTTAGTTCGGGACTTCGTTGGTTGTCGCTATACTGCACACCCGCTTGATCAGCCATTGGTGGTCTTACTATATTGACTTTTTTATTTTATTTTACAGCGCGATCTTACAGTACGCGAAAAAAAAAGTTCAAAAGCAACGCCTCGTGCAAAAAGTGCTCTTGTCTAGAATTTCCGGAATATGTTAACAGCGAATGATGCTCCTGAAAGAACAAACTTGAAATGCAAAATCCACTTATTGCCATTTGATTGCGAATTAAGTGTTTACTCAGCGGGCTTCATCACCCCAATTAAACTCTGCGCTGTGTAAAAGTGCGCGATAAAATAGCGCGCCTATTAATGCACCACATGGAGTCGTTCAGGGTGAAAGGCTCCAAAGGATAAAATCAGTGGGTTTGTTTTGCCTTGACATATACATGCGTTAGACTGTATATTTGTAACTTCGTGTAAAAAAAGGCTGCATGGTGTTATTAATTTCGCTGGTCGAAATTTATAGCAGGTGTTGATCCATCCTAGAGGTGCGAGAATGAAAAAGAAAAAAAAAAAGATGCGCTATGCAGCCGATGGAAGAAAACTTCATCTTAGCGGCCATTTTTTAACGCCCTCGATTTTTTTTTCTTTTTCTTTCACGAATACATCAAGCATGGCTGGCATGCGGAAATTGTGTTTCTGTATAACGCACACTAGTCCAAACCTGCGGTCAGCTTTGAACGCAGCTACGGAGAGTCAGGCCCACCTTCACGGAAGTCAAACCGGCGGCGAAAAGCTGCATGTCAGGTGTACACGTGCACCCACACCTGTAACCCACTTCCGCACGCCATACACCGCCCTTGAAGAACCTTGAAGTAGGGAGGGCAGAAAATAGTGCTCAGAGCTTCGCAAAGACCAAAAACCACCCATAAATTCGCTCATGAAAACGCTGAAGTGATAGCTCTATTTAAAATTACGCCGCTGCCACTACATCAACAGTAATTACCAAGGCTACAATAATAATCATAATCACAATGACAATAGCAGTTGAGTGCATTTAAGGAAATGTGCTTCTCCCAAGGACATTCAGTTGTTCCTGTTTTGCGTACGGATTTGTTCTGCTATTTCTGTATCACAAATCTCTGTATGTGCGAATTTTTAAGCTCTGGCTATTGGATACCTTGTTCATTCCCATGTCAGGGTACCTCCGCCTAAATCGCTGTCATATGAGCAGAATATTCTTATTTTCAGCCTTTAAAGAACTGTAACTTTCGTATTTGCGGTTGTTGTTTCTATTCTGTTTGCAGGAACTTCACTGCGTAGATCGGCGACAGCGAGAACTGAGCGGTAAAATTCTTAGCATATTAATGCGCATGTGTGGTATACGATAAAAACATTTAATATTGCGCGTTAAAGGGTCCCGAAATTTATTCGTATTCGATGCGGTCAGTGTGTGGTAAGAGCTACCAAAGTATTACGCGCATTAATGCGATACCATTTAAGCTGTTCTCTTCACTAAAACTTCGTCACCGGATATAAAAAAAATTATTTGATAAGTCGAGAGGGTCGTCGTCAGGTTCACATTACCTCGGGCAAGGAATTCAAGCACCCGATGAGGACCAACCACACTGGTTGGTTTGTGGGGTTTAACGTCCCAAAGCGACTGAGGCTGTGAGAGACGCCGTAGTGGAGGACTCCGGAAATTTCGGCCACCTGCGGTTCTTTAGCGTGCACTGACATCGTACAGCCCACGGACGCCTTGCTTTTCGCCTCCATGGAGAAGCGGCCGCCGAGGCCGGGATTCAATCCTGCATCCTTGGGAACTGTAGTTGAGCGCCATAACCGTCGCGAGTTTGAATAGAATAGTGTAAAAGCTCTTAAGCGCTGTTTTCGCGCCAACAAACGTTTCTTTTGCTGCCTGACAAACGGGGACTATACAAAAATAAAAAACTGGAATTGTAGAAGAGACTCGGTGTTGCACGCACCAAAACCGTTGAAACGATTTTCTCTCCTGCTGCGAACCACACGCCCACGTGGCTCTTGACGTTATACTCGCATCGCAGCTTTTTTTGCAGCTGAAATCGTCGCAGTTGCAATAAAACGGCAGTATAATACGACGGCGAAAAAGATAGCGGTGACAGCGATGCGCTGGTTTAGCTGAGGCTATGAAATTCACATAAACCTGCGTCCAGGGAGGTGTCCTTGGAGCAGGTGAGACGAATCACAATCCTTGCTGGCCAAACCGCTTGCTGCTTGCTTCACGTGCAAAGTAGCTGGGGATTACGTCTTCGGCCAAGAAGGAACACAGGTCGTGGCACAGGGAGTTTAAGCTCCCGATGGGGCACATGGCTCATAAGGAATTACTACCGTCTGGGGTTGTTTAGGTCTGCAATAAATTCACAGAGCCCTATACGCAAATTTGGTCCGTTAACGGCCGATGTTTAGTTCCTGGTTGGTCATTATACTGGAATAGAGATAGCCAAGGATGCTGGCCTATGCCGATTTCTATTCGGGATAGGCCAGTATCCTTGGCTGTCCCGTCTTCCGTACAGTGATCGGCTAGTTAATAGACATCGGTAGTTAAGGAATCAAATTTGCATACAGGGCTCTGAATTTGTTGCCAAACTTAAAGAAGAAGAAAAAAAAAAGCGGAAACGTTTTTCCTGTTCTCTATCTCTGCTTGTTCCTGCATCGGAATGTATCCGTAATGATATCAAACGCCTTTGCACTTTAGAATAGCGGCTCTTCTAAGTGCGAAGACGTTTGGGTATACGATGGATACCCTCAGCTGCAGCGCTGAATATAGAGGGTGACTGATAAAAAAATAAGGGACACTTAATTGCATCACGTGTTCAGAATTCGACGGCATTACAGCTCAAGTCCGCTCATCCTGCTTCTCCTCCTCCATCACTGCTGCTCGCCGCATACCCGAGCCTGTAGAATCGCCGATACTCCACCTTCAGTGACATTTTTCCGTGGTCGCTGTCTCCGCCTGGGGAGATTTTCCACTACGATAAATAAACGCGACGTTAGCTTTGGCTCTATTCCAATCTGACACGCGGTGTCGTGTAGACACGCTTGCATACAAACAAGCGAAGCTGCCAACTGAATCCAAGCCCGATATCGCGATCGTTTACGCCACTTGACGCGCACTTACCAACTCCGCCATTTCACGTGACGTCACTACGCCAATGCTTCGTCGACCAATAGTCGCCGCATTTTTTCCCCCAGGTGACGCTCCTAATGCTATAGCGTTAGAATGCAGGGATTAAATTCGGCACCTGCGCCGCTGGCAGCCAGTCAGTATATCAAGAAATACTTTACATGAGAATAAATGATTTAGTTATTGCCACATTGGCCTCTTCCTTTTTCCCTCCTTGACTTTCACCGTAATCGTTGGTTACACGAATGTCGGGCACTCTCCAAAGCATCCAGCTACTTCTAAACCAATCCATGTTGTCCTCAATCGATCTCCTTTTTCTTATTCCCAAAGATCCCCCTCCATAGCACGCCGTGCACCGTGCAGAACTGGGCGGTCTTGGACACACACGGTCTCATCGGTGCGGTGCATGTCATCCAGCTGCCAACCCAGGCAGCTCCTTCGAGATGAGAGAGTGAGAGGAAAATTGAACTCTCCGGAACCCTTGAATCCCGAATCAGAATGCTGTCGCATCGTAGCCTAAGCACCTTCGGCCCGTACAGTCAACCTCACACTTGCAACGTGATATTAAATTCGGCTGTACGCACCGTAATCTCTCACTCAGCCAATTCCCATTCATCGTATACACAACAGACTTCATGGATGCCCTTCAAATCCACACTATCCCCGCAGACCTTCTCGATGTCCTCGCTGAAGCCCATCTTAACTTCTCCTCCTCATGATAGCAGTAGGTGGATCCTGGCCATGCTTGTATTGGAGACACTAAGCTTGTGCCCAATCTCGCCTGCGAGTCTATAATGCGGGCGCCTGCGATACCCGGGTTAAGCCTCCGACCTGTGGTGAGGCTCTGCGATACAAACGCTTTGTCAAGGCACATTGCACATGCACAACTCTTCGACCTCTTTCAGATATTCCCCGTAATCGCCCTTAACTTAGGGTCGCCCATACTCATATTTCCCGCAAACTTCACATTAACACCTCTTCACCCTAGTTCATGTATATATATTTCGCACGCGGCCTGACCATTCCTGCTTCTTCGCCAGCCTGGAATGGAGCACTATCGTTTTCATTGCCAGTAGACTCTTTCCTTCCCCCCACCGACATCCCCACCTGAAGTATATGGTAGTGTCGGTATAAACTGCATGTCTAGCACACTCTGGCGCTGCATATGCCAAATATCTTATGAGCAATTAATCTGTCGATCTTGAAAATAGGTAATATCTCTTTTTCTCTGCCCCAGTTTTTTATATCAGTCAAGCTGTTGTGCTTGAGTAACCCAAATACGATCACGATGATGCTGGTGATGAATACATTATTTTTAATAGGTAAAGTAGGGGGGGTGGCCATGGAGGATGGAGGAGGTCGCGATTCCGATGGCCTCCGCGGCTCAGGCATCTACCGTCACTTGAACGACAGGGCTATAGCTGCATATCTGTACCTCTAATTACTGCTTGGTTTGTATGTTACAGCTTGTAGTTGATATTTGTGGGCATCTTCATAGAATATGGGATAGGTTGGCAGGTTCTTTGCAGACCTGTTAAAATGTAATTGAGTGATGTAGCGATCTGGGTACATGTGGGCGTACACACTGAGGTGTGGGTGTGTGTTGGTCTGCTGGCAACGTCAGCCAAGCTCCGGGGCCTTGGACAACGTCTTCTCCTGCTCCAGGTACCTGCTGCGGGTCGGTAGGTACTCTTGCGTTATTTCGTGGTAGCTGTTGAGTGGATACTTCTGGGTACTCTAAGCGTACTTACCCTAAGCCTTCCTTGCCGGGCAGTGTTATGGGCGGAGGTGTTTCAGGGTAGGAGAGAGTGAGCCCCAGGGCCTCATATAAGGTTAACGAAATGGGAATTTTTGGCATTGCATTAGGACGTGCCGCGGGCGCAGTTTTGTACGGCGCGCCTAGAATAGTTTATAACGGTGGTATATGGAGGGTGTTGGAGAGAGCAAGCATGATGACTGTCTCCTCGGCCACCTCTGTGTCGATTGTGCGTGGTGTGCAACAACTAAGGAGGGTGCCGTGCCGTTCACATCTCTCACCATCGCTGTCATACCTGTGTATAGGGTGTGATCCGCTACGTCCGCGTACACCGCATTTGCATCTTGATGGTAGCTTTGGAGCAGTTGTATGCATCTTGGGTGCCGTCTTTCCACATGAAAGTCAGGGTGCATATTCCTTGGAATTAGGCGAGCTCATATGGTTCACGGAAGGGTGCTTTTCGGCCACGCCATGCCAAGCTCAAGAAGAATTCATTTGCCGGTGGATCGAGGAGCTGATATGCGGTATATATTGTGAATAGAGGTGAGCCTCTATCATTTCTTCGATCGTGTTTTGGAGACCTACAGCGATAGGAGCTTCTCCGTAGAGATGCTTCGCGGGAGTCTTTAGTTCACTTTTGTATATTCCCCCGGACTAGGCGGTTGAGTTTGTCTCGGCCGGAGGCATATATGTAAGTAATCTCTTGTAAGATACATGAATGCAAAATTTCTTGACGCCTGCACGCTTCAGTGGAAAGGTACGACCATTTATAAATACAGTTACAGAAAACATTGGCTTATAAGGAGAGGCACGGTTATACTATCCCAATTTCAGTTGGCACCTCAACCGCTCCACAAGGGAAGGGGGACATGGCAAGACAGAGCTCTGTTCTGCCCTTGTCTTCCTTGTCCTGTCAACGCACTACGTTTTTCGTATAGCTAATGTCTAACCAACTGGCCTCAAGCATACTCTGTGAAAGTGGAAGAAACAAAAGACTGCGATGTGTCCGTACGCAGTGGCAGGGCTCCGCAATTTTTTTCGACCACCGACTCTCTAGATCACACCAACATCGCCAAGGTCACACACGTCCATCCATCTAAATACGCCCTGGACTACATATCGGGGTACGCGCCAGCATCGTCCGAGACTTTATCCCCACTCCCACAGTGAGCGTCACCCTGTGCACCCTCCCGCTTTTCTCTCTCAGACGACTCCGCCCGAAGAACCGCCCAAGGATTAGCTGATAGAGCAGCGGGAGATAGGGAAAATGGTTGTTAGATTCATAAGGATGTACTTACCACGTATGAGGAAATTACGGAAGCATACCGCCTGGCTCAGAAACTATATAATTAAAGCCAACCTCTAATTAAAACCAAAGAACGTGCTTGGCATCGTTTGCATGCATGCAGGAAAACACACTTCACACCGCAACATTTCCGCATATTTTTCCACATCTATAGGTATACACGGGGAAATGCGAATTCTGTGCTTAAATAGCCAAACTCCCCCGCGATATTTGGAGGTTTTTGCATCCGCCAAAACATTATATCAACATAAAAAAAAAATGTGGTGCAGTGAAAGGCTCCGACCCGGTCGTCCAAATGGGGCCCTGTAAGTGGATTGCAAAGGCCGCTCGGACCGAAGGGCTCCCGTCTGTCGGACCTGATGATTGTTTTCTGAATTTATGTACAATAATAATGTTTTCAGCAACAACTATAAAGATCCCTACCAACTGTGAATTGCATTACGTCCTCCTCCCCCACCATGGTGGATGCTCGTCATACGGGTCTGAAGCCAGCAGTACTTAGTTACCCCTTCTAAAAACTATTTCGACCCGCATACTTCACTTAACTGGGCTTAAACTGAACATTAAAAAGACAAAGATCATGGCGTCTTGCCCTATCAAGTCCTGGAGCATCAAGGGACAAGAAGTGGAAGCTGTGACAGATTTTCTCTTCTTGGGCTCCAAGATTACCCCGGAAGGAGTCTGCAGCCATGAAATTAGGAGACGCCTGCTTCTGGGAAAGAGAGCCATGGTTAGCCTTGGCCGCCTAGTAAAGAGCAGAGGCATTAGTCTGTGAACCAAGATCCGCATAACTCGTGCTATGGTCTTTCCAGTTGTGATGTATGGATGCGAGAGTTGGACTGTGAAGAAGGCTGACCGTCGAAGAATTGACGCGTTTGAATTGTGGTGCTGGCGGAGACTCTTGAGAGTTCCTTGGACGGCCAGAAGATCAAATCAGTCGATATTGTCGACCATAAACCCTGACTGCTCATTGCAGGATCAAATTCTAAAGTTAAAGCTCAGCTACTTTGGTCATCTGATTAGAAGAGAGGAGTCGATGGAGAAAGATTTGATGTTGGGAAAGATTGAGGGTCACCGGAGAAGGGGTAGGCAGCGAACGCGATGGTTAGATGGCATCCTCGAGGCGATGCAGATGAAGTTATGTGATGTTAGGAAGATAGTGAGAGACCGGAAAGCGTGGCGTGACATGGTCTATAGGGTCACGAAGAGTCGGACACGACTGAACGACTGAACTGAACTGAACTGAACTTCACTTAACATACGAACCAGCACTTGCCGCGGCAGCAGTTCGATAACGTTCTCTTCCTTTCTTTTAAGAAAGCTATTTTGCGGAGGAGCAGCGGGGACAATCCAACCGGTCAGTCGCGTGTCTTCGCCATTTCCGTTCCTCACGTAACAGCAGTGTCAAACGCGAGCTTTCTCCACAGCCTTTATAAGTGCAACCCGACGCACAGATAAGGGACACGGGTGTTTTGTTTATTCTTTGTTTCTGACCCGTTTACAACTTCCCCCTCCCTCGCGGTGGAAGAACTGCGCGCCGAGACGCTGTGTCCCGGCCGAATGGGTCCAGAGACTGCTGTGAAGATACGCCAAGAGGTGGTGTGCGGGAGCTGCTCTCTGGACGACCGCCTACGGTGTGTTCCCGCCACGATCTACATGATCCTACGAGTGGATTCGGCGTCTGTACTGCAGTACTATCCGAAAGCAGCGGCTGAATCCGAGTTGACAGAGCACCAGAGGCAGCTGCTACTCTCTCTAAAGCTAAGCCTTCCACCGCGATAGGCCCCTCCAAGACAGCTGCGCCTGCATAGAGCCTGCGTGCAATCTGTGTGTGTTTGTGCTAGAAGTGGTTTGCAAACAAAGGCATCGTAAACTCCTGACAACCTTGAAGGGGAAAGCAAGAGTGCTTTATTGAGAATCACAGTCGACATCCTGTAAGCCCTCGTCAGATTGCAGCTAAGATAATTTTTTGTTCCGCTGCGTGTTGCTTTAGTCACGATATAGAGCTTATCATTTGTGAGCCCCATAACCTATTGCCATTTTTTTTTGGTTGTAGGAAGTTGCTTGCAGTGTAGCTATTACGCAAGTCGACCGCTTGGGTAAACCAGTGAGCTTACTGCAATGATTTCACAAGCGCCGAAAAATTAGGAATTAGAAAGAGATCCTTCGCTGCGTGGCGGCAGATTGACAGATATATAGTCAGATTTTGTTGTCACCAGATCACGATTTGCAAGTTCATCGGCCGTATACTATCGCGTGCTCTGTCTGTTGTTATAACAAATTTTGCAAATTTGTTGCAGGCTCATGATTGGAACTTAGCCTGATCGGGGACCTGTAATATCAAGTGCAGGAGATTAATTCTGTAAGGTACACATACTCATTTAAGCACTGGACATAGCCCCCCGAGGTCCGCGTTTTTGAGAGAAATACTATAGATACTATGAAAAAAGCGGGTTCGCAATAGTTCGCCAAACACCGGCTGTTTCGTATACATACCAAACAGAGTGCCGAAACCACAGAGGGCATTCGAAATCTACACATAGCTGAACCCGTTGATTTTTCTTTTGCAAGCCCCCCTATCCATCATACCACATAAACTTTAACAAAGCGACGGTAGTACTCACTAGGCTTCGAGAACTGCAGCCGAACGGAAACCTCCCAAAAGAGTTCCAAAAAGATAGTTCACTGAGCCGCTTTGAATGGTTAGCCACGTTCCATCACCGTTAGCGGTCAAGACACTGTGACACTGTCTTCAGATCACGGCCCTGTTTACTCATTTGCCGTCAGTTTGATTTGCAAGGACATTATTTCTCGGGCTGCACATCATCAGCAGGCTTAGAAGTACCAGTTTTTGAAGTGCCTAAAGGCTGAAGCAGCGAGAACTCTGCAAACACCTCGCCATGGATTTCGACGGTGCTTTGATGAAGAGCGGCGGCTTCGGCCGCTTCCAGACCACGCTCGCACTCGTGTTCCTCACTACTGCCACGGCGCACTTCTCTTTCAACCACATGGCCCAAGTGTTCATACTCATTGTGCCCGAGAACTACTGGTGTCCAAGCGTCGCGTCCGAAAGCGACGCCGTGAGCTCCAGTGTTGCCACTAACTTTTCAGAAGGCGGTCACTCCGCGTGGAATGGTTCCGTGATCGTCTCCAGACAGACGTGTCGCCTTGAACTCGGAATCGGTGCAGTGGATGTTAATGGGACGACTACGGAACTTTGTCCGGAGGGGTGGCACTACGAGTACGATGACCTCTATGCGACCATGTCCACAGAGGTAAGATGGATGGCACGAGTGCATGCACTTTATACTGTTGAATAAAAAATAAAACACGAAGAAAATTAAACTATCTGATCTTTCTGAGCTTAACTCATTGAGCCATCATTTACATTTCGACGAAACACCCTATTGCCGTTATTATTTTTGGTCTGCTGTCTGAACGAACCGTAAAACTACATCGATACTTGCCTTTGCATGCCGATAGACGCTTGAAGGAGCGGGGAGCTGTTTATGCATGGTACACTAGAAACCTGGTTGTTCCTAGTGCTGCGCCATCTGTAGCGAATTACTGAAAAAAAAAAAAGTTCCAGAAAGGGTAGATGCAACTACTGCTCGCTGCGCGAAGATTTAAATCCAGTGGATGAGAAAGTGTGCATCATTTCAGTTGTGCTTCTGGGTAAAATGAATACGCCTAAAACAAAACTTAAACGCAGCATCCTCCAGGTGGTAAATCGCAATAAGCCATAATAGTGCCAGATGAATGAAATATATCAGGAGTATAACCATAACGATATACAAATAAAACGTGCGATACTATATAAGAATTTCCTGTTTGCGGGCTGGATATAAGCAAGGTGAAAGTGTGCCATTATGATCAGCCGGACTATACCCACTGCAGGTCGAAGGCTTCCCCATATTCCTCCAATTAACCCGGCCCTGTGCTAGCTGCATTCAATTGACCCCTGCGAACTTCCTAACTTCATCCGCCTACCTAACTTTCTGCGCCCCCTGCTACGTTTTCCTTCCCTTGGAATCCAAAATGTATGCTTAGGGATATTAAACTTGCCAATTAATATGACAAGGATTAATTTGAGCAGCCCTTAATGTGAAATTGCAGTTAGAGTGTGTAGAAAGTGGTAGTGTACAAGCATGTGTGCGCATACGTTCAAATAACAAATGTTGAAAATTCAGTATGCGCCTTGTAAGAAATAAAACCATAAGAATGGGGCACACTTAAACTGAACCGGATTTTACCTCGCTAGCTATTCGCAATACATGCCTTTTCATATTCATCGCTTTTATGAAATCTACCCAGCCGAAGTACGTGAAGAGATCAAGTATAAAACTTCAGCCCGATAAAAATAAAAGACCCTGAGGGAAACTTTATTCAATTTTCAAGCTTGATAAAAGTCGATTATGTGGATATTTTTATGAAAACTGCTCATTAGTATTTAGAACGTAATAGTCTAACAGTACACGTTGAATTAAGTTTTTTTTCAGTGTTATTTCAAAATGAGAAAAAAATTCCTCTTTGCTAGCCTTGGTTACGCTGACTGCTGAGTTCTCCCATGTGTATGCCATAAGGAGCTCTGCATGCATTTACCTGCACTTGTCCGAATATGTTCAAATTTATACAGGAGCAACAGAGACATTCATTGTTGAAAAATTTGCACTCACAATTTCTCCCAACACATGAGTCAGGCACCTAACGTCCACATTGAAACGAAGCCTACGATCCGCATTTTGAAGTGAGCGGGGCTTCGGGGATCAGCGATAACTGTGTCGACGCATTGCAGATTAGATATTAGATATTTCATATTTTGTACTTTTCTCGCTTATAAAAGCTCTCTTTTCAGTGAGAGCAGCGCATAAGTAGCTAGAGTACGATAATGTGTACCTGTACATGTTAACCTCATCGCTTTAAAATCTCCCGAAGCGTGAAGGTGTTTCTACGGGCTCTAGCACGCTGACGAATGTAAAATGCTTGCACGTTCATCTGTCCTGATATGTCAAAATGCTTCAAGAGTTTCTATTAACTCTTTATTGGCAGGAGTACACGCAAAGAAGTAGCACTAGCAACGCTCTATTACCAAATGTTCATAGAAAGTAGAAGTTCGTTGTTAGAATTTTAACAGAGTCGTCACCAGTTTTAAAAGGAAATGGCTGATCCGCACGCAGTACGACTGGGTCTGCGGGGACAGCTGGAAGCAGTATGTGCTGCACACGACTTTCTGGATTGGCTCGATGACGGGATACGTGACATCGGGATTTCTCGCAGACAGGTGAGTAAACAGGCTCTTTCTAGGCGGTGATTATAGAGACGGAGCATAAAACAATTCCGCTATCTGAATCCGGGTCACACGATAACATCGTTATGCTTACAGCTGGATGCTTGGACATACAAGAATGGGTGTGATGAGAGTCCTAGGCGGCATCGAAGTTTAGGAAATAAACAGAATGATCCAATGCGCAGAATTGTGGTAATATGTGGAAGAATTTCACTTTCAGGTGCATGCATAAATTCCGTTTTCGTAAGAGTGCTGAATAGCAGTGCAAAGATGTGTCATCGAAAGCAATAAAAACTAAAAGCGAATGAAATGCCTAACGAATCATGAAAAATGGCACGATTATCAGAGGCAGTTGGTTTCTTGACTAAACTTCACTATGACGACGTTTATCGGTAATTAATAACAATATTTAGCTCATTGCTTGAAAGATCGAAAAATGAAAATGTTTGGTTACGTGCACAGCTATCGCTGACGTGTGCATAATCATTGTTCTTGATTAGAAAATTCAGCCCTACCAAAGTTCATTTTTCTGCTGCGTTTGGTAGCTTCTGCTCCTCGGGCGTTCACCTTCGCGTCATGTCGGCGCCGACTATTGTCCAAGGTTCCATACCCACGCACCACGGCCTCTCGTCTTCTTCGGCACCTTTTTTGTGCTTAACGGGCCTGTAACTCAAAATCTTCAAACTAGCTTACCGCGCCATCCAGAGAAGACTCATTGGCAGAAAAGTCTCTGGCAATGAAACAAGGCTCCTAACGGAGGTCTCGCTTCAGCGCAGTCCTTCAAGTCGAAGTCCATCCCCACTTCATCGTACCCGAGAAGACGATGAGTAAAAGCACGCTCCAGGCTATCGCCCATCAGTTGTTTTGGTCAGGTCATCTGATCTAGTAACGGTGAACGACACCCGGTGAACTTTTCATATACAGCTATGGTTGTAAAATAAGCTGATAAACTTCTTAGGTGGAGACAGGTAATGGCGCCGGGACGAGGAGCTAACTTAATATTTTTTTTTGTTCTCCATATTAAGTACGTTGAGAATTTTCACCTGTTAATCTAGAGTATCGATAGACCTTTGTATATGCATGTAATGCGTTACGTTCTGTAAAAGAAAGAAATAAAACGAATAAAACGAGAAAGCCCGGTCAAGGTATGGCTTGACGCAGTTAATTCAGCGAGAAGCTGTGGCTTGATATATCCTTTGGGGTTATCATTGAGTTTTTGCATTCGACGAGCTATGTCCCTGCATGGTCCCGATGTCTCCCTAAAGTATCTATGCAGTTATACAAAAACGCTGATGCTATGTTGAACCACGGCGCCTAACTGCTAGGTCTTGCTGCTAATGGCATTCTTCGTCGTCCCCTTCGGCGGCCACAAGAAACTACTGATTCCCCTAAATGTTCTCCCAGATGACATCCATTAAACAATTTCTCATTAAAAAAAAAAAAAAAAAGCTGATGTACTTACTGTTAGTCTTGCACATCAGTATCATAAGCGAGGTGGATGCTAGTTGCACACTTATAGAGAAAAAGAAACGAATCGAGGAAAGATAATGTGAAAATACTAAGAGATATATACCTGTAAAGGTACGGACAATAATTCCATTTATTGGCTGCCCGCGACTGGAATGGCCTTCCGACTGAAGTGCCAACAGTCATGAACCATCTACTTTTCACATTATTGAAATACACCATCGAAAAAGCACTTCAGTCCATATAAACCATTGCTCGTCATTGTGATTACAATTATTTAAATAATTTATAATGTTCTTTCTGCTGTTTTATCCCCACTCCTCACCTGCTGTTCAGAAAGGCACCTTACCGGAATAAATAAATAAATAAATAAATAAATAAATAAATAAATAAATAAATAAATAAATAAATAAATAAATAAATAAATAAATAAATAAATAAATAAATAAATAAATAAATAAATAAATCACATATAGATAAAGAAATAAATATAAACTCGGCATACAAGAGTACTGGAAGGCTTATCCGGATTTTCGGTAAACGGGGTCGCTAACGCTATCGCGTTAATATAGTTACATATGAACAGCATTTGACAAGCAACACCAGAAATAAAGAATAGAACACTCCCATGTGCTGTCTTGGTTTCGTTCACTGCTGACTTGCTTTCTATATATGTCATACCAGTTAAGCCCCTCAACACTATAGGTTTATGTAGATGTTAATTTTAATATATTTTTTTTTTAGCGCACGCCTCACTGAACATTTTTGTAGTCTTCAGGAGCCCGTGGAATTACATGACATTGATAGATGGTATGCCTTACAAGGAGTATGGACACGAAAACTAGCTAGAAACGCACCTGGTATGTTAAAGGAATGTTGAAAACAAACACGGCGTACATCTTGCATGCTGCCTCTGATGTGCGCAGGTTCGGTCGGCGCGTGGCCATCGGCTGCCTGTCTGCAGTGAGCGCTCTCTCCAACCTGATGCCTCTCTTCATAGCACACCACTGGGGTCTGGCCGTCGCCAGACTCATCGCCGGCATGGGAGCCGAGAGTGTCTGTTCCACCATCTTTGTGCTCGGTGGGTGACCCTCCTTCGATGTACTCCACGGTCGCTTCGGTGCATGAGCTAGAGAGCCATGATAAATAGTTAAAAAGAAAAAGAAAAAACTTCAGTCTAAGGGGACACAAAATGTGTGACTTATAATCGGGCTTTTTTAAGAGACAGTAAGTTCGCGGCTGTAACAATACAAGCTATATAACCTTCAAGTAGAAAATGTATTATTAATGCCCCATATCAGGTATTATTAAATGCCCCTCATGTAATGCCCTTTGAGGCAACAAATAAAAAAATAAGCTTGCTTGCTCTGACATTGCAAAAAAAGTGAAAGTTTGCAATGATGCCTTTTTTACTGTGCTGATCTACATGAACCCCGACATAGGGAGCGTGCTAATTTGGAATGCTATAGCGCGAACTTCCTAAGAGAAAGTGAACGCGTCACTCGGTTGACCTTGATCCAGAAAGCTTTCAACCACTTCACCTTCCCTCGAAGAAAAGAGATATGTGGTAGCGATCTTATAGATATAGATTGCTGGCTCAAGCTGGCGAATGAAACAGTTCGGCAGCAGCACACTTAAGAGGAAGCTTCAGGCCGGATTCCTTACGGCTTAAATGTACAGACACGGTAAATATGTTCATATTGAGCAACCACTACAGTCAGTTTTATGAAGCGGTTGACATTTGAAGAATTTAGTAAAATAAAGAGTGGTTTCAGTAAACGACGAAAGCACAGTTGCGATGTCAGCTATGGATGGTTACCCCAAATCTAAATAAAAAATAGTTAAACTTCATATTCGAAGTTTTGTCGAGTTGAGTTTAGTTGAGTTTAGTTTAATGGCTCATAAGCTACTAATCGGAGTAACCAGAATAGGTTGGTTTGTGGGGTTTAACGTCCCAAAGCGACTAAGGCTATGAGAGACGCCATTGTAGAGGACTCCGGAAATTTCGACCACCTGGGGTTCTTTAACGTGCACTGACATCGCACAGCACACGGACGCCACTCCGTTTCGCCTCCATCGAAACGCAGCCGCCGAGGCCAGGATTCGATCCCGCGTCCTTGGGCACAGTAGTCGAGCGCCTTAACCGCTGCGCCACCCCGGCGGGGCGAGTAACCAGAATAATGGCAAAAACTTCGTAAATCACGCATTATGGAATGCGTAAAATTAGCGAAATTACCAGCTAGAATTACAACGTGTGTTAATTTCTTACGTGGTTGCATCAGATCGACAGATAACGAATATCACATAATGACAGATATCGAAGCGAATTTAGACGAGTTATGCGCTCGAAACACTCGCATGCCGTTAAATTTGCACATACGCTTTATTTTTTTCCCGGACCTACAGTTTCCTGATGAAAACGTTTCGACGTTTTTGACGAATGTAGTGCTGAAGTGTTGCGTTTTTTGGAGTCGCGCTGATAAAAATTGAGCGCATGACTCGATTCTCTGGCTTCATAAGTTATATAGCTTTCTTTATTATTACATATATAACAAAGCTCACTTAAAGGAGCCAGAATAAGTTTCTTAGAGCAGCACCTCGCGTCTACAAACTTAGTGGGTGCTCGCGGGTGCCAGAGGCGGCTAGTGTAAAAGCTTTCGTTACGGGCATAGAAATATATGCAAAAACCATTTTATTTTAATTGCGAGGGCTTCGTTTCTTAAAAAAAAAAAAACACAAGAAGGCCGAATGCATCCTGGAAGCATGAAACGTCATTTTTGAGGTGATGGACCTTTTAAACAGCACGATTAAAAAAAAAAACAAAAAAAACAAAACAACAACAACAAAAAAAAAAAAAAAAAAAAAACGTGCGCGTGGAAGTGACCCCGCGCGACAGGTAATGTGCGGAAGCGCGACCTATTGAAAGATTTAGAAACACATATAAAGAAAACTGCCCGAAACATTATTCTGGTCTCACAAAGTATACCGAAGAAGGTTGCTGTTCGGTAACTGTGGACGAGTACTTGGCGAGTGCGAATGTAAACCTATCTAAGGTGTCTAGTTCGAACGGCAGTATTTATGAGGAAGTCTGATGCATGCGGCATCATATCGGACTACGCGAAAAGATTGCGCGATTTAGAGGAATGCTTTGCAGATGGGCTGTGGACGTCCAGGCTGGTTATGAAAGATGGCCTGTGGTCGTCTGGCTCTGTTAGGCCAGCTCCGTTTGTTGAAGGCCCCCTCGATACCTGGCAGGCGAGTCAGCGGTGCCTGCCACCGAGTTGCTGGCGTGTCAGAGCCATGCTGCCGTGTAAGAGGCTGTTCCTTTAACCTGTTACGAGGAAGTTATTAAGTGTTACCGCCTAGCTCGACGGACAATGCCGCCTCCTCACCCGGCACTTAGTCGGGAGGAGGCCGTCATCCTAAGGCAAATACAGACCGGGTCACTCCTCGCCCGGCAATGCTACACGTCCTTCACCCAGACATCTGCACGAGGGGTGTGTGCAGTGTATGTGAAGCGGGTCCGGCGGACCAAATTTGACGTCATGTGGGACTGTACCAGGTTCCCCGACCGAAGCTACTTCCAGGATATACCCGCCCGAACTTCAAAGTGTTGTGCAAAAACAGACAAAGACAGTCAACTGTGGGCCGTCCAGCTGGCCCGGTGTGCGCTCGAAAAGCAGAAGCCTCACGACCCACCAAAAGCGGGTCGAAATGGGGTAATGCAGAGTAGGGCATAACCCCCGGCTGACGCTTGGCCAACGTCACGACGCATTAAAACAACGTTAGCCGGCATTTCATTATTATTCCTACCTACCTAACCCAGAGACCCCGAGCTCGAATGGCAAACCTCATCCACCTTGTCGTTGGTGCAGGTGCCGATGACAGCACTGCCATAGGAGCACCTATTCGGGATGTCCGGCTTCTCAGTACATATTATCGTGGTCTTTATAGAGCCAGCGTTAAAAAAAGGGGAGGGAAAAAAAGGGGGGGGGGTGGATTACTCCGCCACCACCACCACAACCACCACCACCACCACCACCACCATCATCATCATCATCATTATCATCAGCCTGACTATACCCACTGCAGGGCGAAGGCCTCCCCCATATTTCTCCAATTAACCCGGTTCTGTGCTAGCTGCATCCACTTGACCCCTGCGAACTTCTTAATCTCATCCGCCCACCTAACTTTCTGCCGCCCCCTGCAACGCTTTCCTTCCCTTGGAATCCAGTTTGTTACCCTAAGCGACCATCGGTTATCCTCTCTTCGCATATACATGTCCTACCTATGCCCATATCTTCTTCTTGATTTCCACTAGAATGTCAGTAACTTGAGTTATTTCTCTGACCCAATCTGCCCGCTTCCCGTATCTCTTAATGTTACCCCTACCATTAGCGTTACCCCTACCATTACTCCAACTCTGCCTTGAAGGATACAACGCCGCTCCCGTCTGCGGTTCTTCTCGCGGATTCTCGTTTGCGTGCATGCATTTGTGCCTCTGTTATCTCACGCGTACATTCTTTAGCATCACTTTCAAGTTACAAGTTAAGGCGTAAAGCCGCGCTTACCCAAGCCACATAAACGTGCCTGCGTAGCCTATTGGGGGAGCATGTCCGATAAGGAATGCAATGGTCCTGGAGTTTCGATTCTCGTCACTCACCCATCTGAATTAAAAAAAAACAAACAAACAAAAAAAAAATGCTAGTTGGCAGCTGCTGCCAAATCTGCCGTGTCCCGCGGTCACGTGAAGACGTATACAACCCGACGACGAATCGCGTCAGCTGCCAGCCAACACCTGCCACAGCCATTCAGTGATTTCGCGCTAATAACGCCGACAACGCCGACGACGAATTTCCTAGAGAATGGGGCATTTAATGCTGTCGCGTTAAAATATTTAGCACAGTTTTGGCGGTTTTGCGCTCATGAGCCTCTATATAGGCCGCGCACTGAGCTCCCTACTTGTACCTCTAGAGGTCGGTAACTCCCACGCATACGTATCATCATCATCATCATCATCACCACCACCACCATCACCACCACCACCACCACCACCATCATCATCATCATCATCATCATTACCATCTTGTCTAAACCCATTGCCGGCAAAGACATCTCCCACATGATTCCAAATAACCATTTTCATTTGAATCAACGTTTCTCCCTGATAGGTTAATGCCGGTAAAATGCATATGCTGCGTTTTCCTCTTGGAGGGTGCCAGTAATCTGCCATTCATGATCTGAAAGTAGAGGACAAATCCGCTCTATCCCAATCTTATTATTGCAGCTATTTCACTATATAAGAATAAGAAAGAGATCACGCGCTGTTTTAAATTGTACATTACCTATGAAATGGCATTTCACACTCTTACGTTCAATTCTAGGATATACTCGGCTTTTGTTCACGAAAGAATAGTATCATAAAGCTTTCTGCCGCCCCCTGCAACGCTTTCCTTCCCTTGGAATCCAGTTTGTTACCCTAAGCGACCATCGGTTATCCTCTCTTCGCACTACATGTCCTTCGTTTCTTTCAAATCGTTTGCTTTCATGTATACCTATGAGTCGTAGCTATAGTTTGTACACCAAGTTGGCCAACCGGAGACTGTAGCGCCACCACATCTTACTTGCATCATAGGTGGCGGGAATGTACACCCTTTTCAAAAATTTGGTACCCAAGGGGATTGCTTCTGAGCGACACTATGTGCTCGGAATGCCTTTCCAGTGTTGTAAATCTTCCGAAAGTAAGAATGCTTCTATATCCTGCTTTCTTAGGGTAGGACTTCTACAAATGCTGCATGAGCCCCACTAGGCAGTTTATAAGCTAATCTTTTTGGCTCTATACGTGTGAAAACGAGCTCTGAATAGCAAACATGGGACTAAGTGCGTGCTATTGTTGCCTTTTATTCAAACTTGCAAAGTGCCTCGCGTACATGTACACAAGTTATCTAACCACTTCGTCGTTCGCCGCATTTTAAAGCAGGTATAATACACGTTACAGCAAAATAATTACACCACTAATTCTACGACATTTACACATAACGGCAGGACATGCCGCTGAACTGGCATTTCCACATTCCAGCGTTCTTCACTCTACGTCGGCTTCTTAGCGGTATAGCCAATGTCAAATTCTTGTCAACTAAAAACAAAAAAAAAAAGTAAATACATAAAACGGTTGCAGAAAATATGCGTTAGATAAAACGTCGTCGCACTGTGTCGAAACACGGACATTCCATTAGAGGAAAGTGTCTGAAATATTCCTACTCCGATGCGTGGCCTACACCTTACGACGCGCATTCCGCAGATAACAACCTTGAATGTGAGGCAGTGAGTCGTTTCTTACGATACAAACAGTAAGTGAAATACCTTTTCAAGCGACAACGCGGTTCTTCTGCTTCTCGCATACCACCGTCCTTGCAAATAAGCCTACTCTGTCAGTCACTGCAAAAGCAGCCGATTAATAGACCGCCTATGCTGCATTAAACCTGCAAAAATCTGCGCCAAGGTGCGCCGGTAATCCAGTCAGGCTCGCAAGCGGTACTTATTTTCCTGTCGTACTCCAACCCCAATTCTTTCTCGTACGCTTCTTTCCCTGATCCCTCAGAGGCATCTAGGTATGTGCGGGTGGCCAACTGCCTTGCCGGTCTAGGCGAGGGTCCGCTCACACAGAATAGAATAAGTCGCGCCAGAATGGCTGGCGCAACCATGCTCGCTGTACGCGGAGAGGAAGCGAATGCGCTGAGCCTGCAAATAGCGGTACTGCAAACGTGGCCGTACAGGCTGAAAGAAGATAAAGAATGCAACAGAAAAGAAAAAGAAAATGTCAGCCTAATAAAAAACAAAGAAAAGACAGGGATCGAGTTCTTTCATGCGGACAGACAGTGCGGCGATTGCGTTACGTTTCCAAACGCGACCTCGTCCGACCACTTCATGACGGAACGAGGAAGACAGGGAGTGCTAACAGAGCACGTACACAGACAGAGGCGTCCATTGCCGACGCGCCGAAGGAGGCGCCGTATTGACGCAACGCATTCCGCCGCGTTTCGATATACGCAGCGAGATTTGCATTGGCATTCGGCGTGATGATTGCTCCTCGGGAGACGAGCTCTTTTTCGCTTCTTAATTTTCTTTTTCTGCGCACCCTCCCTCCGCGAGATCGCACGTCATTCAAGACACATAGCACGTGCGTATACGACCAAAGAATCCCCCCCCCCCCCCTTCTTCTTTACTATCTTTTTTTTTTCTCCTGCTCTGCTTTTTTTGCTCATTTTTCTTTGTTTAGTCTATGCAGCGGTAATAAGAGTTAGGAACGTTAGTGACGCTTGTGGCAGGAGGTTTCCTTGAAAACTCACCGAATCTTTCTCCTGGAAGGGATCTCTCTTCTATTGCCATACTCCCGCACCTGTTTACCTTATAGCTAGAGGGTGCAATTCACTTCATGCGCGCCCAAGTAGAGGCAAGAACTCTTGCATGCATCTTCTGCCAGCAAGCAATGTAGGGTGGTAGGGCAATGAAAAATTCATCCAGTGTCAGTCTAGTGCTTTTTACATTTTTTCACTCATGCTGGCCAATCATGGCGTCAGGCGAGGGTGTAGCGACCCGCTTGCTGAGTCCCCTAATCCCCCAGAGCGTTGACTGCCGTCAACGGCTGCAAACGAAATCACAATGGCTAGAGGCTGTAGCATTACAGGTAGCCGTTTCTTAAAGCTTAGAAGGCTGTCTGGGACAGTTTACGCGTGGAAACAATTGTAAACTGGTTGGTTATTGCTATGAGTCAAAACACGTTGTCTTTGAAAGGCACCGTGTACTCGGAGATGAAGGTAGCGCTAGTGTAAAGAAGGGCTAATGTTAATTGCTACGATACCGAGTGCGAAGCTCCTGACAGAGAGTTAATGTGGTTGGGGTGGATATATATTTACTTTAAACGTGTGCTTTATTTGGATACTCAGGAAAAAAAGAAAATCCTGACTAAGAACGTCGAAAAAAAAAATACTGTAGGTAATGCCAACAACTCGAGTTTTGAAGGTTCATGCAGTGAATAGCAATTGCGCAATACAATTTTCAGAAAATAATTTATAAGAAACAATTCCGACTGAGTAACGTCTGAGAGTTTACGAAAAATCTCTTTTTCTGAATGTGTCGGGATGGTTGTAGAAAATTTTAATTAAAGAAACAAAGAAACTAATATTTATTCTTACTGTATTCTGCATTTGTTACATTCTCGGACATTCTAAAGCTTCCTCTTATATACATGGACAGCAATTATAAGTCCTGCCGTAGCCAATTCATGCATTAAAATTTTTTTCAAGGCCATATGGACGAAGCTGCTCTACAGTGCGTATGTGCGCCAGTTGGAGAATGAGACATTAAAAGATTGATGCGTGCTCGCATTGGAATGCCACATTCTCTAACGAAACCTCATTCATGTCTCATTGCTTATGACTCCAGGAGAATTTCGCTGCTTAGCCTGCAACAGCGGGCGGCATTAAATCCGTTGAATGCTAGCTGACTTAAGCTGCGTCGTATCGTGGAATGCTTGAACTTTGGTTTTTGTGTTTGGAGTAGGCCGCTTGTGAATGAATGCAATATAAAAAAATACGCGACAATTCTGAAGTTGGGGTCAGCAGTGATGATTGATGGCTTTCTACTACACTTCGCCTACATCACAGCAGAGGTGAAAAAATATTTCTTGAAGGTAGTAGTGGCGGGGAGCGGGAACGGGGGGAGGGGGGGAGGGGTTAGGAGCTGTCAGTAGCACACCGGCTTGAGAAGGCGGGGGGGGGGGGGGGGAGGGGCTTATCAGGTGATTCAGGAGGATAGCTGGTCTTTCCCACGGGCCACGGCGTCTTTCAATTAGATTTCGCCGTGTTCCGCTGATGTGTGCAGTTCTAGCAGGGGGAGGCCTTGCGGGACGCCTACCGTCCTTGAGGGAGGTAGGTGATTGGCGGTTCTGGAGGGCGAAGTTGAGTCGGCATGCGATTCTGCGATGCGTAGGTCAGTAGCTCCTGTTCCCCTAGATATAAAGGGTGATGGGGAGGTCACTTTCGGGTGGTTCTGCTGGAGAGCGGAGGCTCCTCGTCAGGGCTAGAGCCTTCATGTCCATTAGACATTCGATTTCCAGGATGGTTATAGTACACTAGCGCTACTTTCGATGTAAAACAGTACTCTGAACAGGACCCCACGAAGTGAGTGGGCCTCGAAACCTCCCCTTAGGAGCTCTCGTCGAACAATTTCCTTTCTCACCAGCGCTAGAGCAATGTTTTATGCCCAGAACAAAGTTGTTTGTGATTGTTTCTGGTGGCTGATCTGCGCATGTCCTGCTACATTTCCTGGCAGATCGATCGACTGTCTCTATTCAATAAAGCATCGCCGAACATTCAGCGTAGCCGTCCTCAAAAACAGTGCAGCTTCCTAAAGGTGCTGTCATGCATCGCGGAGATTGTTCAGCACTAAACAGAGCAACGAAAAAAAAAATAGAATAAAACAAAGTTTTCCCTATATTCGTATCATAGAAATCAGTCTGGCGTGCCCCGCGTCAGCGAGGAATAGCGTTTGCCCGTGCAATGTTATCCTTATCTGCCGAGAGTCTATACCTGACGGGTGCCCATGCGAACGTGACTCAGCCAAAGCAATGCCACTTCCTCGGGGAAGCAACGTTTCTAAATATACTGTTTTCTGTACAACGGACAATGAGAAAAGCAAGGCCTTCTAGGGCAGAAGGCTCACAAGCAAGCCATGCTGCATCTTATGTTCACTTGAAGAAACCCTTTGACATCGTGGGGCCAAGGTAACGGTATACTCTACATTTCTATATCAATGAATAAGAGGCAAGAAGAATGGACTATTGCTTAGTAGGATGTCAAATGTGCTTATTGGTGTTCGACAGCACGCTATTTTTGCCAATTTACCAAGAAGCAGGGCACATACACCTGATCGTTGTTACACGGCTTCCTGCTGGTGAAAAAGGGTAATTCGAGTGACGGCTGGCACCACTGTGCTAGGAAGATACTTCACTATATAAGGAGAACCAGATTGGGTGACGTAGAATCCGGTGAAAATAGGCAACACAGATAACAACTGGAAGTAAGGGATTCGATTCCTGTTCCCTGGGACATTCAGTGGTTTCCCAATCGGTAAAGGCTTTCGTCTGGGCCAGGTACCTGGCTTCTCTGGGTGAAATTCGTGTGAGAAATGTGAGTTTGACCCCACCTCAAGATTACAGTAAAATGTGTTATTGCGTTTTTTTTTGTGTAGCTTTCCTGGGGATCATTAATCAAGCCACCGTCAGAAGCAACCACATTGACAAAGTGTACAATTTACATCAACTTGACGAAACAACGGGACGAGCTGCAGGATGACGTTCATCATTGCTTGCGTTTTCTTGGTTGAGGCATCGCAAACTGATACAGAAAACACAATGAATGCACAGGAACGGCAGAGGAACGACTTGCTTCCTGTCATCCCTGTACATATTATCTACGTTCTCTGTATTATTTATGCTCGATATCTCCACTCCACCATCAAGCACCGACTATAGTCCCCCTTCTTTACTTGTGTTTTATTGCGACATATAACTAGACACCTAATGGACACGTTGTGCCAAGAGTTTCCTTTCTGGGAAGCTCCTTCGAGACACAGCAGAACGAGTAAAGTGCCAAGAACGACGCACCGTCAGCTCACCACGTTCCTGAAAGATAGGCTGATTCACAGGACGAGTTACGGCCAAGCTCATAATTACGTGAGCCACGCTGCTGTCCAAGGCCATAGTTGATGCCGAGACCAGAACTAGCGAACCATTGCCTCCTAACGCTCACTACGCCATATGGTACGTGCATGTGCCCGCTTCCTCGCCCCTCGTAGCGGACCGTCGCCCCCGCGGAAGGGGTGTTGTCTGCGGCATTCCCAGAATTTCTCGCAGCGGTCGCATGGCGCACCATCCAGTCGACGCAACGCTCTTGGAGCATTACCTATTCTCCGCGCGTGTTTCCGCCTACGTGACGACGGGCCACAAGGGTAGGGCCTGTGCGCCTGAACCGCGCCCACGCACGCGCGTTGGCGGGACGCCAGGGGATAAACACTGCCGGCGATGCGCGCCGATAATGCGCTTAATGACGGCGCGTACAGTGAATGGCACGATGAGGCGCGCATGGGAGCTGGCACCATTCCGATGCAGTGTCAGAATGCCAGATATTCCATTTTCATTAACCGATTGCCTTTGTTTGTCTGAGTATGCGTGAGAAAATGCGCAGTCTGCATTAAACACAATTGACAGAGAGCGTTTTGTTTGTTTGTTTCGCCGGAAGATAATCTCGCCAGAAAACAGATGATGCTCAGTGATACTGACTACCATGTGTTATGACCGTGCATGGTCCGCACTTGCGCGCTCTATTGTTCGCCTGTGGGCATGGATATGTGCTGTGGATATGTGCTGTTGATGCAAGGGCTCTAAGTGAGCCTGTTTCCATGAATCCTTTTGTGTGAGCCTGTTTTGCTTTGTCGAGACCCTGCAAATGCCAAATTGGCCCTGTCAAGGGAACATCAAGAAAAATACAAAGAAATGTCGCCCTGTGGGAAACATCCGGAAGTTCTTTTGTTCAATTGTTCACCCTTCCCGTCGAGAAGCGCTATTGTCAAGTGAGGAATGCCTATTGTCCAAAGGAGAAGACAGAGTGACACGTCCGCTGACCTACAGGACTAGAAAGAAGCATGACGAATACGGCCATTAGAGGAATTCCCGGGAATGCAGGGAAGATTTGCAATTGTCGAAAAGGGACAATGCTGGGAGCAGTATGTGGCGCGCACGTGCACTTGGGTTTCTGAGAAGGAAATCCACTTGCCGGAACCACCATATCGGATCTTTGCTGAATAATAGAAATGTACCTCCTCGCCGTTCCCAAGCTGTACCCGCCAACAAGTGACCACGCCCAACGAAACAATACCGGACCAGTCAGTGCATCAAACCATCAGTGCAGTGATGTGTTCGATTGGATGCCGATATCTGAGGGGCGTGCCCTGGAACTGGTTGGTCAGCATCTTCAGAGAGGGGCTGGACATAGGGGGTTTTAAGGACGTAGCAGAGCACGAAAGGACGCTTTGAGCCCTGGGTAAACGGCTCATCCAGACACTTCTCGCTATGAACTCTTAACGCTTGCCATTTTGCTGATATACCCTTCCTTTTCATGTAAATAAGTTTTCTCAAAGTGCCATTAAACCTGCTTGTATATATTTTACCAACTTTGAAGATTCAATCCTTCATGAACCCGGTGTCTCTGCACGCTACCAAGTGAAGGCCGGGTCGACTTAGTCCCAGCGTCACAACACCATGCCGAACAGTTATTTCTGCAGCGTAGGTTGCATATATATATATATATATATATATATATATATATATATATATATATATATATATATATATATATATATATATATATATATATATATATATATATATTGTTGTTGTTGTTGTTGTTTGTGGGGTTTAACGTCCCAAAGCGACTCAGGCTATGAGAGACGCTGTAGTGGAGGGCGCCAGAAATTTCGACCACCTAGGGTTCTTTAACGTGCACTGACATCGCGCGCGCGCACGCACGCACGCACGCACACACACACACACACACACACACATACACACACACACACACACACACACACACACACACACACACACACACACACACACACACACACACACACACACACACACACACACACACACACACACACACACACACACACACACACACACACACACACACACACACACACACACACACACACACACACACACACACACACACACACACACACACACACACACACACACACACACACACACACACACACACACACACACACACACACACACACACACACACACACACACACACACACACACACACACACACACACACACACACACACACACACACACACACACACACACACACACACACACACACACACACACACACACACACACACACACACACACACACACACACACACACACACACACACACACACACACACACACACACACACACACACACACACACACACACACACACACACACACACACACACACACACACACACACACACACACACACACACACACACACACACACACACACACACACACACACACACACACACACACACACACACACACACACACACACACACACACACACACACACACACACACACACACACACACACACACACACACACACACACACACACACACACACACACACACACACACACACACACACACACACACACACACACACACACACACACACACACACACACACACACACACAGTCAGTGCTTTGAATCTTTGCGTAACTCAGTGAAGCAAGCGATGGAATAATAGAGATAATGCTTTGTTCATTCCCAACAAACGCTTTGTTTCGTATTCCGTGACGACGTGTTCGAATGTTCAGCTTGCAGTAAAGCAGATGAGTTTGTTATCAAATTGCCTCTTATGAGCACGTATGTCCAACATTTTTCCAGAGTTCGCTGTGATGCTAATGGGGCCATGCTCGCTATCGGAAGCTCTGCGATTGCTGGCAAGTGGCTTGTGAATCCAGATGCCGAGTCTTCCTGCAGATAAGAGAGCAAAACGAATTTTCTCAAGATTTAGTTGCTGTCGTCGCGAAGAGCAAATGAGGGCGGGGCGAGTGAAGCAGGGAAGCTGCGCCAAATACACTGCCCTGGGCTAAGAGCGGCCTCTTGCAAAGTGCTATACTCTGGGTGAATGACGACATCGACAGGACAGGTTCTTTCTCGACCCCTGTAATCTCGGCGCATGGGCGTGTTTGTATTTTTGCCCACATCTATATCCTACATACTGTCGCCATGGCCAGAAATCAAACTGGCGATGTCATGTTCAACACTGAGACGTCTGACAGAGCATGCATGTCTGAATGCGAACAGGTCACTTCGTCTGTACCGCGATTAGCGCACGCACCAAACGGCGTCGACACCCGCTTGCAGTCCAACCCAAAAAAGCTCTTCAGGATCGCCTTTTACGTAGCTTCCAGTGATACAAAACAACCGCTGAAATCCCCCTAGGACTTTAAAGCTCTTCACTCGTTAGTCTATGATATACAGTGGACCTTTAAGCAAAGAGACGCTTACCCCAGAAAATGCAGGCAGACACTCACTCTTAGCACATGCCTTCTTGACCGTCTCCGCATATATCTATATTGCAGAAATCATATGGGAGCAATCACCGAACGGTCACATATCTTCCACAGCGTTGTTGTGCAGAGAAGAGTCAAATGCGCACAGCACCTCAACGCAACCTCCCCTCTCCCTGCCACTCTTCCCTGGACTGAATTCAATTGAAAACGAATGACACAGAATCACCGTTAGGGCGGAGTAAAGACAAATGTTAGTTGTCTCTTGGAGTAAAGTCGCTTAGAGCCCATTAAACCATTCATCACGAGGCGGCTTCGGCAGCCTCGCGCGCTCCTTGGTTACTCTGATGTATAAGGCCCCTAGATGCTATCACTTCGCTGACGGCGGCGGCCCCTTTCATCAAACGTCGAGGCGAAACATTCGCAGATAACACACTCGAACAAACTATGACACACGGTGGCTCATGTACACGAAGATCTCATAATGAACTCGATGTCACGGCGCGTTCCAGCGGGCAGGCCATCGCTTGCATCGACATCTTAAATCATCGGATCCGCGTGAGGGCTAATCTATACAGAACCGGACTCGGATTACGCGTTTGGACTGCAGGAGCTGAGAGCACGAGCGCACTAGACAATCTTCGTCGCAGGCTTGTAAACAAAGCCAGAGAACACGCCGATCTTAGGCAACAGTTGGATTGGGGCTGCACGCTGTTAAAGATCGGATTCCCGCCCGTCTTAGGATTCTGTACATCGAGCGGGACTGGCATCCAACTTGAGTTTAATCCCCATTTGCGTAAGGCTGACGGAAGCGCTATATGTGCGCAAGGTATCTGCTGTTTATATGCATACACGTGCATGATGAAACAGTTTATACGAGACGCACAACATGCACATCGAATTGTTTGCTTGCTGGGAAGCGGAAACGACTGGAGATTGGGAGATGTCGGATGTGTTTGGAGGCTATGCTCTTCAGTGCAAGTCAGTGAACAGGAGCACGTAAGATGCGTTGTTGGGTGTATTACTAGTTATATCAGCGCTGCGTTGAGGAACTATATATAATGACGTATGAATTGGCTGCACTACAAAGGTGACTGCTATCCGCAATTCCGGAAAAATTAGGTGCCTGGCAACGCTCCACAACATAAAAAAGATGGCCGTCCGATATAGGTCTGCAGCGGCAATTTCACTTATTGTTGTGCTTTGATTTCAAGGTTGTGGCGTGGAATCCTCAGTGCTTTGCTGAAGGAAAGAGAATGATAGCGGCCAGCCACTTATGCTCGCTCGGACTGGCTAACCATAATACCGAAATCATCTCCCTGTAGCTCCGTGCGTAGAGGCGGCCGGCTCTCAGCGTGAGCCGCACGAGATATAGCTCTCAACATAAAATGAGTATTCGGACAGGCCAGCGTGCTGGGATGGCAGTGCATATACATTACCGGTTTTTTGAAAGGTGCGAAAGCTTGTGTGTAACATTCATTCAGTAATACATGCAAGTCGTTACGAAGTTTCCATCTAACTGACTCCACCTGTTCGATTTAGTCTTTTCTCAACAACTTGAGTGGTAAACTTTTGCATTTTTCAGCAGCCGGCTATAGTTGCCTCCTTTGAGAATGAAATCATGGCATGAGAAATGATGAACTAGCTGCGCTCTGTGTACATCTGTATTTCCGAAAACACTTTTTGACACCTGAATACCAGAATCTTAAAGCCTTCTGCGGAGGGTTAAGTCGCGGCGTCATATTGAAGCACACATAATTCAGTGCAGCAAGCAGGCTTCATAAAGCTTTTTTTTTTCTTACAACAGCCAGTGCAATGTATGGTGCAGCAAAACGACTGTTTATCGAGGGGCACTTGCGCAAAAGTTGTTTTATGTTGGTGCTGATCTGCACGGGCTACCCTGCAATCCAGATGAATTGGTAACCTGTGTTGGACTTCCGTGACCGACTATTGCATACTGTGTGATCGCAGTGAGCTTGAGTAGAGCAGACAGTATAGGGACATCAGGTACAGGTACTTTTGCAACTTCCTTCTGTAGGTTCCAAACAAGCGAGTATTTAAAGGGCAATAAGCAGCAGAGATTGGAGAGTGGGGAGGAGGGAAGGGGGAATGGACGAGAAAACAAGGCAAAGATAAACCCTACAAATATAACTTTGTGATGTGCTGTCTACGCTTTCTTGTCTATAACCAGTTGATCGTCTGCTTGTTCTCCATTCTTCGGCATACGGCCAAACTGGGCGAGGGAGTGTCAGCCGCTCTGGCGCACTGAAAGGTAGCCGCATGGTCTATAGTTTAGTTTTCGAGGGCATTCATCAATTGCAACACCATAAAAACAGCGGGAGGTGCTACCACTGTGAGCTGTAGGTGAAATTCGGTTATTAATGACAGCGCGTCTAAAACACGAAACCGCGTGAAGACATCATCATGAGACATAAATTAGTGATTAGGGTAAGCTGACGATTGCCGAGAAGGAAGAGGTCATCCTGAGTGAAATGGTTCCAACAAATAACCGTAGTCGCGGTCACTTGTTTTTCGTTAGCGGATTTTTTTTGTTTTTTGTTTTTTTGTCCTTAACATATTCCGGGGCACATCATTTGCTTACCTGGGGAAACGACAAACTATGCTGACTTCCCAGCGAGAAGGCAGTCAAAACGGAACATATTTCCTTACCCTCACTTGGCGGCATTACGATGGGTCAGAGATGCCATTTCACAAAGCGCTATTAGACACCCATATATCGCAGGTTTCTCGCAGAGGCCATAAGGTGGCGAAGACTGATGTGAAGTCGCAAACTGCTGTTTACCGCTGTGCCTATACAGCCCACTATTGCTGGTACTGCGATTGCTGATACAGCTGAATGCCAACTATACGACTACAAGTTCTATGACTTCTATTACAACTTCAAGTACTATACCAATATTACTAATAATAAGGAAAATGCCGAGCTCAGAAAAATTTTGATCTTTGTTGTTATAGATCACCCCGTTTATCGGGAAGAGTTTGGTGGTGTTCTGCCATCAGGTGGCGCACCAACAGGCTATCCAAGTTAAGTTCAGCATGCACCTTCAGAGTCAGTTGTGTGCAGTGACTTCGGTACTATCCTCGCAGTGATCGAGTTCACCATTCCGGAGCGGCGCACTCTCATCGGTTTCGTGTGGGCCTTCAGCTGGACGATAATGGCGTCTTCCTATCCATGGTACGCCGACCTCATCCAGAGCTGGCGGGGCTTGGTCCTCACCAACTCGGCACTCAGCATCGCCATACTGGTCATCTTGTGGTAAGGACTCAGCTGGATATTCGCCATTTACTAAATGCCATTTCGTTGGACGATTACGGTTAGTAGGTTGATAAGCCAACCGCTGTCGGTTAACCACACTAGCCACTGAGAGAACGCACAAAATGAAGCAATTCAAGGGGTGATACTCGTTAATATACAGGGTATCCCAATTAAATGTAACCAAGGTTTAAAAAAAATACCGTGATCCCTATCCTACTGAAACTAACTGAGAACTCTTCAGAGCCGCCTAACCCAATCTGCAGTATTTTCGTTAGTTGACTAATTAGTACAGGCTATAGATAGCTAACTTTTTATTCATTGGCTTGAGGAAGAAAGTGAGAAGATGTCGATGCAAAAATTGTTGATCGCCACGAAAAAAGTCTCGTTGTTTCCACCAAGCTGTGATTTGCGTAGCTTTATTTTGTGGCCGTCAAAGAAATCTAGCTGTCACGTGAACAGCTGGTATCCCAAATCACACGACTGGTGGTGCGCACACAAAGCTTCATAAGAGAGAGTGCTGCCTAGAAAAGCTGACTTTGTCATCTGGGGCAAGCCTCGACACTTTGATGTGGCCCTGCTGTCACGAGGAGGATATTTACTATATGAGGTATCATTTTCGTCCAGTGGAATATACTTTACGTAAACGCTAGCTTGACGGAAACAACGCAGCTAGCCCTTTTTTGAGAAGATCTACGACATTTGCATGACACTTTCTTCTTCGAGCCAGTAATTAAAAAGTTGGTGAATTAGTCTTTTCTAATTATTCATTATCGGGAAAAAATACCCAATACTAGGCCAGGCGACTCTGAAGAGCTCTCAGTTGGTTTCCTTAGAGTAGAGCTCACCGTATGTTTTGAAATCTTGGTTACATTAGCTGGGACACACTGTATATCATACGCACAAAAAGACTTCTAAAACACCGAAGAGTAGAGAAAAGAATACCTGTACTTCCTCAAGTGTAAAGCCATTCGTTCTCAACTAGTTTTTATCTTTACTCCGACGTGGTAGAGAAATTGGGAGAATGGAAGCCTTACATATTTGAAATGCCATCGAGGTCAGATAAGGAGGAACAGGCTAAAAACTGTGTCGCAATAATTTGCTTACTGCATGAAAGAAGGGAGGAACAAGCAAGTACATAACCAAGTTAACGTCTGAGATTTACAGGGGGAACAAGATTGTTCAACGCCAGCACGAACTCTTGCCAAAGATGCAGCTTGTGAGCGTGTGTCAGGCTACACTTCATCGTCGCGAAAGAATCAATCAATCAATCAATCAATCAATCAATCAATCAATCAATCAATCAATCAATCAATCAATCAATCAATCAATCAATCAATCAATCAATCAATCAATCAATCAACCAACCAATCAATCAATCAATCAATCAATCAATCAATCAATCAATCAATGGAGCTTCACTTTAATCCTGTTGCTCAAGTCAAAGCCAGTGTATATCTGCGGTAAAATGCGGAGATTTATGTAGGAAAGTATGGCTTGCGAGACATGCCTTTTCGTGCTATTATGTTATATAGGCATCGCGAACATGCCCATCTGACGACAAAGCCGCTTTTACACCGTAAATTTAAACGCAAAACTCGATTCGTTATTAGCTGCTTGGCTGCACACCTGCTTATATTTATTTTGGAACGATTTAGAAACAATTCCAATTCAAAGCTTCACTGAACCCCTGCAAACAACAACAACAAGAAAAAGAGAAAAAAACAAAAGGCAGTGCATTTTGGCTAGCGGAATGGGACTTCTCCTCCCCCATCAAGCTCTGTTCGGCTTCCTTTGACTTAGTGCGCCCATCTTCTTCATCTACTTCTACCTTAAACTCGCACGTCATCGTACAATGGGCCCATAGCGCATAGCTTCCTTAAAGCTGCATCTTTAAGATAAATGTCGCTGGTTTCTATGTGCCATGTTTATGATTAACGGAGTACAAACACATTTTTTTTTCCTGCATATGTGACCATAATACGCGCGCTAACTGTCTCAACCCCACTCACGAAGAAACGAAACTCCTTGCCGAAGCTGCACAAAGTGGAATCATTTATAAAGAGAGGATCTCGAACCTTGAAATTACAATGCTGTAGATGTGTTTCGACGACAGAGGCCCCCCATTCACTTCTCAGTTAGATACGAACTATAAAGCAAACATATTTCCAAATAATAACAGCGGAGTAATTATGAGTGGCGCCCCTCTATGTGTGGTGGCGATTTAAATTTGAAAAGTCGTCATCTACATCAATTGTTTGTCATATATATATATATATATATATATATATATATATATATATATATATATATATTTAGAACTGTATAAGCTTGGAGCTCTACGCGCGCTGGCGTGTAGGTACAGGTTATTTGCTTGTCTACGACTCACACGATTACAAGAGAAAAAACAAGTAGAGAGAGAGAGAGAAAGAAAGAGGACCGCTCGTCCATTCAGTATAGCTTAAGTTGTTTTATTACGCGTAAAACCTATTGCACTGCTACGTTTCCATAGTAAGCAGCCCTTTCGCGTTAGATATGCGCTTGACAAATCTGCGTACGTGGCGTCGTTCCACGGACTGTTCGAGCTATAGCACTATGCATGTGCTGATAAAAATAAGCAAAAAAAAAAAGAGAAAAAAAAAGCCTCGTAAAAATGAAGAAAGACACGCGATGGAGTCGCAAAAAAGTCCGAAAGTCGCAAAGCCGCTTCTTGACGTCACCATGCTCAAAGCCGCAGAAACCCCCGACTGGGATTCTCCGCGTTCTGCAAGAGGCAGATATCGATCTCAGTTCTTGGTCGAGGCATGCGTACACGCCAATGCCTTCTTACACGGCTGGCACGCGCTGCGCTGTCTGGAGGTCTATTTTCGTGCCCAGGAAATATAAAAATCTCCAGCGGGGAATCACCCTTGGGAAAGACCGCGCGAGACACCGTCCGATAGATAAGAAGCGCTCTTGATCGGCGCCGTGCTATGCTATATTTATCGATACTCGCTCAAGGAGAGGTGATTACCACTGGCCCGGCTTGTTTCTTTTATCCCTTCCTTTTGCTCGTCCCCACTGAGCTAGTGATAAGACTTGTGCTAGAGCTTCTTCGTTGTTTTCCGCGGCTTCGTGGCCTCTTGCTTGTAGGGATCTAAAGTTGGCTTTAGTGTACGGTAATGATATCTACGAACAGGGCGGATTAATAAGAACTTCAGCCTGGTGTTGTGACGGAACCGATAGCCGATTATTGTGCTTTGTGAACACATTGCTAAACGTTTCCCTTCCAATGTTCGCTCGTCATCTCGATCGCGCGTCATGGGGGCTTTGTCCCCTCACGGTTTGTACACAGGTCTCCAGCTCGAAGAGCACAGACATTGCCTTAGACCACAGAATGGAGGGATTCAAGTAGAGAAAGGAAAATGAGCTTAGACATCCACCGAGTCGAGAACAAATTGATATGTAGCAGGGTTCCTTCGTCTTTTAGATTGTCGTAAACATACCCTGCGTGTAGGTAGATCGCCGCAATTGTATTCTCCGCTATAAGCGAACCACGAGTCAGCAGTTCGGGGAAAGACCGTCATCACCAGAAAGACACGGCATTCCCTGCCAGCCACGAAGCGTCTGATACCTAAACTCATGCAACGGTGAACAGAACCCCAGTCTTGAATTGTTCCATCCAATAACGTGTGCGCCAGCTGCTTAAACGGTCTAGGGTCATCTGCCGAGCCCTCTGTATTTTTTTTGCCTTAAATTAGAGTTCAGGATATATTCGCAAAAACCAATTATATTTCAAAGCTGTAGCTATGAAAATGTCGGTGTAGCCAAACGCATTAGCCATCGAATACCACTGAACCACCGTTATGGTACAACTTACAATATGGTTGTGAGAAAATGAGATGCGCAGTAGTTGTTTATTTTACGCGAACACCTGACCCACACCATGGTGTCTCTTTTCTTTCGGGAGGTACCAGGTTCAGCTACTTTCAGCTGCTACCCGCAGTAGCGCGCGTGCTTGGCAAGCCGTTCTGTTGCTAAGCTAGAGGACGCGGGAATCAAATCCAGACTGCAGCTGCTGCCTTTAATGCAGGCCAAAAGCAAAAGAAGCCAGTGTGCTTTGGGAGGTCACAACTCCGATTAAGAATATTAAGCCCGAGCCCTCCACTACGGCTCTTGCCCGTTTCGCCATCGCCTCGTCCCCGGCCCTATTGAAGTGGCGAAATCTGCGAAACGCGACTGCCGTGGCCGGGTTTGAGATCACGGCACCGAGAAATTCTCTGCTGACGACTGAATCCGCCCTGGCAGTTGCGTTAAAAGAAAATATTTTTGCGAGTGAAGAAAGAATGAAGCGAAAATTTAATAATGGTTCCGTGACAAATTAAATACATGATCACTTCTTGGTAGACACCTCAAACGCTCCGTGATCGAAGGGAGGAAAGTGGACGTAAAAGAAGAGTGAGAGAAATATATACTGCTATGAACGGCTGTGGAATAATTTGCACCACGTCGATATATTTAACACGCCCTGACATCGCACATTAAAACGCGGTTCTGTCGAATGGCTGGGCTGAAATGAAAATTAGCTTCGAGTTGAGGAACTGAAATGCGCTGTAATTGACGCAGTAATGAAGAGAGAAAGAGGTGCCTGCACTCCTATTATCTGCCATACATCTGCGAGGCTAGTCATGAGACGGAATATGATATGTGCCCAAATGAGCTGCTGCACTCTTCGTATGTGTTTTGTGCGAGACATGGCACACAAACATCGCATGACGCTTTCGGGCTTCAGGACATTTCCACGATTTCCTGGCTCGCGAAGGAACAAGCAATCCATCATCTCTGCAGCGGGTCTTCCCAGTAGTGTTTACGGCGCGTCTCTATAAATAAGCTTTCCTTTACTTGGTCTGGGCTACTTAGCTCCCAGGCGCCATCTACGAGCTAGCGCAGTTACCAGGCCACAAAGGTGGATAAGAAACTTGGGGGTCCGCTTCTTCGCCACCCTGAAGCGCACGCGCGAAGGAAATTTATTTATTTATCTAAAAGATACCTGCATCGCCTTACTGCATGACAGCAAGAGAAAGGGGGGGGGGGGGGGGGGGGGGCTACACGAACGTAGAAAGGAATTCGCAGCAATGCACATAAACAAAACCATCAAAAGTTTCACAAAGCTTGTGCTGCAGTCAGAGAGGAAGAAGGTATCACTAGTGGTGATAGCACCAATTCAGCTGGCAATGTGTTCCATTTGCAGACCGTACGGCCAACAACAACAACAACAACAACAACAACAACAACAACAACAACAACAACAACAACAACAACAACAACAACAACAACAACAACAACAACAACAACAACAACAACAACATCATCATCATCAACAACAACAACAACAACAACAAAAAAGAAGAAATGAATAAAAGAAGACTGCGTACTATGAAAAGCAAACTCTGACTTGTGAAGCTTATCTGCGTGTTGCAGACTCCAGGTGCATATATATTACATAAAACGTCTGCTTCGTGTTCACCATCTGTTCCAGCGTCTTGTTCGCCTTAACTTTCACTGCTTTTTTCTTTCACCGAGGACGAGCGCTAAAAGTATATCATACTTGGTACCATAATAAAACAGAGTGCATACATATAGCTTGGCACCCCAGGTCACCTGCAGTTATGACGGGAGTAGTCTCGGGATTATGGTTTAATGATGAAAGGAAACTAATTAACAAAAGATTATAGTTTGAAAACGTGGAATTCCGTAATTGCACGGGGATGCTAAATACCATGAGTAGAGGCCACTTCTGATTGTTTTGTCCTGTATTACAATGTGTATGACAGCGCATTATACTAAGGAAAAGGGAACGCAGCCATCACTACATCATTTGAATTTCACGCCGATCTTGACTAAACGTGACTATAAGCCATTACTCGCCGGTTTTTGAAACACGCTTGGTACAAACATGTGCCTCGAAAGGTATTTTCGTTGCGCGCAGCGCGGCTTTATGTTCCAGGATACATTTGCAGGCCGCGCATGAATTCACTGATAGCGTACCGGAAGCTGCTGGAGAGGCTAGCAAGCGTCTTCAGATGTTTCCGGAACGTCGAAGCCGGAAGCTTTGATTTCCGACCCTCCGGCGGTCGCATTTCGATCGGGGATAAATGCGAAAACACTCGTGTACTCTGACATGGCTAAGGAAGTTCAGTAAGGGATCGAAACCAGACGTGAACCATTATCACCACTGAATTACTGTTAGTTATAAGGTTGACTAGTACTGCTGCCCCTGCTAACTTTCGTTTAGCTCGCTATACAGGCCATGCTACATACCCGGTCTCCCAAGGATGCCGGATCAAATCCCGTTCTCGGCGGCAGCTTTTCAATGGAGGCGAAAAGCGAGGCGCCCGTGTGCTGTGCGATGTCAGTTCACGTTAAAGAACTACAGGTATTCGAAATTTCCGGAGCCTTCCACTACGGCGTCTCTCATAGCCTGAGTGGTTTTGGGACGTTAAACCCCACAAACTAAGCCGACCATATCCGGTCGGTACAACAAAAGAAAACGGTGACGTTCTATCGTATCTGCGCTATATAGGTTCGACATCACCGGAAGGAGGTAGAAAGAAAGCACAGCGTTATCACCGTGTTTGCATGCAGTTGTAAATAAGCTGTCTGGGTCATGCTTCCATGTGGCAAGAAAAAAAAAAAGTTCAGAAGAACGGTGTTATAACACGTCACATTTAGTGATTGAGAGAAAAACGTTTTTTTTTTTTTTTTTTTTTCATTCTTTAACATTTACCTCGTGTTCTGTCTGCAGCAAACAGACCGATCGGTGGATAAATAAACGCCAGATTGCGCGAATGCGGGGAATCTCTAGCGTCAAGTGAGTGATTCCAATGTCCGGAGCGCTATAGGCAGGTGCACTCCAGGTGCACTCCATTATTTTCGCACATGATGTATCGACAGGAAACCGCCAAAAATACATTGCGCGCTTTTTTCAGGAAAGTGCTACCATTTATCAGCCACAAGAGACGCCGAATTCAGGATGAAATTAGGGAAGCTTGTGTGAAATCGGTAATCGGAGATTTTGCGTGAGCATATCCTCTCTGTCACTCTGTATGCTCCTCTGATTTCAATTTCACGTGGAAGTGCTGCTACCTTCGCTTTCCAAGCGTTTGTTTTTAAAGGTACCATCATCTCAAATTAAGAACCATCGGGGCCTAAATTTATCCGGAATACTCCCCCTAAACGGCATCAATCATAGCCAGTGTGCTGTTTCGGGACGTTATAAAACTTCGGATAGCCCATAATAAGCAATGTAGTTTACTCTGTTTAGGCTACCAACGAAGCGTACAAAAACACATGTTCGGTCGTGGGAATGATGCAGATGGAAGGCAGAAAAAAAAAAGAAGAAAAAGAAACCATTGAATCGATAGCGCCACTCTTGAAGCAAGGGGCGATTTATGTATGCCTTATAACTGTCTAAATGCGCCACACTTAAACCTGAAGTGAAGCAATATAGATAACGAGATTGGCGTAATAGCTATTTGGATTTTTTTTTTTCGGAGGTAAGTTTAAAGCAACAATTAAGTGCCCTTGAAACGCAGGTACACGTTTCATTGCCGGTGCCCTACTCTATATAACCAAAGATGATTTAATAAACCTCTTTTTACTGCGTTGCAAATTGCACCGTCAAGCTTTACACCTAGGCCCTGTGTTTGTTTGCGTGAATACGAAGGTTCGTGCCGGAGTCCCCCAGCTGGCACCTGACAGCAGGCAGGAGGGAAGAGGCCGTTCGCACGTTGACCAAGATTGCCAGAGTGAACGGACGACACGAGATTACGGAGGACGACTTCAAGACCCTCCAGGTGATGTCAAATGCGAATCTGCTGTACATGAGACGCATTTGTTAATCACAGCATTTTGCCGACGCTGCTGAGACTACGAAAGCAGAAACTTGAGTGAACGCTGCCGAGAAGGTGGCGTTGAGGTCACGCTAATAAACCCTTAACGTACACTTAGACAAGTTGGTAAATTTGTGGCTACACCTTCGAAAAACGAAAAGATAAAACTAAGTGGATTTAACGCTCTCGCTTAAAGCGACACTAAGGACAAGGAAATGTCTTGTAGAACTTGGAGCTAGCCTAGAAAAAAAAAAAACTAAGCAAAACTCGAGCATGGTGATTACTGCCGTGGCCCAGGAAGAGCTTGAATCATTCACAAACGCGGGTTCATTCTCCAAGACAAGTGCTTTTTATTCTGTGAACTGCAGTTTTATCAGCTTGTCAAGTGCTAAAAAAAATTACTGCCGATTTGCATAGTTAATCAAATGCGAAGTAGGTGCGTAGCACTGCATAACCGTTGTACTTCAGCACGTCAAGCACAGAGAACCTGCGCCGCAGTGCCTGACGGCCCGGCTTCATCCATTGCGAAGCGAAGGAAACGCGTGGCGCAGCCGAGTCCTCAGCTTTCCTTACACCATCTTCAGAAATGAACCAAAACAGGCACAATGCACTGCTCTGCGGCCGAAAGGTCTGGGGTGGGATCAAGGGGGAGAGAAAGAGAGGAGAGGGAAACGCGCTTGAAGGCGAGCGCCAGTTAAGGCGCGGAGGTAAGCACAAGCAGCTTCACAACGCGGCGAGCGGCTCGGAGCCGAGGTCCAAGGAGCACCGCGCGTGCACGTTTGCTGTCCGTGAAGGCTGAGGAGTGACTGACTATAGGGGAGAGATGCCGAAGTTGAGGACGTGCGAGCGACACATGACTGCTCACTTCGCAGTAACACACGATTGTGAAACGCTGCCCAGTGACAGCCGCCACGTCTGCAACTGACACGCCCCTCCCTCACCGGGTGCATCTATGTGGCCGGTCCGTGGCCACTTTCCCTTCCTCCTCTTCAGGTTCACGGAGAGACGGATGGACAGCGAGAGAGAGAGAGAGAGAGCGGCTTCTGCTGCAGTTATGCGCTAGCGGCCGCTCCGCCTCTTCGATGCTGAGCCGCGCGACGCGCGCGTCGCCACCAAGTTCTCCACTTCAAGTTCACTAAGAGAGAGAGAGAGAGAGATAGCGGCTTCGGAGAGACGTCGGCGAAATCCGTGTTTGTGGTTAGTAGTGCTACGCACTAAAAAAAAAAAAAATACAAGAGTCGCCTTCAGTGGCCGAGTCCACAAGTAAAATGCGTGCGTCGACATCGATTTGTTGCTGCGGGTCTCAGGCGCTGCACCACATTGCCATTCATTTCAAAACAATACTTTCCTTTTCAGTAAGCACGTCAGGCGTCTGAATCGAGTGGCGGGATATTTTTAAATAAGAATTTACCGCCAAACGAACAAATGTCTACATAGCAGAAATAACGAATGGGATTTTGTGTTTACAAGGGTGGGTTGGAGGAACATAACCTAGCCGATCAGAGTAAGGGTGACACGTGCAGGAATGCTGGCTTTAGTCATTTTCAATTGTACAGGGCAGAGTTAGACCCTCATGTCTCTTCTTTTCTTTTTTTTTATTTTTTTTTACAAGGCCGCGCCAATCCGCCAGTATTTGTACACCCCGGAAACGACGGCTGCTATCCTAATTTCACTCTGAACTCACTCGTCCCTTCGCTTTTGTGCCATTCGCCAGTCCAGCCTCCGATATCAATATTTGCACGTCACATAACTCGCTGTATGGTCATCAGTCTCGACGAGGGATCGCGATAAAGGTTCTCATCGAACTCTGCTAAGGTTCTCATGCAATGCACGGAATGAAAAACCGCCGCTATCACGTACATCCTTTCCAAAACAAAAACAAATTTGAAAAGGACTCCCAAGAATTCGGCGCATAGGTCATTGTCCTTGTTTTTATTCGCCAAGAACTGCAGACTATTGTCTTCTGCGACACCTACTTCTGAGGACATGTTTAAAACTTCTTCAAGATCAGCTTAGCGCGCACGCAGTGCGACAATACCCCTCACGACAGGCGGAAAAGCGAAAAACAAGCAGCGCAGCTGTAATATTCTTCTTACTGACGCACGTCGTGCTTATGGTCGCATACAGGTCTTCCGTGCGTCAGCGAAGACGGTGACGCACGCGTCCGTCGTGTGCGCCAAACCTCGGATTCCTTTGTGCCTGTTATTATTTTCAACGCCACTTAAGCTTGAATGAGAAAAAGATAGCCAAATAGGAAGATGGCTTTGTTAGGAAACAATCGTTTATTCTCCCTCTCTTCACTCCTTTGCTGCCACCGAGCAAGGGTTGCAAGCAACGGGCCGTGGAAGATATATTATCCACGTTTACCGTGAATTGTACCCCAGACTGTGTACACTACGTCGACCCTCGCAATTGGTGGCGCCATCTATTGAATAAATTGAAAAACGATAGGAGAAAAGAAAGCAGAACCTATGGCGGGCTTTTTAAAGAGTTCCAAAGGCCAGTACCGGGCTCCCTCTACCTTGGAGGCCCCCTAGGGTCTCCCTGAGAGAGCGGAATGGTCTCTAGATCAACGGCAATAAAGATATCTTGAACTTAAATTTGAGTTAGAGAGATCTAGCGCATTTGATGAACAATTGTGCAAACGTTTTTGTTTAGGTAGAAAGCATATGTTCATGAAGGTTTCTAGCACAATAGAAGCTATTTTGAACGCAGAAAAAGTAGTCAGTATATATATCAGAAAATTGAAGGGGAAATGAGGGACTCCTTACGATACGCGAATGAAAGAAGCCAGCAGTCGGCCAGGCCTAGGAAAGTGTAGGTGATTTTTTTTTTTCATTTCTGTTGTTGACCTGAATTAGTATTGTAATCATTTTTTTTTATGAAGAAATATAACTGAATATAAAGCAGAAGGAAAAACAACGCTCCGCTAGTGGGATCCGAACCCACGACCTTCGAATATCGCATCCGGTTCTCTTACTAACTGAGCTGCTCCCATGGCTATAACATACTTTCTACTAGAATGTAGATGATTGGAGGGCCGGTTACCAATAGAAAAAGCAAGAACAGAAAAAAATAGACAGGGTATGGAACTGTAACCCTACGCCAAAGGGACATTTTGTCCAACTCTTTGGGTGGTATAGAACCTAGGTTATAATTCATACCTATAGCTTAACTGTAACGGCTGATCTGTATGATAAAGTTTGTATAGACCACACTGGATAATCCGACTGTATCAGTATAGCTACTGTGCGAAAAGTTTTCTTTTTCACTAGATAATAATGATTGCTTGGTCCTTGAACTGCGAGGATGGACAACTTTATTTTGACCAATGGGGCCTTGAAATTCTAGAAGCAGACATTTAATAACGCTAAAATAATAATGCTGATGACAATATGCTTTAATTGCACGTGGTTGACACTTTGGCCTTAGTAAGGAAATGGGGCAACCTCTCACGCCTTCTTCCGCTGATGTTGCAGTGAGGCTCCATTTTCGTATTTTCCCATTTGCGACAATTTTACGGCTACCCTATTTAAAAGCTATGAGATGTCAATACATGGTTTCTCATACCTAAGTCACACAAATCGCACACAATTATCATTAAACGTATGATAAATATATGAGACTGTTTGTCATTGCATGAGTTTGGTATGAGAAAGTCTGAGTCTTATTGTGATTAAGTGTTTTTTTAATAAAGTAATAAAATCAGTCAATGTTAAAGCTGAGGAAATTACATGCCTTCTAAGAAGTTCGTGATATACCTATATGAACGTATACTTCTCTGTTAGTGGGGAGCTCATATGTTTTTTAACTGGCCATTACTGGTACTTTGCTTCGTCAACGTATTGAGGCGTTCAACTTGCGATTTAGCCCTGGCCAGGATTGGACGTCACAGGAATCGCATAGGTAATGACGGCGCGGACCTTCATTCAGCCAGCTGAGAAACGGTGGTGGGCCTAATGGTTTCCCTGGATTTGCTGCGGCGCAGATCAAGACGGCGGAGGCGGTGCAGTCGCAGCAGCCGAAGCGGAGTTTCTGGAAGGATACGTTTGCATTGGTCGCCACGCCCCGCCTGAGGAGGAACACGTTGGTGCTGTTCGGAGGATGGTGAGCCTGGTGGTTGCAGTCTGTAGTTACAACCTGCACCGTAATAGCAGTGTTGAAAGCCACGTTTATTCAGTTTGTCTAAGATAAGGGTACACATAAGTACCAAAATTATGAAAATGCTATTTTGAAATATACTTTGCAGCCCCGACAGAAACACTGAGTCGATGATTAATGCGAGAATTATTTACGTTAATGATTGTGAGTTACTTTGATGACCCAAAAAAGCTTGTTGGTAATGTTTCGTCTGCGCAAGGTGTCAACATACTATGATGGTCAACATTGTCAACTAGCACGGCGACGCCAGTAGGTTACTGGGATTGAGAGTAACATTTCTATCTGGAAGCCTAGAACACAAAATTTTCTGCCACTGACAATTGCGTTATAGAATGAAAATACTATTTTTTTTTCTTCTATAGCAGGCAGGTAATCTTTTTAAGATGTTTGATATCACTGTATGACCAGTAATGGAGACAATTAAATTTCTCTCATCAAAATAAAATGCGAATAAACTCGTGGAAAGTTCAACCCTTGTTCCGTTTCTTTTGACTTCGATCAACAATATCAGTTAAATCTTTGAATAACCTCATCTTGCAGTCGGATAATGTCATTACGTGCTACTACCATACGATATCTTGAAGTTTTGCAGGAATATTGCGCTGAAATATATAGGATCACTAACAACACCAGATGACCATGATACAAACAGCGTTAGACGAATATAGATGGAGGCATCCAATTTCTGTTAGTATATTCTGATAAGTGAAGAAATTTAGGTGATTTGGTGCAAATTTATGATTGACAACAGCACAACAGACGCGGACAGAACGGAGATTAGATGCCACGGGCACCCGTTCTGCCCATGTTTACTGCTCTCTTGTGGTCATGGATGCATTTCTGCTTTGGAATTATGCGTAAGTCATTAGTGAACTTAGATAACCGCGCGAAATCAATAATCTATGAATTTCTTCTATCACAGAGCTTCGGGTTCATGTTGCGGAACGATAGTTGGGCGTCACTAGTGAGCATAAGGTCACGTGGAGGCTTACAAAGACAACGATATAACAATCATGTCTTTGTCATGTCGCGCATTCCGGCTCCTAGAACAGCTTAAGGTATGAGTTTCGGAAATTAAAATTACAAAGTACAAATATATTGCAGGTTTTGTATGCGCATCACATTATATCGTGTTCGCTTGTGACGTCTGAATATTTGCTCGGCAGCCTGAAACTGAAATTAAAACTACAGAACAAAAAAAAAAAAATCAATTACAAATTTTTATTGAGTGGTACACTATCTGAAAAGGGAAGCGCGAACCAAACGTCATCTTCCTTTCTTTTAAGCGCATCTGGTTCGCGAATCGTTGCTTTCCTTCTGAGATAAACACGAATGCTTGGAGGAAACCCCTTTACAACACTGCTACTACACAGTAACGTTTCAGAAGACATAAAATTACGCAGGAGACAGGACACAGAAAAGCGTAGTTTTATGTCTTCAGAATGCCTTACCAACTAGCCTCTCATCACACACTTCTATAACGTTTCAGACCCTTTATGCATGTATAAAAAAACTGCGGTCGATGGGCGCAACGTATGTGATCGCTTTTATGAAACACTTCACTTGCCCCAAAGAACAATGTACAGCCTTTTTCAAAGGTTCGAACACAAGAGGTCTGCTTCTAAGCCTTGTTAAAGCGCCCTTTTAGCTTCCATAGAATTGTTTTCTCTTGGGCAGTGTAGGGCGAAAAATCTTCTTACCTTCAGGAGACTTGGAACACTGGAAAGGCATTACTAACCACACGGTGCAGCTCAGAAGCAAACCCGTGGGCTCTAAACTTTTGACAAAGACTGTGCCTATGAGGCGTATAGGGCGTTGAATATAAGCCTGTCGTGGTGTCGCCTATATCGCTGACATCAACAGGAACAAACTCTGAAAAAATTTGTCGTTCGTTAATGCAGGTTCCTTATCTGCCTGTGCTACAATGCCAACACGCTGGAGCTCAGTCACCTGGGCCTGAACGTGTACGGCACCTACTCGACGGCCATTGCGTTCGAGCTACCCGTCAACCTGTTCACCATCATGGCACTGGACAGGCTGGGAAGGAGATGGCCCAACGTGGCCTTCATGTTTGTCGGGGGCGCCATCTCGCTCGTCATGGCGCTCCTAAGAACAGGTATGTAGGATAGCGACTGTTGGTACTGATAATAATAATAATAATAATAATAATAATAATAATAATAATAATAATAATAATAATAATAATAATAATAATAATAATAATAATAATAATAATAATAATAATAATAATAATAATAATAATAATAGTAATAATAATAATAATAATAATAATAATAATAATAATAATAATAATAATAATAATAATAATAATAATAATAATAATAATAATAATAATAATAATAATAATAATAATTAATAATAATAAATTGGTTCACAGGAAAGGAAATGCACAGTATCTTTCATGCTTTTAAACTGATTTAAAAACTGATTTATTTATAGGAAGGGAAAGGCGCGGTAACTGTCTCACTTGCTTTTTGTGGACACCTCAACCGCGCCGTAAGGGAAGGAAGGAATGTGGGCGAGAAAGGGGAAAGAGAGAAAGAGGAGCCGTAGTGGAGGGCTACGGAGTAGTTTCGACCACCTGGGGATCTTTAACGTGCGCTAACATCGCACAGCACCATGCTTTTTTCTATGAATACCTGTACCGCACTGTAATGGAAGGGAGGAATGGGGGAGTGAAAGTTGAAGAGGAGCCGTAGTGGAGGGCTACGAAGTAATTTCGACCACCTGAGGATCCTTAAGGCGCACGGACATCGCACAGCACACTAACGCCTGTTTTAAAAACGCAGAAAGATAGGACAGCCCGCACAACACACAAAACCGGCTACACTTTCGTCATTTTTTTTTGCGCCAAAATACAGAACCTCTAGTTAGCCCTGGAGTCTGCCTATCTCTTGGAGACATTCTCAGTGGTGTGAAGTTTGTCAGGCAGTTTCTTAACTGCCAAATTAGCGCCATACAAAAAAAAAAAACAACAACAACAAATAGCACGTGTACGACAAAAGAAATAGCACCTGCACTTTTTTTTTTTATCTTACTCCTGTTTCCACTAGATCAGCTGCCATGAATACTAGCCATCTAACGCCCATTTGCATTCTCAGTTTGTTGATTTTAAGCTTACGTTCTCGTCTCGAGGCTGCAGATCTTTGTCCCGCAGATTCTGGCCCTTGACGCCTAAGCAAAAGCATAAGTGTATACTCCCACGCGTTTTCTTCAATCTTCGACCCTACTTCCCATTCTCCTTTCTCTCCTTCTTTGCCCTGGCGCAGATTCATCGGCGGCCACGCTCGCTATGGCGGTAATCACAATCGTATGCTACGCGGGCGGCTACAACATCACCTACCAGCTGGCCTCCGAGATATTCCCGACCGAGATACGAGGCAGAGGCGTGCTCATCAAGCGGCTCTTCGGCGACATCGGCAGCTGCCTGGGCGCGGATGTCGCCTACCTGGTTAGCAACCCATCAGCTGTCTTCTATAATGAATACTTTCAATGACTTACTCTTCGACCACGCTCTATAGTTCACACGTGCAGGGGGAATACAGATCTAGAGCATGATAAGTGGTAAAGAAATCGGTTACCCTAGCGAAAAAACCTTATGAGTCATAATAACCTCATACAAATTTCTCATACTAAACTCTTATAAATCTCATATAATCTCATACAAATGTCATTAATCTTATGAGAAATATATGATATTGTATGAGATTTGTATGAGTTTAGTACGAGTTTAGTATGAGAAATCTGTATAAAATTATTGTGATTCATACGGTTTTTTCGCTTGTGAAGTTTTATGCAAGACAGAAAGCACCAAGGCGATGTCCTCATGCACGAGTGTAGTCGGGCAGGTTCGCACTTTAGACAAGTAACATCCTGCGTTCATCCTGCCTTCTAATAAGTAGAGTATTCCTCACAAAACGTGAACTTCAGTGTCTACATGAGGTGTTAATTTACTTTGACTCGGTCTTTCAAGGATGTAAGGAATGATTTTTCACTCCTATATCTTGGAAGGTCACTAGAAATTACTAACGAATTGTTTCTTGGTATTCATCAGTCTGTACCTACGCTCGCATAATGTAATGTTGACGGAATTGCTTTGGATCAACAATCAACAATTCTTTGCGCCAATGCGGATTTCTTACCCTGTAAGAAGCTTGTCGAGCAGATTTTTAATCACCAGTGAACGTGCGTTGTCAATTTTGCTAATGAGGATATGAGCGCACGTTTATTGTGGTACAAATGCGGAAAAGAACGCATCAACCTCCTTTACTAACATCGAATTGTGTCCTTCTGTTTCACTTTGCCGGTAAGACGACGTCGTTCTTGAAACATTTGATGATCACGGCACTTCAAATGAATCGCGATCACACGAGAGAGTGAGTGAGTGAGAGAGAGAGAGAGAGAGAGAGAGAGAGAGAGAGAGAGAGAGAGAGAGAGAGAGAGTAGAAAGTCAGGGAGGTTAACTAGGTGATGCTCAGTAGGCTACTCTACACGTGGGGAGGGAAACAAAGGGAAAAAAAAGTTAAGAAAGAGCGCACGAGAAAGAGTACACGAAAGAAGATCCTCGTCACGGGGTCGGCATTAAGTAAACGTGCGATTTGTCCAAGGCAGACTATACGTCATTCATGTGACGTAGCGCTTCCATAACCACAAGTCAACAAGCTAATATGCTGACACGAGATACCGTTTGTCAGTGTACATACGCCGTTTGCATTCTTTGCGTTCTTTCACTTCAATCACCGTTCTTTATGCGGCACACTGCAGTACAACCGTGCTACCGCTTTCGGTAGCCCACCTCACTGCTGTGTTGGGTAACGATCGTCCCACGATTAACTTCAGCTTCAGTCCATCGAATTGAACTGGAGACCCAAACCGAATATGCATCATAACAATCGCCACAAGATCACAAAAATTGATATGGGCAACACTGAAAACCCTGCAGCGCTCACAGCTAATTTTTCATTCTTGTTTTTCTAAACTTTATTTTTGTTTTGCACCGGCCTGTAGGTGGAGTACGACCGGTACCTGCCTCTGCTCGTGATGGGCGTGCTGTCGTTGCTGGCCGCCTTGCTCCTCTTCTTCGTTCCAGACACGGTGCACGAGCCGCTGCCTCAGACTATCGAGGACGGCGAGGAGTTCGCCAAAGACCAGGGGCTCTGCTTCTGCCCCGTGCTGGTCACCAGGCTGCCCGACCAGGACAAGGACAGGTGACTATACGACACCATGAGGCACATCAAGCTCTGTGAGACCAGCGAATAGGGCTTTACTTGACACAGAGCGTACATGATTCCAGTCGAAAAACGTCTCTACTGCACCTTGATTAAAGCTTAGATAAGTGCTACCAAAGTTCTAAAAATTCGTGGACTCTGGTGTCACCTTAATTGCTGAAGCAGGAACTGCAGAGAATATGAAAACAGGGTAAAACTGTTACAGTTTTTTGTGCCTCCAGACATTTGGTGCGATTTCATGGCTCTTTGAGGAGTTAGAAGAAAAAAAGTTGGTTTCACCAGCGGGATGCCATAACACATGAAGCCTAATCTGAATGCAAACGCGAGAGTAAATTCTGATATTAGAGATTATGACCGCGCAAGATGGTATAATAACTTACTCTTGCTTATTCACTAATCACTTATTTTCTGCATGCCGTGACTATAGTCGTAGTGTAAACTGTCACATCCACTGACCTGAAGCTTTAAGTTATCATTTGAAAACAAAGCTTATGCCGAACATAAATTTTAATAGAGTCTACTATCGGTCTAAATATGTCAAAATACTTACCAAAACGTGGGCAGTCCTAGCAAACTTTTGCAATGAAGATAACATTGTCGAGCTATTCTTATAGTACTGATATTGTTATTTTGTCATTTCCAGAGCAAACAAAGCAAACGGCGAGCCCGTCAAAGATCAAGACGTGGTGACTCACTTATAGTCATGAAGAGCAACAGGCGTTTTCTCCCTGCGGACGCGTTTTCGCCGGGTATACAAGGAGGAAGACATCGGTTGAGGATAGAAATAAATGTGTTATGTAATTCCACAAGCCCGAAATACTTATTTACGGAACTCAATAGCTTCGCAGAAAATAACTGAAGCATACTACTAACATGGTTAATTGAACTGAATACAAAAATAGGCGACACATGTTTCCAGGGCGAGGCAGCGACAGCGGCCGCTTTTAACAAAACTTCAACAAAGAGTTCCCTTACTTTCGAGCTCAAGGGTACTTCAGACACATGGTCCCGTGTGGTAAAATGTTGAAAGCGTCCACTGTAAGGTCTGCTTAATCATTAAACCTTAATGCCATTACCTCACGTGATAATTTTCAAGGTCGCCCGTTCTCCAGACCGAAGGGAGATAATGAGAGCCCTTCGATATTACCCTTTCGAAACTGCCCATGCACGCCGAGTATTCAGAACGATATAAGCTGTCTATCGTGATCATGATGTGTATATTGCACAGGCTTTGCCTTGGGTCAAATCTGGTGGGAATGCTCCGGAAAAGGGAAGTGCAGCTCGCCTGTTATAGTACGGTCCGTGTCTGCAGCTGTCTGAGGTTGATGCTCCAGCGTGAGACCGACGCTTGAAACCACAGTGAAGCGGCGGTATGCTCTGTCAGTACCTGTACATACGAGAACTTGAAGCAGAGTTCCTTGTGGCGGCAACCTTGAAAATGTTCTCTTCGTCGCTCCGAAAGGGCAGACCTATGTAATAGTGTGGTGTTGGCATCAGCAGCGTACCGATCCTGGGGCAGCGAGTGAGGTGAGGAGAGAACAATGCGTCGTGTTCCGGATATTTCTATGATGCAGGTCTTTACCTTTTAGGTAGAAAGTTGCTGGAATTATTTACGTAGGGATCAACCCTAAATGTGACGTATAAGCGACATGCGGATCGTCTGCTGGCTACGGCATCGAAGCGCTCTTATTGCTACTGGCCGATTGGAGGTGTAAAGTATGGTTACATATAAACAAGTTTTCAAAGCAGCTTTATGATTTCACAGTGCACCGACGATGTCGCTTTTCCAAGAAAAAATAACCAAGCCCATCACAGAAGAGGTTGCGAAAACTTGAAACGTCGTTTTAAAGGCGGAGTATTTTAAACCACCGGGATACGCGTGCGCTTATTGCTGGGGACCCGATGCGGGATCACGACTCGTAGAAATGCATGCAAGAAAAACTGAGAAATATGTTTCATGTTTCACGGAGCACTTTTGGAGGCGGCTGTTCCTTAACAGTAGGCGAAGTTCCATTGAAGGAGAGTGTACGATATACGTTACCTCATTTTGAAGGTGTATTTTCAAAACGGCACGATAATTAATGTGTGTTAGAAGCCATATATACCCAAGAGCAAACGCTACATCCGCTGTTGCGCTTCTCCGAACAAATCAAGCTTGTCGAGCAGAACATCCTGCACATGAAACGCAAATAAACTGATAAGGGAGTAAAAAGGAAGTAGCATGCCCTTTAGCGCACGCCGATGGTTTGAAAAGAATACCCTGCCCCTCTAAGAAGTGCGCTAGAGCAAATTTCGCTCTCTTTTTACACCCTTGTATGGTAATTGGGGTTTCGAGTGCATTGTTGTAGCTAAATTTGCCGTCGAATATTGCCGTTATAACTAACGCCGTAGGGAGGTTTACGTTGATGAGATTTCTCAAACTTGACGATAAACCAATCGTAAGAGTGGGACGGCGTCTCTAGACCGACATCATGATGCATACGGACGCAGAAGACGAAGACCGCCAGCGGTGTAGTTTGCGCGGTCCTCTGTTACAGTGTGCAATTTTCTTTCGATAACTTGCTATGGCGTCTGAAAACTGCTGTTTTCATGTAATGCTGTTTAGGCTGTCTAGTTCAGACGTTGAATTCGCCAGCAAATGCGGCAGGCGCGATAGCATGTCCAACTAGATGAGGAGCTTACTATATTGTACGAAACATCCAGCTGATAGAGCGCTTCTTTGGGGATATTGACAACACATAATTATTGTACCGTTTTGAAAAGATGCCTTCCAAGTGGCGTAGCTTTGTTAAACTCTTCAAAATACTCGGCACCACCTAACACTAGCACCCATGCATCATTCTAAACAGAAATTACCCTATAGGGAAGTAAAAGGGAGTAGCCTATCTAGGAAATTCTCTTGTAGGGGCATGGCATTCCCTCCAAGCCCTGGTGTAGATTTTCACTGCTGAAAATGTACGCAGTGCGACCTTATAGGCCGATTAATATTTCCTCCTCAAATAATATCTATTACATGCAATTAGCAATGGCAGAAAACTTAATGCATGCATCGAGCGATTACAGGTTATCAGCTTAGATATCAGCCATCAGGCATTAATTAATTGCAGATTTACAATAACGAAAAAGTGAATGCAGCATTACGCATTTACACCTCTGAAGTTTTCGATGGGAATATTTGTAAGCGCAGGACAACCTCGAACGGATAACGTATTGATAAAAATGAACTAAAAAACAAAAAGCAAGACACACTAGCTGAAGAAATGCAAATGAAAAGAAAAAGGCTTTAAGACATAAGGGTTCAAGGATTTTTGCAAACCTAATTAGATAAAATACTAGCCACAAAAGCTGGTAAACTTTTTTCGTCCTCTACCATTTCTGCAAAAAAATAAAAAAATAAAAAGGAATTTCTCATATTCCTATTTTTCCAACATTTCTTAGCAAACTTTGGAATTCCTGAAATTTAGCCTAAACAATGCCTACCTAGATAACAATTTAGAATTGAATATAGAGTTCGTGATTTAATTTAAATGGTCAGTCGAACCAAGTTGTGTCACTGTAGCGTATTAAAAAAAGAAAAAACAAACAAAAAAAAAAACAAACAAAAGCCAGCCGAGTTAAAGCTATCTTTTACGCGACAAGACCAACAAGCTTAAGAAAAGCACGGAAAACATGCTTATACAACAGCATGGATAAAGTTGGTCGTTCAAGGAAGTCGACTATGAGAGTCATACTAAGTAACTTTATACGAGCATCGGTACTTCAGAAAACAACATTTAGAACAATAAAGAAAACGAGGAAGGCTTCAAAGGGTTTTCTAGCGCGCTGATGATTATGGGTAAAGATTCAAATTGATGTCAGTGACAGATATGCAGCCTTGTGAACACGTCTCTAGCGGTCTTATTTACACCCTGTACGGAAAACATAGCTCGAACTGCCACCTGCCTGTGTTGAGGCTTCAACTATTTTACAGCCCTGGGCACGTCACGCCGTCTGACCGTGGGCGGCTGTCGAGGCCCTAAACAGATAAACACCGCTTAGCCCACTTCGCTCGTGCTTTCAGACTTTTATTTGCTTGCCGCGCGGCCAAACTGTGCGCTGATCTTTCTCCACGTCCACCCTTCCTGCAGAGGCTGTGCGCGTAGGCTTTGTGTGCCACGCAAAGGCGAGCACTTCGGTGAGTCTCTTACGCACTTCAGCGCTCTTCTCCCATTTATAATACACGTGATGGTATGTACGTTTAAGTGTATTCTAACTCCATAAAGTCTGGATATTCTAAACTGAAAATCCAAGCTCTCAAGACATTAAAAGCTTAAGATGTATAGGGTATCCAACTGTTTGGTACAGCTTCTACACACACACACACACACACACACACACACACACACACACACACACACACACACACACACACACACACACACACACACACACACACACACACACACACACACACACACACACACACACACACACACACACACACACACACACACACACACACACACACACACACACACACACACACACACACACACACACACACACACACACACACACACACACACACACACACACACACACACACACACACACACACACACACACACACACACACACACACACACACACACACACACACACACACACACACACACACACACACACACACACACACACACACACACACACACACACACACACACACACACACACACACACACACACACACACACACACACACACACACACACACACACACACACACACACACACACACACACACACACACACACACACACACACACACACACACACACACACACACACACACACACACACACACACACACACACACACACACACACACACACACACACACACACACACACACACACACACACACACACACACACACACACACACACACACACACACACACACACACACACACACACACACACACACACACACACACACACACACACACACACACACACACACACACACACACACACACACACACACACACACACACACACACACACACACACACACACACACACACACACACACACACACACACACACACACACACACACACACACACACACACACACACACACACACACACACACACACACACACACACACACACACACACACACACACACACACACACACACACACACACACACACACACACACACACACACACACACACACACACACACACACACACACACACACACACACACACACACACACACACACACACACACACACACACACACACACACACACACACACACACACACACACACACACACACACACACACACACACACACACACACACACACACACACACACACACACACACACACACACACACACACACACACACACACACACACACACACACACACACACACACACACACACACACACACACACACACACACACACACACACACACACACACACACACACACACACACACACACACACACACACACACACACACACACACACACACACACACACACACACACACACACACACACACACACACACACACACACACACACACACACACACACACACACACACACACACACACACACACACACACACACACACACACACACACACACACACACACACACACACACACACACACACACACACACACACACACACACACACACACACACACACACACACACACACACACACACACACACACACACACACACACACACACACACACACACACACACACACAGAAGGCGAGGCTGATTAGGGGTTGCCTTTGTAATTCGTGGGCTTTCTTTAGAGCTTGGAAAAACGATGCACATTAGTATTTCTTAATCGGAAATAAATGGAATTGGTTTAAGAAGGTGCTCTCCAACTGTACAACTCACATTAATTGTCTAAAGGCAATACTTAGTAAATGAGAACAATGATCTTATAAACTAGCCATTGAAGTGCAAAAAAAAAAAAAATGCTTGCGGTGCGTTAGTTGTCTGGCAGCAGTATACAAGTGGCTATATATATATATATATATATATATATATATATATATATATATATATATATATATATATATATATATATATATATATTTATATATATATATATATATATATATATATATATATATATTAAACCACGACTGAGAGCACCACGATCGCTGCGCTCAAATGCGCTAGTCACGTGGTATTATTTGTATTTCGCGGGCTTTCTTTTGAGCCCGGAAAAAAAGATACACGTGAGATTTTCTTTATCGCAATTAATGGAATGGGGGTTTCTGAAGGTGCTCTACAACTTTACAATTCACATTTTTGGTCTAAGGTGAATATTTATAAAATTAGAAAAATTAACATAATTAGCCAATTAACTGATTGCAAAACAAAAAATTGCCTGTAGTGCGCTAGCAGGCTGGTAGTTGTATGGAACTGGTTTCACTGACCTACCTCAAATATATTATTTTGTAACCCTTGGTTCAAGTTAGCTGGGACACCCGGTATATATATATATATATATATATATATATATATAGGCTTGATTCTTTCAGCACATTTTGCGCCCAACGATGGTGAACGGAGTGTATAAGATCCTAAGAGGTGATGTCACTCTCCGTTGTGCGGCAGGGTAAAGTTCGGGGATCTGATTTTCGATATTCTCCTGAATAAATTCATTATTTTTTGCAGCAAAAAGCGACGTTGGTGTTTTGGAAGGATGCAATCTACAGGTCTAAATTAACGTTTTGCTTGCCTTGTTGCAGCGTCAATTTAACAAGATTCGAACTCGTGATGTCGCGCTTCATATAATTAAATGTTTCGGTAACCTTAGCTTCCTGGGGCAGAAAAGCGAGGCTCATATGAAAAGAAAGTTAAACGTAAGTTTAGGGGAATGGAAATGAATATGATATGTGTGACCTTAAGAGACAGGAAACGAACACAATGGGCCAGAGATCAAACTCGAGTTAACGACTCTAGTCGAAACCCAGAATAAATGGGCGCGGTTAGGGCATGTAACGCGAAGACAAGGTAACGGGCGGTCGCTAGGAGTGACTGATTGAATACCAAGAGAAGGCAATTGGAGCAGGGGATGGCAGAAAGTTAGGTGGGCGGATGAGGTTGGGAAATTTGCCGGAGTCAAATGGATTTTGTTGCACAGTACAGGGTTAATTGGAGGGATATGGGAGAGACCTTTGCCCAGCAGCTGGTGTAGACTGAGGATGAGGATGATGATGAGCTTTCTCAGATACCGGATGGTAAATATCGCCGTATTCTGTTCCTCTCTATACCATCGAAATTCGCGCCTTTTCGACGAATGACTAGCGTGGTTCTTAGCAGCGACCAGAGAGGTCCCTACATGCTGCTTGAGTTTCGTGCTGCCCTCACCAGAGCGTGCCACTGCCACCACCGTACCCGACCTAGGGAGCCTACATGTTGCGCTGCTGCGCCCGGCCCCGAGCACCGCGGCGGGACATTAGGCTCCCTAACCCGACCGTACCCCTTACTCTCTTTATATATAAATTAGTGAAGCTCTACTTTCCCTACCCGTAAATTCATGCACGTGGCTTCCTGTCTGTTTTTTTTTTTTCTTTTTCTGGCCAGAAAAGTCAATCTTGTCAAGATGTCGTAGCAACGGCGTCGTAGTTGCTATTTATGGACTGAGACGCAAAAGCGAGCTGCGGCGTAGCATAGCGTATTCGTAATTTTGCTATCCGTTTTCTTTTCTGTTAGCGTTGAGCCAACCGGCGTTATACGAACTTCCAGTGCCTAGATTTGTGCAGTATGTATGTTTTATAGTGTGGTGGTAAGCCGATCGAGGAGTGCGAACACGTGTGTAATAGGCTCAAGCTATGGAACACGAAAAATAATTTTTCCGAACGACTCCCCGCTGTCACAGCATCACAGACCAGCGATTCTGTATCCATGCCTCGCAAGCCATGCAGGCCGGCATGAAAAAGTAAGCATATTACCACGTGTTGCTGGATTCTTTGCCGGTCGCATGTTGAAACTTATTTTTCAAGTGTGCACAAGAGTGTTCATATAGCTTGATAAACCATTAACTTAAAATCTGAAGTGCATGCATGTGCACATTCGGTCGAACGTGCAGCTATGACCTCCTCTCCGGTATTTCTTTCCTCCTTCATAGTACCTGTTCGATATTCAAGAGTGAGGATGAGTGCCGCGTTCCAGCGTCCCAAGATATTGGCGGTTTCCAGCCGCTCTCACGTGATAGTACGTCACAGACGGGTGCAAGCGTCGACAGATGGGGACAGCTGCAGCAGTGGCGCAGTGGTGGGATGCGCATTAGTTGTCTGCATTGTTTAGTTCCGATATTTTGCAGTGGCACTGCATTTTCGCATCTCCCTGAATAGAAGATGCGGAGGTGTGGGGCTCGCCCAAGGCTTTCGTTGCCGAAGCGATCCCGTGATTAGGGGGGCTGAGAGCGGCTGATGATTACTTTGATTGGACTCTATTTTATTTTTTGAAACATAAACCCAATAACAGATAGAAACTGGAGCTATGTATGCTCGCTATACAGTTTGGCTCACTCACTGAGTATACGTAGATAGTCACAAGCTAGGTAGTAATATTACAGCACGGGATACTGCAGTAATGTTGTGAAATTATGCAAATTCAATAAGACTAAATGATTAATTGAAATGCTAGCTAACGCTAAAAATAAGCAAATAATGTTATGCGTGGTATCGTGAATATTGTTTCGACGTTCATAACAGACACCATGCTAATAAGCTGCGTTTTAGATGTTATAATATAAATGCATAAAATAAGAAAATTATAAATTATATTATAGGTATATAATGTTATTATAAATATATGAGCTAACAAATAACCTAGCATGTTGTGCAGTAAACGCTGTGTGAACATTTTAACTAGACGTACTTCTAATACCGTTTACTAAATGTCCCTTTAATGTTTACGTCATTTAGAGACGTGATATGAAGCTCAGCTGGTCTACTTGCGTGTCAGTTAGCAAAAAATATATATATCTCCATGCAAACAATGTCAGTTTATTAGCCCGAAAGACAGTAGCCAAACAAAGGATTGCTGTAAAGGGCTCCCACCGTGAGTCTTCGTGATCACTGTATGCTCGTACGCGATATGCGTCGGTGTACGTGTTAGACATCGCCCGCCTGTGCTACGCATCGAATCTGCGTGAGAGACGAGTACCAACCATTGTGTGCACTGACATCCCTTGTAGTGCGTTGTTTTATGATGTCATTATCATACTGCATTCGCACTCTACCTCTCCCTTTCCATCGCTCACCCTTTCTTCCGTATATAAGAGCCGGCTGGGATCACGTCACCGCAGATTGAGTTTTCGACCTTTATTCGCATTCAAAATGTTCTCTCTGTTGGATTTTCGTAAAATGTATATATACTTTAAGGTGATTACGCGACAACATACAGATCGTTCGGTCGAAAATGCGTCGCAATCGCCGTACCCTAGTTTTGAGAAAAACATTTCTAAGAAAATGGACGCATGATTTCTTATCAAAATTGTGACGCAACCCTTCTTTGGGAAGCTTTCAGGGTAGTGTCATACCATTGACTTCCACTTTGGCATCCATCTGCTAGTCAAGTTGGTGGCTAGTTGGCGATAGGGATTCGAACCGACGACATATCTCCCTCCAATTGTATGTCGTTTATTGCAAGTGCAGGTGTCCATAAAAGGAATGAGACAGATACAACGCCTTCCTTTCCTACAGAACTATAGATCAACTGAAAACGTTTAATACATTGCTGAACTTTGTGGTAGTCGTTCAATGTTGAAAAATCGCGAAGTGAAAAGGCGGTGTACCCGAAGCGCTATCGTGGTTAGTCTTACGACGAAGCTTAAGCGCCGTCCTAATTTTTCACTGCATGACATAACCTGTGCCTGCGCACAATTCTGACAGGTTCCAACAGCTACTCGCAGAATTTATAAACTGAGAGCATAGACAAGCAACTTCATATTCGAGCTTAACAAGCAAACGTATTTCCCCGCTACCATATCATGCGCTGATGGCCATTCAGTACATGAGGGTTATGTTGATAATAAAGTAAATATCAGCGGCAGCATCACTGCTTTTCTCCGCTTTTGCTCCAGTCGAAAGAGAAGTTGTGCCCCTTTGAAGCTACTTTTTAGGCGAAAATACCAAATAAATAACATTAAAGAAATTACAGTAGAAACAAAACAGCACCCGGAAGGTAATGTTTACGTTCCCTTTCCTGCGACTGTGCGCTTGCCCTTGCCAATCAGTTTCTATTTTCTTCCAGCCCAGTGGGGGGGGGGGGGGGGGGGGGGGGGGGGTCAGCGCTCCAGCCTACCCGCGTCGTTCGGTGCTCCCACATATACACGTTGGGCTCGTCGCCTATTTCCGACCTACAGTCTCAGATCCTATGCGAGAAACGCCCTTGGCAGTGGCATCGGTAGGCCTACAAAAGCAGCTACGAAGTGCGAAAACTCGGCAGTTCTCTTGCAGGACAAAAAGTGCTTTCGTTCTCTAGGGCACAGGGACTCGCTCTCTGTCGAAGCATACTATGAAGTGCAGGTGAAAGCGCCACTTGATAGCGTCACCTTGCTGGCCTGTTAGGCCATCAGCTACAGAACATCGCATCGTGGGACATCCTGCGGAGGACGGGGAGGCTAAGACGATTCTGAGGCACAACGGGGGCGTTTCTTGGTATACGGAAACTGTGCAGGTGTGCCAAGCCGTGACTGACAGTGATTGATGTGCTTCTATTGAGACATCAGTCTGTGCAAGTTCGAAAGTCTTGACGGCGACGTTGCGTTTTTGCTTCACTTATAATTACGTTTGGGTGCATCGCCGTCGAGTTGCGTCAAGCTTGGATTTGTATCGCCTTTCCTTTCTGTTGGAAACGAACGTTACCGCGTTCAGAGCGATCTATTGAAGTTTCTCAAAGACGACGACTAGTGTTAACATCGCGTCTCTCATTGTTGGCTCGTGGCAGCTTGGTTTCGTGATACAGAAACCGAACGCTGGCTCTAAAGTCCTGACGGTGTGTGCATGGTGAGTGGCAAAGGGTGTCCGTTATGAGACGACGTCCGGTATTATGGCGAAAGAGAAGCACAGGAAGGAAAATAATTTGTGCATTGTTTCCATATGAAAGTAGATGCTGATTTCATGTTGCAGTTACCCTATTAATACATTGCTTTTCCGCCCAATCAAAGTCGACCAATTCGGGACATGGGTGTTGGTTTGTGAAATGGACTGCCAGTGGTGCATAACTTAGTCAGGAATTTTCTTTTTTTTTACCAGACTAAACAGGCCGTTTCCTTTTTTCCAGCCACTCCGAGCACTAACCGGGAGAACAGTGAAGAATTCTAGGCGATAAGTTGTGAAGGTATTACGGCACATGAGAACATGGAGTTCGAGCAAGTGCTGGTTAAAACCGGCGGGTTTGGCCTGTTTCAAACGACAGTCATGGTGCTGACGTTGATACTCAGCGGCCTCCACACAACTCTGTACTCTTTCGGCCACTTTCTGATCCTGGTGACACCATTCAGCCAGTGGTGCTTTCTCAAGGACACATTCAATTCAACGATTGAATTGAGTGCTTTGCCAAGAGGGAAGTGCCAAAGTATCGGGCTGGCTTCCACAGAGGAAGGCTACCAAAATGAAACAATCTTCCAACAAGGACTGCAAACGTGTCCGTCTGGGTGGCAATATGACCACAGAGAGTTTTTTCCGACGGCAACAACGCAGGTAGGTAACAACGACGTTATGTAAGCGGCGCCTTGAACATGTGCAGTAGAAAAGCAATGAAGGAAACTTAAAAGGCAGGAAGGGAATGAGAGTTTGCTATAATGAGATGAACATGCCTGCACTTAAAATTTTAAGTAGGCATAACGTTGTTATATGCATTCATTTTACAGCAACTACATGTATGTACGTTTCACCAGGCAGTTTCGGTATGGTTCAGCGAATTTCTGCTATACTTTTCGAGCCATCATTGCCAAACTCATAAACTGTTTGAGGGGCATCAGCTGGGGAATAAATGGAAACATAGGAGGCTACGGACAACGCTCCCATATTTCCGTTTATTCCCGAGCTGACGCCACGCGATGTACCAACCAGTTTAGATTCATGCCAACCTCGCTGATTCATAAACTGCACGAACAGGTCTTTGAATTTTCATGCACTATTTATTTTTGCAGAGACATCTTTGGGAGTGGCAACGACATTTAACTTCTTAGACGCATTAGTGCGTTTCTTGTGACTGTTAACACATCGTATCCTTGAAGAAAAGTAATGAATGGATGGCCTTCGTCGGCTTGCTCCGTAAAACTAATAAGCAATGCCAGTCAATATTTTTGGTTGTGGATAGAACTACAAGCCAATCACGAAGCCGTGGCAAGGTAAACCAGATAAAGTGCTTTCGTGCAAATTGATCGTATCAGTTGTCCTTTTCCATTTCTTTTTTAAACAGATGTTATTCAAAATAAAAAAACGTAATTCAAATATGAGTTTCAATGAACAGCATGCACTCGGTCAGTTAATTGGGACTATATACTTTCGATCTGAATATTTTTTCTGACATGCCAAATTGCTTCAATATATTATAATAGCTGTGTTTGAGTGGTATAACGAGACATAATTTTCGGGAGCGTTATATGGCATCGATCGAAAAAATTGCAATAAAGGCGGAAGGAAGGAGTTCAAAAACTTTCGGAAGGTGCTCTGACATCGAAATAGAGCCCTGGCTACGCCCCTGCTGTAATATTGACAGGAGTATATACAGAGAAGTATATTCACCTAACAACTTGCTGTGTACTAACTTTATACGAACTGATCTAAATACACAAAAGTAATCGTGTATGAACTTCGTATTTCCACATGTTCATACAGATTAAAAGCACGTACAATATTGATAGAGTCAATGAGGTGTTAATACAGATTCTAAAGACTGTTGACGACCATTTTTGTAAGGGTCTCTGTCTTCACAGCGTCTCTGTGAATGAGACGCTGTGAAGTTTTGTACCTCGGTTCGCTTCAGATTTGCAGACTTTCGTGGTTACATCGTCGCTCGTTAGGCGACGAAAGGTACATTGATTGGCGAGAAATTTAAATTTCACAGGGGAAGAAATTTCTTCCAGTGCCTGATTCAAATCAGCCGCGTTAACCAGGCTTTGGTTATGAATGCCGGTGTGACCTCTCTTCACGCACGCACGCACACACACACACACACACACACACACACACACACACACACACACACACACACACACACACACACACACACACACACACACACACACACACACACACACACACACACACACACACACACGCACACGCACACGCACACGCACACGCACACGCACACACACACACACACACACACACACACACACACACACACACACACACACACACACACACACACACACACACACACACACACACACACACACACACTAGGTTGACAGTTTTCCTGCTAATACGAGTGGTGTTGGCGATATTTATATTTCCTTCCTCCGTGTTCAGTGAAAGATAACCTTGTAGCTATCAGTTTGTTCTTTACTGATGGAAATTGCTGCAGCCTAAATAATGCAGTCCCTGCAGAAAAAAGTGTGTTCAAGCTTTCTACAATGCTTTTTGAACTGTTGCATGCAGTGTGGAATGGTATCTAAAAACGCCATCTAACAAAATATCTTTGCAAATCATATTTCTTCCCTTTCCTTTCTTCCTCAATGATATATTCACAAAGGGCTGCTGTCGTAATAGCAGGATATGAAAATGCGTTCCCGGTAATTTTTCTTGTTTTGAGACAAAACAAATATAAAAATATTGTCAGGCATTGTCCTTCCGTTTCGCTCTGTTCAATTATTCGAAGCATTAGTTTTCTAGTAAGCGTCCAACCCATGGAAATCAATCACTTGTCTGAATTAGTGTCAGTTGTACTAGCAGGACGTGAGTCTACTTTGAGCTGACTTATAATGCTAGGTCTTTTCGACATAGCCGCAGCGAAAAAACACAATCACAGAAGGAAGACACGTACACAAGGACCAACGCACGTCAATGGGTAAGCAACGTCAGAAAAGCGATGTATAAAGCGTCTAAAATACGAACACAACCCTAGAAAACTGCGCAACTCCTTCACTGTCTGCGGGGGTTTAAAAGACTCAACAGCGGCAGTTTTCTGGGGATCCGGCATTACACCATCACCATTGACAAGGTGTCCTAGCACCAGCGCTTGACGCTCTCCAAAGCGGCACTTTTTGGAGTTCAGAATTAGGGCGGCGTTGTGCAGACAATTCAAGACACGTACTAGACAGTCATTGTGTTCTTGGAAGGATTTCCCAAATATGACGACATCGTCCAGATAGTAAAGACAAATGTCCCATTTTAAGCCACGCAAAACTGTGTCCATAAAGCGTTCAAATGTGGCTGGCGCATTACACAGCCCGAATGGCATAACATTAAACTCATAAAGGCCATCTGGCGTTACGAAGGCTGTTTTTTTCTTATCCGCAGGGTCCATTGGAATTTGCCAGTAGCCAGATTTGAGATCAAGACAAGAAAAATAGGACGCACCAGAGAGGCAGTCGAGGGCATCGTCTATGCGAGGAAGAGGATAGGCGTCCTTTTTCATAACAGAATTTAGACGCCGATAATCGACGCAGAATCGCCACGAACCGTCTTTCTTGCGTACAAGAATAACAGGGGCAGCCCAGGGGCTAGATGACTCCTGTATCACCTTCTTCCGTAGCATGTCCTCCACTTGCTCATGAATGACTTTGCGCTCAGGTGGGGACACGCGATATGGCTTTTGACGAATGGGACGAGCCGAACCAGTGTCGATGCTATGATGGGTCCGATGTGCAGGGCGAGAGGTTGGTCCATCTGTTTGAGAAAAGTCAAACATAGGCGAAAAAGGTAGAAGAATATCCACAAGAGTACGGCGTTGATTTGAGCTGAGGACCAAGGACCACAAGGACCAAGGACCAAACCAAGCAGCGTTGGTCCTTGTGTACGTGTCTTCCTTCTGTGATTGTGTTTTTTCGCTGCGGCTATGTTGAATGTAAGCTACCAACTCGCCCAAAAGCTTGTTTTACTGAATGCTAGGTCTTTCCCCCGATTAGAACCAATGGGTTTGTGGAGACAGCTGGAAGTTGTACACGGTCCACACGACCTTCTGGCTTGGATCCATGGCTGGATATCTTGTTTGCAGAATCCTCTCGGACAGGTAGGCATTTAATCCAACAAATACTGAAAATAGGAACTTTTCGCACTGTAATTCTGCAGATACAAATGCCGGCACACAAAACCATGTGTGGAAGTTTCTGCCCCCCCCCCCTTATTTTGTTTGTTATCCCCAACCTCTGGCTAAAGCGTGCGCGAAGTTTTTAAATAAACAAAGGTAACGAAAAATGCCTCGCACATGAGACTGAACGAGACGTGTACTTTACTGTAAGCATAATTTTCCTCTGGAATGAACACGTCCTTGTACGTATGTACTTTTCTTGTGTAAACCACACGCAAATCATTTATTAAAAATTGAGATAAAAGAATAAATTATATCGAGGACTCGCCTCACTAGAATTTGCGCATTGACATAGATATTGAGTTGATTTCGTTCACTTCACTCTTCAATAAACACATCATGGTAATTTTGCGGGGAAAGTGCTGAGGGAACATATATATTGTTACGATGAAATAAGAAGGGGTGTTTATTTACAGTGCTGATGTAGCGGACCAAGATGAAGCCGACTAGCGCCCAGAAGCCAACGCTTCTTCTTCCTCTTCTGTCACACCATCACCATCCTTCATCGTCGTCATTAGCGTGACATTTCCCCCCTACTCATACGAAGCCCTCTGGGCGTGTTCGTGAGTCGTGCGAGGCTGACACGGCTTCAAGCGGGCAACATGACATAGTTCGGTTTTGGCAGACCGGTGACCCGATGCTGTCAGGCGGGCTATTCCATAAGTTAAATCACTAATGCGTTTGATAACCACATATGGGCCGTCATAATGGGCCAAGAGGTTTTGATGTAGGCCACGGCGCCAAATTGGACGCCATAGCCAGACTAAATCACCTACAGAGTACGTGACCCGCCGGTGACTGGATCGTATCGCACGTTAGAACGTTCTTGTGAAGCACCAGACCGTAATCGGGCGATTCTCCGAGCTTATTCGGCGAGACAGAGGGTCTCAACCAGGCAGGGGTCTTCACGGCTTGTGAAGGGCAGGATAGTATCCAGAGAGTAGCGTGGCGGTCTGGCATAAAGCACAAAAAATGGACTGTACCCAGTCGTCTCATGCGTGGCGGTATTAAACGCATACGTGATGAAGGGCAGTATGGTGTCCCAGTTCTTATGCCCTGCGTCCACATACATGGCTAGCATGTTGATAAGCGTTCTGTTGACGCGCTCAGTCAAGCCATTTGTCTGGGAATGGTTTGGCGTCGAGTGTCGGAAAGTTACGGCGCATAAACGCATGAGCTCTTCAACAACATCAGCAGTGAATTGTCGGCCCCGGTCAGTGATGACAATTCGTGGCGGCCCGTGTCGTAAGATGACTGAGTGCAGCAAGAAAAGCGACACATGATGCGCCGTAGCAGATGGAAGAGCGGCGGTTTCACAGTAACGTGTGAGATAGTCCACGCAGATTACAATCCAGCGATTTCCATCCACGGACTTCGGAAACGGACCTACGAGGTCAATGCCTACTTGATCAAACGGTGCTGTCGGGGTCTTCACAGGGTGCAGCAAGCCAGACGGAGTTGCAGTTGGACGTTTGTGGCGTTGACATTGCTTGCAACTGGCAACGTATTGTTCAACCGTCGAGCGCATTCTGGGCCAGTAAAATCTTTCTTGAGCACGGTGGAGTGTTCGAACCGATCCCAAATGCCCAGAAGTTGGATCATCATGCATAACACGCAATACGCCCGTGCACAACGTCTTGGGAACTACGAGTAGGTATCGCTGGCCGACAGGCGAATAACTCTTTTTCCATAGGAGGCCATCATGCACACAAAAACGGCTTGTAGGTACGTTGGCTTGGGCAAAGAGAGGCTGCAGACTGGTATCATTTTGCTGTTCCGTTTTGAAAACATTCGTGTCGGGGAACGCTGGCTCGAGGGTCGATATATAATTGTCGAAATCGTCGCTTTCAGGTCCAGCCGTGGCCATTGGCATCCTAGAAAGACAATCTGCGTCTGCATGACGCCTCCCGCTTTTGTACACCACGGCAAAGTCATATTCCTGTAACCGGAGGGCCCAGCGTGCGAGGCGACCACATGGGTCTCGAAGGTTCCGCAACCAACAGAGTGAATGATGGTCAGTTACGATAGTAAACGAACGTCCGTACAAATATGAACGGAAACGCTGCACAGCGAAAACTACAGCTAGGCATTCCTGTTCGGTGACTGTGTAGTTTCGCTCCGGCTTGCTCAGGGTACGACTTGCGTACGCGATAACATGCTCTCGTTCATCGTGCCGTTGGACAAGGACTGCACCAAGACCGATTCCACTAGCGTCCGTGTGTACTTCTGTCATTGCAGTAGGATCGAAGTGACGTAGGATGGGTTCCGATATTAAAAGAAACTTCAGTTGACGGAATGACGCGTCGCAGTGTGGTGTCCAGTCAAAAGTAGAGTTTTTGTGGAGAAGGCACGTCAATGGGTAAGCAACGTCAGAAAAGCGATGTATAAAGCGTCTAAAATACGAACACAACCCTAGAAAACTGCGCAACTCCTTCACTGTCTGCGGGGGTTTAAAAGACTCAACAGCGGCAGTCTTCCGGGGATCCGGCATTACACCATCACCATTGACAAGGTGTCCTAGCACCAGCGCTTGGCGCTCTCCAAAGCGGCACTTTTTGGAGTTCAGAATTAGGGCGGCGTTGTGCAGACAATTCAAGACACGTACTAGACGGTCATTGTGTTCTTGGAAGGATTTCCCAAATATGACGACATCGTCCAGATAGCAAAGACAAATGTCCCATTGTAAGCCGCGCAAAACTGTGTCCATAAAGCGTTCAAATGTGGCTGGCGCATTGCACAGCCCGAATGGCATAACATTAAACTCATAAAGGCCATCTGACGTTACGAAGGCTGTTTTTTTCTTATCCGCAGGGTCTATTGGAATTTGCCAGTAGCCAGATCTGAGATCAAGACAAGAAAAATAGGACGCACCAGAGAGGCAGTCGAGGGCATCGTCTATGCGAGGAAGAGGATAGACGTCCTTTTTCGTAACAGAATTTAGACGCCGACAATCGACGCAGAATCGCCACGAACCGTCTTTCTTGCGTACAAGAATAACAGGGGCAGCCCAGGGGCTAGATGACTCCTGTATCACCTTCTTCCGTAGCATGTCCTCCACTTGCTCATGAATGACTTTGCGCTCAGGTGGGGACACGCGATATGGCTTTTGACGAATGGGACGAGCCGAACCAGTGTCGATGCTATGATGGGTCCGATGTGCAGGGCGAGAGGTTGGTCCATCTGTTTGAGAAAAGTCAAACATAGGCGAAAAAGGTAGAAGAATATCCACAAGAGTACGGCGTTGAGGTGAGCTGAGATCGGCGCTGATCATGCGGAAGATCGAAGTTTCATCAGCAGGCAGAGGTACGGTGGCACTCGTAGCATCTGTGACCAAAGCAACGACGTGGGGCGCATCGGGTCCACAGGAGGCAAGCTTCAATCCCGTTGGTAAAACTGCGGGCTCGGACGATGAATTGATGGTCCATAACGAGGCACTACCGTGATGCACGGATATCATACAGTGAGGGATAATTACATTTTTCTTCAGGCATGCTGAGTGAACTGGGTGCACCATGGCCTGGAATGAAACCTTCTCAAGAAGTGGAACGGACACGGGGACGAACATGGCAGACAAGGGTGGAACTACTGTGTCTTCGGTAATACTAAAAACTGTTTCTTCATCACGGCCACTTTCAAAAAGTGTCGGCAGATGCGAGCCATCAAAATGAACCTCTTGACTTCGGCAGTCCACGGTAGCGCCACAAAACATCAAGAAGTCCATTCCTAAAATGATGTCATGCGTAGAGTGGGGTAAGACGACGAATTCGGCTTGAAAAATTGCACCACCCACAGACAATTTCGCACTAGACACACCCAGTGGTCGCAACGCCTCTCCACTCACACCACAAAACGTTGAAGCACGGGCATATTCAAACATCACTTTGCGTCCCAACAAGCGCCTAAACTGATTACTCATCACAGACACAGTCGCACCCGTATTTACCAAAGCTAATGTACACACACCATCAATGAACACACGAATTTTGTTTTTGAGCATTGCAGTTGGAGGGACATTGGCACACAGCACATTTCCAGCGGCCTTACCCCCATCGGTCACGCTGGTCAGTTTTCCTGCTGGGGCGTAACGGAGCGCCGCCGCGGTGATGGAGAACGACGTGCACGGAAGGCGGGTGGAGGAGTAACACTTCGCTCTGATGCTGGGGAATGGTCGCGGAGATTCCCGTTTTGGATGTTGTTGAAGTACCCACGGGGAGTATTGGATTGCTGGAAAACGGGGCTGTATTGCCGATTGTTGGGTACTGCTGGAGGCACCGGACGGTTATAGCGTGGTGGGAACCTACTGCGGCAGTACCTGGCGATGTGACCTTCGACGCCGCAGCGGTAGCATATCGGTGGGGAAGGTATAAAATGCTGTTGTGGATACGAGCCAGGCACAGCAGGGCGCATCGTAGGTCTGGCTGAATGCTCACACGGCACAGGAATCCTTGTAGATCGAATAGAAGATCTAGGTGCACTTGAGGTGACGTCATACCTTGGGGCTTCAAGCATCGACGCAGTCGGGTTGGCAAAATGCATTGGCGGGTAGTCAATAGAAGCTGCAATTTCAGGAGCTTGGCAGAAAGGCTGCACTTGAATCGCTTGTGGTGGTGAAGCCGGCCGTCTAGAGGCCCTCTGGACAGAAACCTCAGCAGATTCATGCAGGGGAAGCGTGTTGATCCGTTGAAGTTCTTCGCGCACGATTTGCCGGATAGTTGACGGAAGATCTAGTTGGGCATGGTCATCAAGACTGGCCACGGTAGGCACGTTGGCCAGCCGCCCAAATTTCGGCGCAATACGACGAGTTTTAAAAGCTTGAAACGCGCGGATGTGTCTAATGACATCGGAGACAGTGTCAAGGCTGTCTTTGGCGATTAAAAAGTTGTACACGTCCGCCGCGATACCCTTCAAAATGTGATCGACTCTGTCTTCCTCGGGCATGTTGGAATTGACACATTTGCATAACTTGAGGATCTCTTCTGTGTAAGTTGTACAAGTTTCATCGGGCAATTGAGCTCTTTGAGCAACGGCCTGCTCAGCCCGCTTTTTGCTGGGAACAGAGTCGCCAAAACGCAGTTTTAACTCGGTGGCGAACCGTTCCCAAGTCGTTAAGTTATCTTCGTTATTCTCAAACCAGGTCATAGCCGTGTGAGTGAGAAAGAAAACGACGTTTGTTAGCATAGTAAGAGGGTCCCACCGGTTGTACCGACTAACTCGTTGATAATCAAGTAACCACTTCTCAACGTCCTCAGCTTCTCCGGCAAAAGGTCGTGGTTCTCGGTAAGGCTGGGACGGAATTGGGCTGGAGTGGGCAGGCATGCCGCCAGCCTGGCTTGCAGCGTCGCGGCTTGCATGGTTTGAGTCGGTGTGGTCCATAATGGTCGTGAGCGGTGGCAGTCCAGCGATGCGGCGACTACGTCGAAGCTCCAGTTGGTCTTGCAACGCTGTAGGTAGGGATCGAGGGATCGTACCCAGCACCTTACACCAAGTTGTTACGATGAAATAAGAAGGGGTGTTTATTTACAGTGCTGATGTAGCGGACCAAGATGAAGCCTACTAGCGCCCAGAAGCCAACGCTTCTTCTTCCTCTTCTGTCACACCATCACCATCCTTCATCGTCGTCATTAGCGTGACAATATCATGGCGGACACATATGTACTGTGTTTCGCACCATTGCGCACAGGAAGTTTTCTCTATACAGCAATGCAGAAGCTAGTCATTTAAATTTTCCTCGAACACAGAATTTCTATGTGTGGTTTTCGTAGTTAGCCTTTTTACTGAGCGTGTTTAGTTTAAAGCATTTCAAATCACTGCTTTTGTGCTATATGCAGCTCTGGTTTTGCTATGCGCCTTGCAAGCGAATTCTCTGGTTCATAAACGCTATTTTATGTCATTTGTTAGCGGAAACCAGCAATGAGAAATAATTAGATACATCTAGTACGTTCGTCAATCATACGTTTGCACTTCTCGAGGAATTCATTTTGTAAGACGATCAGAGTCAAAATAAAGTGCCGTTCCTTTGTTCCTGTGCAGAATTGGACGGAAGAAGACAATCGTCATACTGATTGTAATAGGAGCGAGTGCCAGCCTGGCTGGGACCTACTTCAGCGACCTCGTCGGATTCTCTGTTCTGCGGTTTTTCACAGGGATGGGTGCTTTGACCGTGAACAGCGCAGTATTCGTGCTGGGCAAGTAGTTTGTATGAACTTCTAGGTGCCTGTCATCTCGAGAAATCAGACTGTTATCAAAATAGCGGATGATGAAGGAAGACTCTGCACATTGGTGAGCGAGGGAGGAGGTTAATGACACATAGCTGCATCATTGTCATTGCTTTGTACTGAGGGAGAGTGAGATCCATGTGGGGGAGGGTGAGTTTGTGTGGTGGTGGCCCAGAGGGACTTTGATGTGCCCTGGTCATCTGATTGTTCGTTTTTACTTGGCGTTGTTTCAGAGCGTTTATCCAGCGAGACAATCTTGTGTGCGCAGTGATCGAGTACACAGTGTCGCAGAGGAGAACGCTGATTGCATTCCTCTGGGCCACCACGGGATGTGTGGTGGGTTGTGCGGCGCCGTGGTTCGGCTATCTAACGCAGAACTGGCGAGCTTTCCTGTATGCCGCCGTTGTTGCGGACGCTCTCCTACTGCTCTGCGTGGCGTGAGTGCTCTTTCACCGTCATTATCCTAATCATCAGCCAGATCTCTAAGTAGTTAACGCTATTCTGACCGGTCGCTCTCTTCTGCACCGTACCGAGTCTGTTTTACTCTCGGTGTAATGGTGTCACTAACTCAACGTTGAATCCTTCCCGCATTTATATATATATATATATATATATATATATATATATATATATATATATATATATATATATATTATATATGCAGATAAATGAAGGGGAATGAGGGTGTTCGTTATCCTACATGAAGGAAAGAAGCCAACAGTCGACGAGGCCAAGGAAAGCATTGGGGATTGTACTTTATGTCTATTTTTTATTTTTTTTTACATAAAGTACAATCCCCAATGCGTTCCTCGGCCTCGTCGATTGTTGGCTTCTTTCCTTCACACACACACACACACACACACACACACACACACACACACACACACACACACACACACACACACACACACACACACACACACACACACACACACACACACACACACACACACACACACACACACACACACACACACACACACACACACACACACACACACACACACACACACACACACACACACACACACACACACACACACACACACACACACACACACACACACACACACACACACACACACATACACACACACACACACACACACACACACACACACACACACACACACACACACACACACACACACACACACACACACACGCACGCACGCACGCACGCACGCACGCACGCACGCACGCACGCACGCACGCACGCACGCACGCACGCACACACACACACACACACACACACACACACACACACACACACACACACACACACACACACACACATATATATATATATATATATATATATATATATATATATATATATATATATATATATATATATATATATATATATATATATATATATATATATATACATAGGGTGGCGCTGGTGAACACTCTCAAGGTTCGTATACAGACAACATAAATACCCAAGAAAGTAGCAGGGGGGACAGCGGCCGATGTAGCTCAGTTGGAAGAGCATCGGACGCGATATTCGGAGGTCGTGGGTTCAGTTCCCACCATTCGGCACGTTGTTTTTTCTTCTACTTTGTGTTTAATTGTCTTTCCCCAAATCAGATTACAATACTAATTTCTGTGATTATCTAAGTAAACATTAAAAAAAGACATAAAAGTACCATGTACCATCCCCAACGCTTTCCTTGGCCTCGCCGACTGTTGGCTTCTTTCCTTCACACACACACACACACACACACACACACACACACACACACACACACACACACACACACACACACACACACACACACACACACACACACACACACACACACACACACACACACACACACACACACACACACACACACACACACACACACACACACACACACACACACACACACACACACACACACACACACACACACACACACACACACACACACACACACACACACACACACACACACACACACACACACACACACACACACACACGCACACGCACACGCACACACGCACACACACACACAGATGTGTGTGTGTGTGTGTGTGTATATATACATAATATATAATAATATATATATATATATATATATATATATATATATATATATATATATATATTATAAAAGTATCCAATTACGAATGACTGTGAACTGAGTGGCTTTAGGCTATACTATGGCCGAGCAGTGAGAAAGACATTGAGGAATGCAATTCACGTATTACCTTATGCAGTCCCAACTATCAGCGCAGTGAAAAAAAAAATAAATGACAATTGGCTGTTGCTATCATGCCTGGTACAAAGCTCATCGTAAGGTTATCTTCAGGATGAGCAATATCACGTTTTCGGTTCAACAGGTGCAAATAGCGATAAGTAATGAAGCAGAAGTTGCGGCTTGGAGACTAGTTTCCTTAGAAGTTCTGAACGGCACGTTTAAGCTAGTGAGATTATGGGGAGTCGAATTTCGGGGAGGTGGTATGAAATCGAGATAAAATAAATTGCTTTGGCAAAAATCGCGCTTAAGGTCATTATATCATTTTATTATTATTTTTTTTAACGTGGTACTAGATCAACTACTTTGTCGCGACGTAGCTGCACCGCTTATGACGCCGCTGTTTCGACCCCCCCCCCCCCTCATACGCTGCAAAATTATGTAAGTAACCGCGAAATGGAAATACTATATTTTATGAAGGATTCGATGTTCGTTAAATAGCTCCAAAAATGGCAGAATTTCACTCACAGTTTACGACCCCATTATTACTTCTTGTACGCAATACAAACGAAAGAATGAAGCGTAATGGTGCAATTTTTATCAGCTATACAGTAGAGACAAAAAGAGCAAAAGGCGAAGAGAAGAGACACGACCGATTCAAAAATATGAACTGCTTGTGACTCGGGCAGTGAAAAAAAGAAAAAAAAAAGAGGGTTAGTGGGACTGTAGATTTTGCCTGAAAATGAGGAAAAAGAGCAAGATCACAATCCTTAAGCAAGCCCATATAGTTAACTGGCGTTTTGTCAGCATGCGTGATGCCATATGCAAACACAGATTCATGCTGATAAGATACCGGCTAAAAAGAGACGAAATATTTGTGGTACCCCCTTTCTTACTTTCTTAGTTCACAGGAACAAAATTTACGACCGTGGAATTGAATGCAAACGATTATTACTAAGCTGGCAGCAAAATGAAATGCACTTGCGGGTTGATTTCAATCAAAATCTGTTTCTTATAATGATATATACTTCTTCCTGGGAACTCTATGTTTGAAAATATGGCCTATCTAGCAGACTTTTGTAATTCTGAGGTTGCGCATTAAAATCAAAATTATAATAAGTACGTTCCAGAGCTTTCAAACGGTTGACTTTCTCTGGTTTCTTCAACTGCACAGGCTAATGTGCAAACTTAGTAATCATCTTATACAAAGAGGAATATTAACCCTGGCTTCTGTTGCCAATGAAAAAAGTACTCAGTATTTAATCTTATGCATTACATCGTAGCGTGGGATAAAATTTGTTAGAAAGCGTTAAGGAAGCGAGTGTCTAGATGTCTAGAAATCTAGCTACACAGTGCAAAATGTGGCGAATCCCACTCGAATAAGTGAGGTCAACGCATTATCGGATATTATTGGTCGCAGATGGATTCCTGAATCTTCTAGCTGGCTCCTTTCGGTCGGCCGCACTCCCGATGCGGTCCGTTCCTTGCAGCGTCTGGCGTCCCGAAACGGCAAAAGCATAACCGGAGAAGCGGTCTTGGAACTCTTGCTTGTGAGTGCTCCGAGCCCATTGCTCGCACCTTAGCCGGCAGTAACTGAGCGCAGTGAGCTCCACGTAAATATCACCAATTTCTTTTCTGGTATAATACATCGACCCAAAGTACCTTCTTTTCTATTTAGTTGTGTCGCTCTTACATATTCAATACGGTCATCTGAAGGAGACGTAGTTCAGCTTACCAGCACCGTAAAAATTTGAAGTTCACATTCTGTTAAGGTGACGTGTTTTTACCTTCACAGGGGAAGGAGAAGCAGTCGAGTCCGAAGATTCTGACCTTCTGCGAGAGCACCAAAGCCATGCTTAAGCGGCCCCGGATCCTGAGGATTACGCTACTGATTTACGCTGCCTGGTATGAATCTCTATTCGAACTCTGCTTATATCATTGCCCGCTTTGTGCTGCTTCTTCATTGAAGAAGTTTACTATGACCCATTGTGAAATTCTAGGTTACCTTAAATACTAACTTAGGATGAAACGAAAGCAAAGCCAGCTTGAAGATGATGGAGTTAATTCAGGGTCAGATAAGTGGCACATCTTTAGCATGGATGGTAGAGCAAAGGGAGGATGGCTATCACAGAGTAGAAGGGCACCAAACAAGAGTTGAGGGGGAGCCAAAATGTTGTCGTTTAAACATCATTACGCCTATGCAAGCTTTCACAGATCGATTTCAGTGCCTGCATCCGCGCTCACCAAATGGTCACCTCTTCCTCTGCTTTTCGGAAGGAAGCCACGCTTTGTATCAATCACAAAAAAAGGCAATGCTGCCTTCCACTAAGAGTCCGGCAAGGCCAATGAAGCCATTGTTATATAATGCATGCTGGGTACTCTTGTTCACTCTTTTTGTTATAAGACAGTTACTTCATTCTTTACTTGTTCACACAGATAACAAACAAACAAACAAACAAACAAACAAACAAACAAACAAACAAACAAACAAACAAACAAACAAACAGACAAACAAACAAACAAACGAACGAACGAACAAAGAAACAAAGAAACAAACACACAAACAATGAGACAGACAGACAGACAGACAGACAGACAGACAGACAGACAGACAGACAGACAGACAGACAGACAGACAGACAGACAGACAGACAGACAGACAGACAGACAGACAGACAGACAGACAGACAGACAGACAGACAGACAGACAGACAGACAGACAGACAGACAGACAGACAGACAGACAGACAGACAGACAGACAGACAGACAGACAGGCAGACAGGCAGACAGGCAGACAGGCAGGCAGGCAGGCAGGCAGGCAGGCAGGCAGGCAGGCAGGCAGGCAGGCAGGCAGGCAGGCAGGCAGGCAGGCAGGCAGGCAGGCAGGCAGGCAGGCAGGCAGGCAGGCAGGCAGGCAGGCAGGCAGGCAGGCAGGCAGGCAGGCAGGCAGGCAGGCAGGCAGGCAGGCAGGCAGGCAGGCAGGCAGGCAGGCAGGCAGGCAGGCAGGCAGGCAGGCAGGCAGGCAGGCAGGCAGGCAGGCAGGCAGGCAGGCAGGCAGGCAGGCAGGCAGGCAGGCAGGCAGGCAGGCAGGCAGGCAGGCAGGCAGGCAGGCAGGCAGGCAGGCAGGCAGGCAGGCAGGCAGGCAGGCAGGCAGGCAGGCAGGCAGGCAGGCAGGCAGGCAGGCAGGCAGGCAGGCAGGCAGGCAGGCAGGCAGGCAGGCAGGCAGGCAGGCAGGCAGGCAGGCAGGCAGGCAGGCAGGCAGGCAGGCAGGCAGGCAGGCAGGCAGGCAGGCAGGCAGGCAGGCAGGCAGGCAGGCAGGCAGGCAGGCAGGCAGGCAGGCAGGCAGGCAGGCAGGCAGGCAGGCAGGCAGGCAGGCAGGCAGGCAGGCAGGCAGGCAGGCAGGCAGGCAGGCAGGCAGGCAGGCAGGCAGGCAGGCAGGCAGGCAGGCAGGCAGGCAGGCAGGCAGGCAGGCAGGCAGGCAGGCAGGCAGGCAGGCAGGCAGGCAGGCAGGCAGGCAGGCAGGCAGGCAGGCAGGCAGGCAGGCAGGCAGGCAGGCAGGCAGGCAGGCAGGCAGGCAGGCAGGCAGGCAGGCAGGCAGGCAGGCAGGCAGGCAGGCAGGCAGGCAGGCAGGCAGGCAGGCAGGCAGGCAGGCAGGCAGGCAGGCAGGCAGGCAGGCAGGCAGGCAGGCAGGCAGGCAGGCAGGCAGGCAGGCAGGCAGGCAGGCAGGCAGGCAGGCAGGCAGGCAGGCAGGCAGGCAGGCAGGCAGGCAGGCAGGCAGGCAGGCAGGCAGGCAGGCAGGCAGGCAGGCAGGCAGGCAGGCAGGCAGGCAGGCAGGCAGGCAGGCAGGCAGGCAGGCAGGCAGGCAGGCAGGCAGGCAGGCAGGCAGGCAGGCAGGCAGGCAGGCAGGCAGGCAGGCAGGCAGGCAGGCAGGCAGGCAGGCAGGCAGGCAGGCAGGCAGGCAGGCAGGCAGGCAGGCAGGCAGGCAGGCAGGCAGGCAGGCAGGCAGGCAGGCAGGCAGGCAGGCAGGCAGGCAGGCAGGCAGGCAGGCAGGCAGGCAGGCAGGCAGGCAGGCAGGCAGGCAGGCAGGCAGGCAGGCAGGCAGGCAGGCAGGCAGGCAGGCAGGCAGGCAGGCAGGCAGGCAGGCAGGCAGGCAGGCAGGCAGGCAGGCAGGCAGGCAGGCAGGCAGGCAGGCAGGCAGGCAGGCAGGCAGGCAGGCAGGCAGGCAGGCAGGCAGGCAGGCAGGCAGGCAGGCAGGCAGGCAGGCAGGCAGGCAGGCAGGCAGGCAGGCAGGCAGGCAGGCAGGCAGGCAGGCAGGCAGGCAGGCAGGCAGGCAGGCAGGCAGGCAGGCAGGCAGGCAGGCAGGCAGGCAGGCAGGCAGGCAGGCAGGCAGGCAGGCAGGCAGGCAGGCAGGCAGGCAGGCAGGCAGGCAGGCAGGCAGGCAGGCAGGCAGGCAGGCAGGCAGGCAGGCAGGCAGGCAGGCAGGCAGGCAGGCAGGCAGGCAGGCAGGCAGGCAGGCAGGCAGGCAGGCAGGCAGGCAGGCAGGCAGGCAGGCAGGCAGGCAGGCAGGCAGGCAGGCAGGCAGGCAGGCAGGCAGGCAGGCAGGCAGGCAGGCAGGCAGGCAGGCAGGCAGGCAGGCAGGCAGGCAGGCAGGCAGGCAGGCAGGCAGGCAGGCAGGCAGGCAGGCAGGCAGGCAGGCAGGCAGGCAGGCAGGCAGGCAGGCAGGCAGGCAGGCAGGCAGGCAGGCAGGCAGGCAGGCAGGCAGGCAGGCAGGCAGGCAGGCAGGCAGGCAGGCAGGCAGGCAGGCAGGCAGGCAGGCAGGCAGGCAGGCAGGCAGGCAGGCAGGCAGGCAGGCAGGCAGGCAGGCAGGCAGGCAGGCAGGCAGGCAGGCAGGCAGGCAGGCAGGCAGGCAGGCAGGCAGGCAGGCAGGCAGGCAGGCAGGCAGGCAGGCAGGCAGGCAGGCAGGCAGGCAGGCAGGCAGGCAGGCAGGCAGGCAGGCAGGCAGGCAGGCAGGCAGGCAGGCAGGCAGGCAGGCAGGCAGGCAGGCAGGCAGGCAGGCAGGCAGGCAGGCAGGCAGGCAGGCAGGCAGGCAGGCAGGCAGGCAGGCAGGCAGGCAGGCAGGCAGGCAGGCAGGCAGGCAGGCAGGCAGGCAGGCAGGCAGGCAGGCAGGCAGGCAGGCAGGCAGGCAGGCAGGCAGGCAGGCAGGCAGGCAGGCAGGCAGGCAGGCAGGCAGGCAGGCAGGCAGGCAGGCAGGCAGGCAGGCAGGCAGGCAGGCAGGCAGGCAGGCAGGCAGGCAGGCAGGCAGGCAGGCAGGCAGGCAGGCAGGCAGGCAGGCAGGCAGGCAGGCAGGCAGGCAGGCAGGCAGGCAGGCAGGCAGGCAGGCAGGCAGGCAGGCAGGCAGGCAGGCAGGCAGGCAGGCAGGCAGGCAGGCAGGCAGGCAGGCAGGCAGGCAGGCAGGCAGGCAGGCAGGCAGGCAGGCAGGCAGGCAGGCAGGCAGGCAGGCAGGCAGGCAGGCAGGCAGGCAGGCAGGCAGGCAGGCAGGCAGGCAGGCAGGCAGGCAGGCAGGCAGGCAGGCAGGCAGGCAGGCAGGCAGGCAGGCAGGCAGGCAGGCAGGCAGGCAGGCAGGCAGGCAGGCAGGCAGGCAGGCAGGCAGGCAGGCAGGCAGGCAGGCAGGCAGGCAGGCAGGCAGGCAGGCAGGCAGGCAGGCAGGCAGGCAGCAGGCAGGCAGGCAGGCAGGCAGGCAGATAAACAAACGAACAAATGTACGAAGGAAAATTTTAAAAATCTTAATTGTCAATCACTTTTGTCAATTGTCACTTTTATTAAAAATTCAACCTGTGAAGTTAAAAACAAATGTACGAAGGAAAATTTTAAAAATCTTAATTGTCAATCACTTACTACAAATAACCCCTCTCCGTCTTATCGAAAAGCGTTGGCTCTCGTGATAACATCAAGCGCTCTAGGTGAAATTCGGTACTCTTAGCGAGAGGCCCGAATTTGGAGCGCGCCGTTAATTCTCGATCGTTTCCCATTTCAGGTTCTTCATCAGCCTCTGCTACAACTGCTGCACGCTGGAGCTTGGTCGGCTAGGCCTTAACATTTACACCACTTACTCGGTGGCCATGGCTTTCGAGCTGCCGGTCTACATCATCTGCATTGTATCCGTCGACGTGCTTGGTCGTCGCTGGCCGAACGTGATCTTCCTGCTTGTCGGAGGCGTCAGCTCCCTCGCCATGGGCGTGGCACGCTCCAGTCAGGCAAATTCTTATATCTTCATACACACCTTAGCCCGGCTATAACGAACCCGGATATATGGAATTATTATTTATGTTACAAAGAACACCCATTGGAAGCACTACTATATTTGCATTTGTAGAACTGTCCCGTTCGTCTTTCTGTGTGTTCTGTCTAATATTTAGCGCTGTTTTTTTCCTTTGGTTAAACACAAAGAACTTTCGCTGATCGGGACGTTCAATGTACCGAAATGCTCCGAACATCCGCAAGTGGCGCTTCTCCTAACGGCGCTCTTCGATCATTCATCGAGCGCTGCGATTGGCAGACTTCGAGGTCTGGATGCATGCTGGCTACTCCCTAGCAGTGATGTCGCATGACGAGGAGAACGGGAGGTTATTTATTATTTATTTATTTATTTAGTTATTTATTCACCCTCAATGACTTTTGGCGTTCGAGAGGGGGTGGGTACATGGGATCGATAAACAAAATCATCAACAAAGCACTTGCGGGACACGAACAAAAAGTGCTGGTCTTGCAGAAATGAAGCGAAACCAACAAAAAAACCACGTCAAGAAAAGAAAGTGGCCGGGTTATACAGAAATGAAATTTCTTATCGCATCTTCGAATGCCGTGGGATCTTCGGCGTAGACAATGGAAGGAGGCAGGCGTTTCGATTCTCTTGAAGTTCTTGGCAAGAAAGAATAAAAGCCATATTTGTGCACGAAGTTTATAAGCGTGATGCGATACAAGCAAGTAGGTTAAGAAATAAGTTCACGTTTTAGGAATGGGTTAGCGAAATAAATTTTGTGAAATAGGCACAGACGGGACAGTTTTCTTCGAACAATTAAATTTGTAAGGCCTAGTTTCATTAATGAAATACTCGTGGTACGGGAATAATGAAAAAGAATGAAACGCGTTGACCGATTTTTAACTGTTTCGATATCATCAATTAAGGTAAAAAGAGCTGGATCCCATATTGCTTAGGCATATTCTAGTTTGAGTCGGTTTGATGCAAGGTTAGTGTGAGATGTTTTGGGGCTTGCGAGAAGTTTCTATGGAGGTGACCTACGAGGAGGAGGCAACTACGGATTAGGATTGGCGTTGTTAGTAATATATTTCACATGAACATGCCATGAGACGTTATTTGTTAGATAGAATCCAAGATATTTCTAGCAAGTGACATTTTCAAGGGATTCATTGTTAACTGTGTAGCCGAACAGTAGAGGCGTGTTAGTACTACGGGAGATTGTCATACTTCTACATTTGCTTGCATTTAGGGTCATGAGCCAATTAGAGGTAACGTTAAGATCAGACTGCAGGAGCAAGTTATTATGAGGGTTTGTTATTACACGATGAAGGACAGAGTCATCGGCGTAAAGCCTGATTGATGAGGAAACACAGCCAGGAAGGTCATTAATATATATTAGGAACAGTAAAGGGGCCAGAACGAAACCAAGTGGAACACCAGCAGGTGTAGTAGGGTATAAAGTTAGTATCCGTTGTAACTGAGAATGGGTTAATGAGGAAACACTCAATCCTTAGTGTGATGCAGAGTTCAATGTTCAAGGTGCGTAATTTTAGAAGGAATGACTTATTGGGGACTTTATCGTAGGCTTACCATGGCTAAACTATGGTTAAAGGAAGAAGCTATGCTCTTATTGAGAGTTGACTGTGTTTCACATGAAAAGTGTTTTCGAAAGACATGCTGGGGGGTGGGACTAAAAATGAATTTGATTCACGGAAGGATATGAGGCTGGAATATATTATGGACTCTAATAATTTACACGGGATACTCGTTAATGCGATTGGTCTATAATTAACGGGAGAATGAGCGTTACCTTACTTGAAAAGCGGGGTCACCTTACCCCCTTTCCATTCCTGCGGTTGTGTGCTGCGCTCTAAGGACTGTGTAAAAAGGCTTGCCAAAATGATTAATGAATGTACTTTAGTGTTCTTCAGAAATTTCGAATTAATCTCATCAACTCCACAGTTTGACAAAAATTTTCAAACCTTGGATCAACTTCATGACATCAACTGAATCTATGACAGACAAACAAAATAGACAATCATTTGGAAGAATGTGCCAGGACATAGTACGGGTATTAAAGCAGTAATGGCTTCTGAAAAGGACTCAGTGAAGTTATCATGCAGTACATCACAGCATTGTTTATTCGAAGTCGAATTAGTCGAAGTCGAATTCTCAGTCGAAATTCCTCCTCCCTGTACTGTCGGAAGCCGATTTTGCTACAGTTACCACTGGGCTAGCGAATAGGAGTGTGAACAATATGGCAGCTCCCTGGGGGCCATCAACGCAAAGTTGCATATCCGGGTTATAGCCATCATATCCGGGTTCGACTGCACACATCTTTATCCCTCATTAGCAGATGGAAGAGCATACAGATAGAGTCTAGAGCGTCGAATATCGCGCTCAGCAGAGTGTCAAAGATACAGACTTTTTGTTAAAGTTCGTCGGTTTATATGTGAGCACGTAGAGAGCTATCTTTCCATGATGGTGATGCGCTGCACATGTTGCGTCATTCACAATATACGCCACCCGTTAAGCATAAAAGCGGTAACTCAAATGGGAAACGGTACGACTGCATGCTCTGGGCTGAGGTAGTCTATCCTGAACAAAGAAGCTACCAGTACGCGTCGCTGGTGCACTATGGTGCAAGCCAATCGAACACCCTAGACGTGTGTGAACGTCTATCGCGCACGTCCCACGCATTCTGTTTGGCATGGCTAGTTTGATAACATACATGAAACATTGCTGCCATGACAAAATCATGTTTATTGGGTGTCTGTTGTGTTTTATGCATATAGGCGACTAAAAGCCATCATGCGCCAAAAGCATGGTTTAAAATTCCACTTGGTTAAAAGGCTTGAAAAAGATATTATAAGTCCTATAGCTTATTTAAAAGCTTTGCTTCCTTTAGGAACGGAAATATGCAGAAAATGTCAATGAGTGACCTTTATCCCAAAAGTGAGCTTTGGTGTAATAGGATATAGTCATTATAAATTTGTGGGAAGTGCTTCTGTTGGAAGTGTGGTTTATGGTGACATGCTCTCCAAAGAATTCGCATGAGGGATACATCTTGGTTGGCAAGAATGAAGTTGCTTTCAATGAGAGTGCCGGATACGAAGGCGCCATAGAACCACTTAAATGAAACGCTCTTGGTGCCTACATGTTTTTCGTTCTTCTATCACTGATTTCAGCAGGTGTAATGTATTGCTTATTTTCTTGTCCCATGAATCCTTTCATTTCTCTTTCAGTTTTCTTTGTACATATTTTATTATATCTTTATGAGGTACATTTACTCTTTCTATTTTTGTGTTCCGGGAAGCTGCAGCGCATAGACCAACTCGTTCATGGCGCTTATCCCTACATGAATTGGTACCCAGCAGAATTTAACTTTGTGTCCTTGCATTTCAGCTGTTCTTATATAATGTATTATATTTCCTAATAAGGGTTGTGCTGCATTTATTAGGTGTAGCGCTGTGATTACACTGATGGAGTCGGTGTAGATTGTACCTTTTCAAAGTTGCCCTAGAGTAAGGGTGTGTTGTGTACGGGTCAGCAATACCCTTTTATATAAAATGTCTAGATCCTGTGCAAAATCTTGGCCTTAAGCTTTCAACTGGCGCATACCGAACATCCCCCATAAATAGCCTCCATGTAGAAACAAACAAACCACCCCTCGATGACAGAAGAATGATGCTTATGCGTGCTTACCTACTAAAAATAAGGTCTGCCGCAAAACACCTCTGTTACCCTATGGTCGCAAAGCGCCCATCTAGAACAATTTTTAACAATAGACCCCAAGCAACAAGACTACTAATATTCTCTTTTGAACAAAAATGTCACGGATTAAACATACTTGACAACCTTCCAAACATTGCCCATAGTCCCCAACCAATTCCTCCTTGGTACAGCTTCCCTTCTGTTGGCGACCTTACATCAACATAATTTTGTAAAAAGCAGGCCTTACCTGATCATGTAACACAAGCATTTCTAGCTTCACACAAAAAGTACAAAAACCACACAGTATTCTATACAGACGGTTCTAAAACAGCTTTCTTTGTTAGTACTGGGGTAGTAGAAGACGAACTCGAAAAAAAAAACCAGTTAGGTTACCTTTATTTGCAACAATATTTACTGCCGAATGTTATGCCACCTTCTTAGCTGTGGAAAAAAATTACAAGAGTTCAACGCTGCTTAACCAAAGCATTAGCTGCTGGTGGCCGAGCGTTCTTCTTCTTCCTCAGCCCTCATATAAAGCCCCGCTTTAACCAACCCATATGAACGTGCCTTAGTGGCCTATAGGGGTAACGGGAATGCCAGGGTCCTAGCAGGCTGATTCTGTCATAACCGTCCCATGTGAAACGAGAGACCCAAGTTAACTGAGCCGCGGCTCCGACCGCCTGATTTGGGAGCTCATCTCTCTTTTGTGTCACGTGGGGTGTGACGTCACAGCGTCACGTGGGTAAGACGTGGCTACCGCCGCGCTATGCCGACCGCTTGAGTTGGTGGCCCAGCTCTCACCCTAGTGTCACGTGGGGTGTGACGTCACAGCGTCACGTGGGTAATATGTGGCTACCACTGCGATACACGGAAGGCTCGAAACCTAGAGTAGTATTGCTTTCGCAATAAAAGTAGTAAAGTACAACATTGAAAAGAGCGTAAAAAGCATGTTAGGCATGAAGGAAGTTATACACAGACACGACACTCCACACTCCTAGTGCATCGTTAGTTGGGTAGCCGAAATTATGATAACTAGTGTAGGTACTCGCTAAATGGATGTGAGAGCATAGATATAGCACTGTATTCATATCTTTGGGAGGAGGGCTTATTGGACTGTAGATTGATAAAAACAACAACAATTAAACCAAATACTGCGTGTTGCGAAAAGTAGAAAGCAGTGTTCTCGTCAAATAAAATTTTGTTATCAATTGAAGAACTGTACTCATTCTGAAGTTGCTAATAGAACCGTCGCAAGATTACTAAACAGTAATCATTAGGTTTGCGTTGAAGGGCGTAGACTGAACATTTTCGCTCGAAGAATTCTTAAAAGAAGAAGTGACGGCCAGAGGTCCACGGGAAATGGGAGAATCTCACTGATTGGAATTCGGGCTTCGCTTGAAGCCTGGTCCGCAGGCCAGCAGTCCGTCACTTTATGTATTCACCTTTACCAGAACCACCACTCTTTAATCTTCCAAGCTTTTGCTGTCTCTCCTGCGTGTTTTATTGTTTTTCAGATTCAGGTCAGTGGACTTTGGTAATGGCAGCTTTGAGCATTTCGATGTTTGCCGGAGGATACACGGTCACCTACCAGCTGGCTTCCGAGATTTTCCCCACCGTGATTCGTGGACGAGCTGTGCAGCTTCAGCGCCTTGTCGGGGATCTTGGTGGCCTCGCTGGCATGCATGTGGCGGCGTTGGTGAGTGAAACTTTCCAAAGCCACTATTTTTCATATTAAATATTACTTCAGCACAGTGGCTTAGTGGGCGGTAAAGAGGTTGATGTTGTTGGAAGCTGCGTGTGCGATTGGCCTTGCGGATTCTGCTGGAAATCGCTGAAGTGTAGAGCAACAGTGGTAAATAAGGCCTATAAATCAGGCACATAACTGTGACCTGGCTGATCGATATCGCCATACACGCAGTCGTTCGCAATAATAAGTAGTCAACTCCAAGTCTCATCTCGAGTGCAGATTTGAGCCTTGAAGGAATTTAAAAGAAGGCGTGAGTGTATACTTATGTATGTATGTATGTATGTATGTATGTATGTATGTATGTATGTATGTATGTATGTATGTATGTATGTATGTATGTATGTATGTATGTATGTATGTATGTATGTATGTATGTATGTATGTATGTATGTATGTATGTATGTATGTATGTATGTATGTATGTATGTATGTATGTATGTATGTATGTATGTATGTATGTATGTATGTATGTATGTATGTATGTATGTATGTATGTATGTATGTATGTATGTATGTATGTATGTATGTATGTATGTATGTATGTATGTATGTATGTATGTATGTATGTATGTATGTATGTATGTTCGATTAGGGCAACAAACTGGATTCCAAGGGAAGGAAAGAGTAGCAGGGGGCGGCAGAAAATTAGGTGGGCGGATGAGGTTAAGAAATTCGCAGGGGTCAAGTGGATGCAGTTCGCACAGGACCAGGATAATTGGAGGAATATATGGGAGAGGTCTTTGCCCTTCAGTGGGTATAGTTAGGCTGAGGATGATGATGATGATGTATGTGTGTATGTATGTATGTATGTATGTATGTATGTATGTATGTATGTATGTATGTATGTATGTATGTATGTATGTATGTATGTATGTATGTATGTATGTATGTATGTATGTATGTATGTATGTATGTATGTATGTATGTATGTATGTATGTATGTATGTATGTATGTATGTATGTATGTATGTATGTATGTATGTATGTATGTATGTATGTATGTATGTATGTATGTATGTATGTATGTATGTATGTATGTTCGATTAGGGCAACAAACTGGATTCCAAGGGAAGGAAAGAGTAGCAGGGGGCGGCAGAAAATTAGGTGGGCGGATGAGGTTAAGAAATTCGCAGGGGTCAAGTGGATGCAGTTCGCACAGGACCAGGATAATTGGAGGAATATATGGGAGAGGTCTTTGCCCTTCAGTGGGTATAGTTAGGCTGAGGATGATGATGATGATGTATGTATGTATGTATGTATGTATGTATGTATGTATGTATGTATGTATGTATGTATGTATGTATGTATGTATGTATGTATGTATGTATGTATGTATGTATGTATGTATGTATGTATGTATGTATGTATGTATGTATGTATGTATGTATGTATGTATGTATGTATGTATGTATGTAGTGAGATTTAACTTCATTTAGTGACGTACGAGCTATGAGAATGTTCCGCGTAAATTCAGGCCACTTATTCTCTAGGGGGCGCAAGCATCACGCAGGTCATGGACGATTTTGCGTTTCACCTCTTCTAAAATGCGGCAGGAATTCTATGCCGCGACTTTTACATCAGCAGCCGGTCCACAAATGAACTGATCCACCTCGAGGTTGTGGCTGACGCACTGATTTCAGTAGTGTGCTACAGGCGTAATAACTGCGTATATTTTTCAAGTTCACGCGGCCTCGCATGATTGCTAGGCGACTGTAAGCTCGCTGCAAAAAGGTACAGGGCCTGGGACCTCCGAAAGATTACATTTTCGGGACTTTGGAGCTGCCTTAATATTTTATGTTCGTAGGCCCTTTCATCATCTTCAAGTTTCTCTTTCAAGTGATTCGCAAAGTTCTCGAACAAGTTTAGTTTATTCATCGTTATTAAATTTGCCAAGTAAACTTCCGAAAATGAGTTGTCGTGGTTTTAAACGTCTGATCGCTGTGTTACGTGTCTCGCATTTCTTACACAGGCAGATAATTGCACATTTGCAGAGCTGTGCGGTGTGTGAGATTATTTCGGTGTGGCAACAAAGGAAAAACGTGTGAACTGCGTCTTTGTTTAGAGATATTCACTACTACGTGTACACCCGCTTCATTTGCCTGGAGGCAAAGCGGATTTCTTTTTTCGGTGTACAGCTTTACCCTTATCCAGGCTGCTGGATTGAAAGGGGTATGTGTGTTTCCACTTAGTGTTCGGTATAGCATAACAGGCATCTTCGTGATGCTTTATTTATTTGCCTTCGCAGACTCATCGCTTGAAATCATCGTCATTGTAAACAGTTAGACTAAGTCGGTTGGTGAAAAAGACGTCAGCGATAGAGTGTATCAGTGATACGAAGAAAATGCGAAGCTGCTATATATAGAAACAAGCTCGTCAATGCGCTTTCTACACTAAAGCCCAGATGCCATAAAACATTTCTGGTTTGAGGGGCTCGAGTGTGACAGCTTGCATTCAGCATCGGCGTAGTTTCGGCGCACGTTGTGGACGTTTTGACAACTTTACATTTTTCCATTACACTCATGCACCTTCACGCGAGATTTTCTAATGAAAATCTAATGAGATTTTCTCTGAGCGTAAATTCTGGTGGAAATTGTTGTAGCCAGTGTGTTCTGCACACAATCGCACAGAAAACGTACTTTCGGGAAGTAGCTAGGAAAAAGGTGATGATTTCACACTACACTACCCCTAGCTTCGTGCCCTGGCTAGGCGCTGACTCGTGGCATAAAAGGCTAGACTCGCTCAGCCATGGTCAGCCTAGATCGCGCATCGCATATATCTTCTTCCCTCTTTTAGCCCCGTTTTGCCATCTGTCACAGCGCGGTTGAAGTGTCTACACGAGTCAGACAGCAATCACGCTTTTAGATTATTCATAAAGATGTTCCTTCTCATTCTCTAAGATGCACCACATGTGCCCATCGTCTCGCTTTCCCCGTGTCGTCACTCTGGGCGCAGGCTGAGCGGGACCGGTACTCGCCGGTGACGGCGATGGGCGCTATGGCGCTGGCGGCGTCGGCGTTCGCCTTCTTCCTTCCGGACACAGTGCACCAGGCCCTACCGCAGACTCCGGAAGACGGCGAGGGGCTGGCGAGGGATAGGGGACTCTTCTACTGCCCCGTCTCTGCAAGAGACCTCCGATTGAACAGATGGGGTGGGCACCAGAGCAGCCACTGCAGCACCCGCAGCAACGGACGCGTCAGCAGCCGACTCGGGGAGAGCTCGGCTCGAAAGGAGGACAGCGCGGAGAAGGCTGTGTCTTGGGGTGCATCGCCTGAAAACCCGCAGTGCTTGCTGGAAGTGTGTGAGAGAGATCCGCCTTGTTAGCTTGCATGGTTACACTATAGTTTGGAATTGCAAAATATACGAGACCCCAAACCTTGGCTTAACTTCTAGATTGCTGGTTTTTCTTTGCGAATAAAAAACTCTCTTCAGCACGCCCCATCCCCCCTCCCCCCCTGTCCCATCATCTCAACAAGTGGACACTTGCACAACTCTCGGCAAGCGGTTTCATTATGTGAAGACTCAGACAGCGCGCACAGTGCGCAGGGTTTATTGAGTATCCTCTGTCGGATACTAAACGATTCCGATAGCTGGTTTGACACTTGGTCTCATTTGCAGTACTATTCTTTCCGCATAATATACTGCCTACAGTATACTGTTACGCTGGGTCTTCGGTGCATAGGTTTATTTTTCTTCAGTGAATCTTCCCGATCTGCCATAGGCGGCAAGCAAAATACTGAATGGGAATTGAATAATTGGTAAAGCGGAATATGAAAGCTAGTTGCCATGCTCATTAATTAAGCAAAGGAAGGTGCATACCTTGCCACCCTGCGGATTAATGATGAGCAGAATGTCACGCCGCTCGCCATGGGGATGCCACGGGGATGTCAGGGATAACTAGAATCAGCCTTCCATTGGTTTTCAGAATCAGGAAGCTATTAATCAAGGGACCACTACCGCGTATCCGATTAATTTTCAGAATGACGACGTTGTCACTCAAAGTGCAACGCTTATGTGTCGGATTGATTCTTGGTGGAAGAGAATTATAGAAAGACGAAGAATAACTGCAGTGTCAGTTAGCCACCCCGGCCCCTGCCCAAAGACCTGGGCCCTCTTCGTGCCACACGAATCGGCTTGATGAGGATCTGACCTTATTGTGAACCAAATGTGATCTACGCGCCTCCCCACCCAATGTATAGGCATCTGATAAACCGCGAAGCGCGCTTCCTGGACAGCAACATGACGGCATCGCCGTAAGCCTTGTAGTAGGTCATAGCTCTGCCAAGGCCGAAGCAGCTGCTAGGAAATAGGACATCCCACACTTCAGAGATTAGATAACTGGCGAGGCCTTCGAGTTCAGCACGATAGAGACATTCGAAACTAGCAAGTAGCCAAACATAAATGATGAAATGTACTTTTTTCCCGTACCTCCTTTCAATCGGCCAAACACATCGTTTCGCCACTCAGATCCGAGTGAGATTCCCCACTCGTTCTATGAAAGCTCAAGAACCCTGCATTATTGTGGCTCATGTCTAAGGACGTTCGCGCTTTCATTCCCCGAGCTCACGTTGCTCATCTCACTCATCCATCGACCTCAGCAAGTAAGTGAATCACTGGAAAGCCTTCGGGTTCTCCGCTGACATTTCATGTTCCTCAAGAAGGACCCTGCGCTCTCGCTTAACGTACGCCGCCGAAAAAGCCGCAGAAGCTGTAGAAACATTTCATAATCCCGAGGACAGGGCTCTGCTGTTTAATGGTTTGTGTTTAATACTTGGGGCTTGCTTAAATAATGACTTAATAAAAAAAGACAAGTTACCAAACGTATATAAAGTCAAATTAAGCTGCTCTGAAAGTTCTGAAAACAGGCTATCGTGATCTACATAGTGAGTTTTGTAACGCAAGAGCGTTAGTATCCCCGTGTCTAAAAAAATGACTGCTTCTCCCGTAACCGAGAGTAGATAAAGCATGGAATGGTTGTCGGAAGGAGCGAGAAGTCTTTAACGGGGACGTATAACTCCAAAGCAATAGCTTTCCGCAAGCTGCTTCCTACCTCACGTTTCATCAGGCTGCAATGCTTGTCTTAAGCAGCTGTGACGGTGATGGCATTGAAATTCAGAACGACGGAGAAGCGTACGCTGTCAGGATGCGACGCAGGCCTTACAAGAATGAAGAAAAAGAAGCGCGTTCGAGTGATCTCCGATTGTGTATATTGCAGCCTGTTAAAGAGAGGAACGCCACGAGCTTACGTCGCAACAAAGTGATTCCGAATGACCGAACGCGCATTGAACCTACCGACGGCGTTGGTGGACGGTGTTCTATGCGCGATTATATGGTATCGTGGCGCTATTCTTAAGGAGTGTGCGGAAGCATTAGAGGACGGAGAACTCGTCTCGTTAAATCTCGCTTAAGGCCCAGATGTGCACGTTTTGGTGCCCGGATGAAGAAGAATCAGTGCCCGGACGTTTGCTTTCGGCGGTGGCTCGACATCCCTTCAAGTTCACCGTCAACGGGAGCTAAAAGCATTTCATGCTTAAAAATTGTCCGATGGCGTTTGAAACATCGCATCCTTGAAAAATCACCAGCATGCCTCTGGCAGGCTTTTAACACGAAATAATTCGTACCGCCCTGTCAGGAAAAATGGCTCGCTGGTGGCGACGCCGAATGTTTTAAGCACTGCATCGTGGAAAAATCGTTGGTATGCATCTGTCATGTTGTAGTTGGCAGGTGACAAACACAGGGAGCCTTGCTTACCTAGTTAAACGTCCGCGGCTTCTGCATTCCTGGCAGCTGGTAGCTGGGAGGCGACATACCGGGAACCGATTGGTCGGCGGTTTGTATGACGTCACGTGACGAGATGGCATGGTCGATTTGAAATGAGTTGCCAGCTCGGGTGGCTCCTTTCTATGAAAGGGGGGAATTGGAATCGAACACAACGGGACCTTTGAAGCCCCATTTGATGCCTCGCTTCTCCTAACAATAGAAAGCATGCCTCTAGCATTTATTCGCTGACAGATGACATGATTGAGAACTACAGATCGGAGGTTTATTAAAAAGAATTTGTCACAGCACAGTAAATGATTTCGAAACCAACTGTGTCTTTTATTTACATTGATGATAACGTAACGTTATGTCATGCTGTAGAAAACTAACTCTAATGCCTAGTGATTTTTTTTTCACGTGGCATTGTTTTCATTACCGCCAAATTAATTATAGATGGCGCTTTTATGATATCCTCGAGTTGACCAGAAAAACTACATTTCATTGCTCGAGTAATGTTATTGAGATGAAATAAGATTACATTTCTATTGCGACAACGGTAATTTGTGCTGCTCGCAGTGCACCCTGACATAGATCTCTGCTTATTGCTATTTTCTTAGTGCATATGGTCCTCTCATCGCTACCGACAAATGATAATGCCTGTATCTAGTTGCATGCTTCCAGCACCACTGTCAATCTACCCCGTGTAGCTCTGTCTACCTACTCCGTATTATGTTATCGACTGAATGGCACATTTTTCGCTTGATTGCATAATTGCGATGAATACGACCGACATGATGGTTCTGCTGCATACGTTGGGAATATGGTGAAAAAATTTAGGGGTTTTTTTTTTCTAATTTACAGCCTTGTGTGCTTGATACAACAATAGCACGCGATTCGAAGCGTACAAAGGACACTCAAACTATTTTTCTGCGTTGTCTGTGCTCGCCTAAAAAGTGACATTCAAGGTCTCGAGGGCACGTTCATGGCTTTTCGTGCGCGATAAAGCGCCTTATTTTCTCCTTTTTAGCGAGAAAAGCACCATTGTCGTCTCTGGTGTTTCAGCGCGATATCTGAAGTCTTGCGTAAGTTGTTATTAAAGCATCAATTGCTAGCTGTTATGACAGCATTAGTCGGCGTAGTCACATTCACTAAGTTAATGTCGCCGCTGGCACCACCTTCATGATTGTCATTAGGACTGGAATGACAGGAGTCATATTTTTACATCACCTTTCGAGGTGCCCAGGAGTTCCGGGTCTTTTTATTTTTCTGCCTTAACTAAATTATAAATGCCTGAGATAAGTGACAGCTGTGTTTTTGAAGTCCTGCTCGATGTTTTTCATATTATTGCACTGCATACTTCGAATAAAGGTCGTAGAGCAGCTGGAGTCATTTATAAAGTATAGTTCCACGGTTGTTTTGAATAAATACTACTTTTTTTCCGTATTACTTAAAGGAGGTGGAAGTCAGGAGCTAAAGCCCGTCTTTTTTTTTTTAAAAGATGTTGCCGATTAAAATTTGGACGGTACGGTTAGTTCATGTCGGTATCGACCTGTAAGAAGGCAAGAAACTCTAACCAGTGTACAGCCGCGTTGATAGAGGAGAACATGGAGGTATGAATTTCAAAACCTAGTTATGAAACCTTAGTCACGCTTATATCAAGGCTGAATCTCTCGATTGTTTCTAGCATTATTCTGGGCGCGCCCATATGTTCTACTTCATGCGCAGCAGGAGTGACAGCCACCTGCTGCTTCCCAGTTTGTTTCAATCCCAACGAAGAAATGAGTGATACCGTTGACACCTACGAGCCGGAGCGTTAGGGTCTTTTACGTGAAGCGGGGTTCACGATGCAAAGATGTCATCGGAACACGCTGAGCACGTCCTGGACGAATAGGGCTATTATGAACTGCTAAGTCGGAAAAACAATATTTCGATAGTAGCATCCTTCGTACGCGTCGAAGTGCATATATAGGCTGGTCACTGTTGGAGAAGTACCCATCGAAAAAATTGACCAGGCACCCAAAATGCGATACACACACGGTTTTAATATTCAGGGTATTTTCTAACCAGTACCAGGAAAAGGAAGTGAAGCCTGCTCCGGACAGTGCATCAGATTGGCTACAATTTCTCGAAATTCATGCAGTCTTCGAAGGCGCCGTAAAGCTAGAATCAGTGTAGTAATCTTTATAAGGTTTATTTATAACTTCGACAGCCGGAATCCCCGTCTTCACGATCCGGGTGATATTCACAGAAAGACAAATCACTCTCCTTGTGCTTAATCCTGTCCACACCTATACAAGGTAACTCCGTATCCTAATCCCACCATTGAATTCTCTATGGCCACCGTGCGCATCGTTCACCACCCCGCCCGTCGCTCCGATATTTGTGGTGCCACAGTAATGGTGCAGATTCGTTATCTCGCGCACAACATAATCTGCCCATTCCAACTCATCCCACAGTTTGTACCTGTCACAAGGCAAGTGGATAAAAAGGAAGCAATTTGAGCTGTGTCTTAAATATCAGGGCACATTACCATTAACGAAAAAAAAAATATGCAGTATACATCGTTAAGAAATGCATTTTAGTACGATTGTGATTATCGCTATTAGTACAATAAGCGGGCACAAATTAGTCGCGTTAGAAGCACCAGTCAGTTTATAGCGCTTTCACAGATTAAAGGAAATATCTCGAACTCGTGGTAAATATGCGATCATCATAATGCAGTAAACGATCATGTTTAAATAAGCCTGGGGATCACAAGGAAAACACTTCGCGACGGTGTTGATAGGTCTCTTCTTCAGACATGCACTTCGTCTTTCAGTTCGAGCGTTGAAAACAGTGCACAACAGTCACTGAACATAGTTATCGTGACAAAGTAGGCTTAACGCTGCACAGATGTCGTTAGTTCTGTAGTTTCAGACAAAAGTGCCGGAGGTGCCGACCCTTTCATGTTGATGCAGATCGGTGAAATGTCGTTATTCAGCTACCTTGAACATTTTCGCGGCATTTTCCGGAGCTTTCAGCCTGAGACACAATCGCATACTAAGGTTTAAGATGAATGCATTTGAAGTACTACCGTATATTTCAAGTTCATTTCACATCTGTGAGGCGTTGCAGAAGGACAATTTACTGTCTGAGCTTTGCGTGTTTTCTTGTTTCCACTAAGTTACTTGTTACTGGGGCACAAGTCAATTTCGCACTCAAGTAGGGTGATCCATTTTCATCAACGCTTGATGATTCCAGTCTGCATGCTTCGCTCGTCGACAATATGCAGTCATGCGTTTTAAAACTTACAGTCAAACTGTCCAGACGGAACTAGGGGTGAGTATCTTAGTCGGGGATCTGACTAGCTTAGCAACACTATTAAGAATGAGGGCGATTAAAACGTTGAGACAAAAGTGAATAATTTTCTCTGCCAGTTTAACATTTCGCGAAGTTGTCGGGATAGTCTAACTGAAACGTGTTTTTCGGCGCGTTGAACTGAATGGCTCATATAGGTTACCTTTCTAGCAAAAGCTAAAAATTTTGGAAGAAACCATCGAAATGCTTGTACTACGTACTTGGAATATATATAAATATATATATATATATATATATATATATATATATATATATATATATATATATATATATATATATATATATATATATATATATATATATATATATATATATATATATATATATTCTGATTTTCCTTATTTTGCGCTTTCTTTCTGTGATTCCTGGCTGCTGACAGAACAACGTATAGTGCGGGGTTGTTCCCGTAGCTGTCAATATCGCGACATTGAAGCATTGGCATCCGGCACTTTCCCGGAGAGGAACTACTTATTCTGTCTATAAGCTTCCCACATTTCTCATGGTGCTGGGGAGAAGGTGGCGGGAAAGAGCGGGGGGGGGGGGGGGGGGGAATATTATGAACTGCCCCGAGCAGACTTTGAAGCGAACAGGATAAACAGCAAACGCAAAAAGGGATGATCATTTTTTCGAAGGCCGTGAACGGGTAAGTTCCACATGTTTTTCTTCTTCCGAATACCCGATTTTGTCAAAACGGGTGTCACGCGACGCGAACTGACGATGCGTTTTTTTTTTCATATATTTGTATTGTTTAGTGCGCAAAATGGCGATTCATCAAAGCCTATTGAAAATGGTGAAATAATATATATTTAACACTTTAGCCTGTTTAGAAATGTCAAAATTCGCCGCGCTTTTAGTTTCAGAACGACCGACGACTGCTGCCGATTTCGCAAATGGCGCAATTCAGACGTCAGCAAAAAGCTGTGCTTGTTAACGTTCGATGGCTTTGAAGCAAGTATGCCGTCCTGAGCCAGAAAACAGAAAAAGACTAAATTTGTGCAATGTTAAAGCTGTGCTATTTTACGATGCTGACGGCCGTGTAAATTTGGAGCGAGGAAGTTTACAGGGACGGTGCACAGGTCACGAAGCCGGTTTGCTATTGGCTGGACATTCATACATAATGAAGCACACCCTGGGCTAAAAGCCGAGGTCACCAGTCTGGACACTGCGAGAGTAAATAAACGGTGCTTTTAGTTAAGACCACCAAATAAATGCGCGTTAGTGCACTGATGCTGTACGCCTCCCCAACCAGTGAGCGCATAATCCTTATTCCCCGAAACATTCCGGGGAAAATTCAGCACGGAAAAATTTTGTGCGTTATGGATACTGCGAATGTTTACTGCCGACCAAACAGAGAGCGGATGGAGCTTCAGTCAAAACCTGTTCGATTTTCTGCGTGGATTTATGAACAGGTATTAAAGAAGGGATTTATCACAACGCCCCAGCCGGAGCAGCAGCTTGAAATGCTCTTAACATAATAATTTCTTGGTTTGAAAAGTAATGCCAACTGCTTTTTCAAGCGCCTAAAATTCATGGCATGTCTATCGGCTACTTTCAGTGGAAGAAAATGAAAAGGCGTGTAGTATAAAATTCAGAACTATCAACAAAGCCTTCTTTACAAAATTGCACGAACGAATATGGTAAAAGATTTTATCCCAATGACGATGTATGCCCCGCCATCAGAGTGCATGTTGCGTGTTTGCTTGTATAAAGAAAAGAAAATGGCAACTAAGTACACCAAGTGGGAGCCCTTAATAATGACAATGTTTAGAAATAACTTTCATGTATCTTTATTGGAATAGGATTAATCCAATCAATTCAGACCACCATCGTCCAGACAAAACTTAGCGACAAAGTACAAGAATTCTCCGCTTCTCCATGCGCATCCATTTCTGGTTGGAGGGTACTCGTTAATTCAGTTGTAACATATTCCTGGCCTACATGTACTCCGGGTACTATTCAGCGTTCCGGCTGTTCCCCAGCACGTCAGAGTCACCTGCTGACGAAAGTGACCTGCTTCTCGCCGCAGTTTCTGCGCGACGCGACTGCTTGGCAAGCGCTCAACACGACCCCTCGGGATACCTAAAATCTGCCTAAAATACCACAGACTTTATTGTGCACTACCAGCTGGGAGGAGCTGTGCGCTTGCGAGGTTTTGCCGGAAGCACTGCAGCCCGCACAAAAATCGCTCCACAAGCAGAGATTTTGAAGTAACACAGTGTCACGAGCGTAATCCTTAAGCCTTCGGCACAGGTGGGATTTCGCTCGCCATCTGTCGCCTCCATCCATGACCGGAATCGGTTGTAAACATCCGGCGTCACCGTGATCGGCTAGGGGGCTGGACTAAGGTAAGCTGCATGTAAATGCTTCTTTAGTCTCGATGGACTGCTGGGGATTGACAGCACAATGACGAGTGAAGTTCTTTTGTCATCACGCACTAACTTAAAAAAGTTTACATGATGGTGCTGTAAACAGACACTGGGAGCGTATTTGACGGTAGTTCTTTGTGTACGCCTAATTGCGTATTTGGGCACTGTTTTTCCAGGAGTCAGGGAACATTGAAAATCTGAATGTTGAAATATTCAAAAGTTTTGTATCGTAAACTGAATATTTTTCTAGGCGGGTTACTAAAGAAATCGAATATCGGACGTTAAAAATTGTTGTCTAAAATCGAATATTCTAACAAGCTGACGGTTTTTGAAAAACGCCTTATTTAAATAAAGAGCGCCGCAGTTTCCCTCGACGATTGTTTAGAAAAAATGAGTCCAATCCTACGTTTCCCAATATTCTGTATAGATCGATCTGAGCATTGTGAAATGTTCAGCACCTTTACCCGGTCCATTCGAGTGCCATCTTTAATAAAACTCATACACGACTTCCCAGACTGGACACCATGGCGCAGTTGAGGGAAGTTTTGCGCACTGTATCTTTATGCCCGACCTTGGTCGGACGCTGTGTATGGCTCAGAGTAGCTTTCGCTGCCTTTTGGTTTATTTACGGCCGTCATGACTAGCAAATGGCAACTTTCCTACACGCATGAAATGGTAGTAATATATTTAGATTTGGTTCTACCCTATTGGATTACGTTTCTAATTGCACCATTAAGCGACAGCTTATACAGCTCGTTCGGCCCAAAAGCCGTCGGCGTAGTACAGCAGTAGTAGTCGGCGCTGCGTGTCGCAAATAATCGGGGGCTGCGTAACTGAAATCATTGTAAGTAATAAACTGATGAAATAAATATATACATGAATATATATATGGTTGGTTGGTTTGTGGGGTTTAACGTCCCAAAGCGACTCAGGCTATGAGAGACGCCGTAGTGGAGGACTCCGGAGATTTCGATCACCTGGGGTTCTTTAACGTGCACGGACAACGCACAGCACACGGGCGCCTTGCTTTTCGCCTCCACCGAAAAGCGGCCGCCGAGGCCGGGATTCGATCCCGCGTCCTTGGGAACAGTAGTCGCGCGCCGTAACCACTGCGCCACCCCGGCGGGGTGAAAAAAAAAATAATATATATATATATATATATATATATATATATATATATATATATATATATATATATATATATATATATATATTATTTCGTTTGATATATATCGTCTTATATATATCGTCGTATATATATCGTCTTATATATATCGTCTTATATATATATATTATATATAAGTTCGTTTGAACGTCTAGCGCTGCCAGTAATTCGGGCACAGCAGGGTCGAATTGTCAGCCGCAGGGCACAGCTTCAAGCACTATATATATATATATATATATATATATATATATATATATATATATATATATATATATATATTGTAAGAATGGGGGGTTTATTCAGCAGATCAACAGGACTTGATCAGCAGGACTGAGCAGATCAGCGGCGAACACAGCGGCAGCGAACACAGTCAGATCCAGCACGCGCAGCGATCACGATGCCACTGACTGGCATGTTCCTTGCGCACTTCTTCCTCTTCACAATTACCCGCGGGACGAAGAGGAGACATCCTGGCGACTTACGGCGTGACCAAGACGGCAGAGTCGTAATAGGGTTTGAGGCGCTGGACGTGAACAATCTCGCGTCCGCGCCGGCGTAGATCATGGGACGGCGTAACAGGTTCCACCACATAATTAACCGGAGAGGTGCGCTCCAGAACACGGTATGGGCCATGGTACTTAGCAAGAAATTTTGAAGACAGTCCAGGGGCATTGGAAGGTATCCATAGCCACACAAGAGCGCCGGACGAGAAGTGCGGTGTCGAGTGTTGGCTGTCATGGTTGGATTTATGGCGGTACTGGGTGTTAGCCGTGAATGCGCGGGCGATTTGTCGACAGTCTTCCGCATGCTGGGCTGCTTGAGACGCAGGTGTATACTCTGATATGTCTGGCTGATACGGGAGTATGGTGTCGATTGTTGCAGAGGGGTGACGGCCGTAGAGGAGAAAAAAAGGAGAGAAGCCAGTAGTAGACTGCGTTGCGGTATTGTATGCGTACGTGACATACGGAAGGACGAGGTCCCAGTTTGAGTGGTTGGAGGAGACGTACATAGAGAGCATGTCGCCAAGGGTACGATTGAAACGCTCAGTGAGTCCATTAGTCTGGGGATGATAGGCGGAGGTGGTTCTATGAATAACGTTGCACTTGGTGAGCAAGGCTTTCACAACGTCACTCAGGAAAACGCGTTCTCTGTCGCTGAGCAGCTCTCGAGGTGCGCCGTGGCGAAGAACAAATCGCTGCAAAATGAAGGAAGCTACTTTTGACGCTGTGGCAGATGGAAGTGCGGCGGTTTCTGCATACCTCGTCAGATGATCAACGGCTACGATAGCCCAGCGGTTGCCGGCCGCAGTGTAGGGAAGCGGCCCGTACAAATCAATGCCAACGCGGTCGAAAGGACGTGGTGGGCTGGGTAACGGCAGCAACTCTCCAGCAGAACGTTGAGGAGATGGCTTGCGACGTTGACAGGTGAGGCATGAGCGAACGTACTTGAGTACAAAGGTGTACATACCCCGCCAGTAATAACGCAGCCGGAGACGAGTGTATGTCTTGAAGACGCCCGCGTGACCGGATTGTGGGTCAGCGTGGAAATAGTCACAAATTTGCGAACGTAGCTGCCGGGGAATAACTAGCAACCACTTGCGGCCATCTGCGCAGTAGTTGCGGCGGTAGAGGAGGTTATCACGAATGGCGAAGTGGGAAGCATTGCGGCGGAGAGCACGCGATGGAGAAGCAGCTGTAGGATTGGAGATAAAATCGATGATAGAGTTTATCCAAGGATCTTGCCGCTGCGCTGACGGCATGTCATTGATGTGAAGCGATGGCGGGGAATCGTCGGAAGGGGACAGGCTCGCGACCTCAGCTGTAAGGGGGCAGCGGGAAAGTGCATCGGCGTCCTGATGTTTGCGGCCAGAGCGGTAAACAACGCGGACATCATATTCCTGAAGGCGAAGAGCCCATCTTGCCAGTCTGCCGGACGGGTCTTTCAGTGAGGAAAGCCAGCAAAGCGCATGGTGGTCCGTCACTACGTCAAAAGGGGCGACCATAGAGGTAAGGGCGGAATTTAGTGAGAGCCCAAATAATCGCTAAGCATTCTTTTTCAGTAACAGAGTAATTGGATTCAGCCTTCGTGAGTGTACGGCTAGCATAGGCGACCACGTATTCAGTATAACCTGCTTTGCGCTGAGCGAGCACAGCGCCGAGACCAATACCACTGGCGTCTGTGTGGACCTCAGTAGGCGCTGTGGGATCGAAGTGACGTAGGACAGGCGGTGTCGTGAGGATGTGTCGTAAAGCATTGAAGGCATCGTCGCACGCTGGTGACCACGACGAAAGGTCGGAACTGCCGGACAGAAGTTCTGTCAAGGGAGCAGCAATGGAAGCAAAATTCCTAATAAAGCGGCGAAAGTAAGAGCACAGCCCGAGGAAGCTACGTAGATCTTTGATGGAAGTCGGTTTGGGAAAGGCTGTTACGGCAAGAAGTTTGGCAGGGTCTGGAGATACACCTTCTTTGGAAACAACGTGGCCGAGAATGGTGAGCTGGCGGGCGGCAAAACGACATTTTTTCAAATTCAGCTGCAGTCCGGCATCAGATAGGCAGGTCAAAACGTGCTTCAGACGGTAGAGGTGTGTGTCAAAGTCACGAGAAAACACGAAAATGTCATCGAGGTAGCAGAGGCATGTCTTCCACTTTAGGCCACGCAAAATGGTGTCCATCATCCGCTCAAATGTTGCCGGAGCATTACAAAGGCCAAACGGCATAACTGTGAATTCGTACAAGCCGTCAGGAGTTACAAAGGCAGTTTTGGGGCGATCAGCCGCTTCCAAGGGGACTTGCCAGTACCCGGAACGTAAATCTAGGGAAGAAAAGAGTTCGGCGCCTTGCAAACAATCGAGAGCGTCGTCGATGCGTGGGAGAGGATAAATGTCCTTTCGCGTAATCTTATTAAGGCGGCGATAATCGACACAGAAGCGGATAGAACCGTCTTTCTTTTTTACAAGGACAACAGGTGAGGCCCAAGGGCTGCTTGAGGGCTGAATCACGCCATTCTGGATCATTAGGTCGACTTGCTCTTCAATAGCCTGGCGTTCGGTTGCAGACACACGGTAGGGGCGCTGTCGTAGTGGTGCGTGGGTGCCGGTGTCGATGCGATGAGTGACTGTAGAAGTTTGACCCAAAGAACTTTGATGAGAGTCGAAGGAAGAGCGAAAGTGATGTAGTAGGTTCAAAAGCTGAGTGCGCTGCTCTGGAGGAAGATCGGCATCGATGGAACGGAGGAACAAGTCTGTAGAGGGGGGAGCGGGCGCAGCTGAAGGGGGGCTGAGCGCAGTCACGGCAGAGTGCGGCGCGTCGTCAGGTTCTTCAGAGATCAGAAGAGATGCGATTGGCTGGATACTTCCGAGGCATTCACCATGGCGCAAAGCAGTAGGGGAGTTAAATGGGTTAGAGACCCATAACATGGAAAGGCCAGCGGAAATAGCGAGCACTGCGTAGGGCAATGGAAGACACTTGCGGCGCAGGAAAGTATGGGCTGGTGAGAAGAGAACGGTGTCATCGCTAATAGATGCACAAGCGACACGAACAAGCACTGAAGAGCAGAGAGGAAGGTCGATATCTTCGGCGACGAGGGCTTTAGCACCGGAATTTGATTGATCAGCGTCTGGTAAGGCATCGGGCACAGTCGAGAACCCCACTTCAGCTCGAGCACAATCGATAATAGCAGCATGACGCGACAGGAAATCCCAGCCTAAAATTACAGCGTGCGAGCAACTTGGCAGCACGACGAACTCAATCGTATAAAGGGAATTCTGGATAACTACTCGAGCGGTGCACGCCGCTAAAGGCTTGATATGCTGAGCGCTGGCCGTTCGCAACGAAAGTCCCGCAATTGGCGTCTTCACTTTCTTTAAAGTGCGACATAGTTTTGCGTCCATAACCGAAATAGCAGCACCAGTGTCAATTAGAGCCATGACAGCAACACCCTCGACGAAAAACTTCAATTAGGTTTGTCGGCGACAGATGAGGACTTGGGAAGTTCGACTGGGTCGCAGTTCTCGCCTCAGGAACTGCGGCCTCTAGTTTTCCTCATGTGAAGCGTTCTGTCGACGTCGCATCGGGGAGATAGAGCGGCGTCGCGGCGACGGTGAACGGCGGTCGGATGGGGCTGAGCGGTCTGGGGAGAACTGAGGGCGGGCTGGAGGCTCAGTAGGCGCAGAATACTGAGGCGTCGGAGACCAGTATGCAGAACCATGAGTAGGTGGTGCCGACACCGGGAGACAGTTGCGGCAATAACGAGAAATGTGTCCAGCAAGCCCGCAAGTATAACAAATTGGCCGGTTATCCGTGGTGCGCCAGGGATTACGTGGTCTTGGAGCCGGTCGCATAAACTGCGCAGGTTCTCGCGCAGGCGCAGGAGGCGGCTGAACGTAGGCAGGTGGCGATGGAGCATATGTAGGTGGCGGTCGGGCCGCAACAGCCGCATATGTTAACGGCGCTGTAACAGGCATGGGTTGAGGGGCTGGAGGAAGAGATTCAGCTACTTGTTCTTGAATAACGTGGCGTAAACTGGGAGCTAGGTGCGAGGAAGGCTCTTGATGGCAGGATATAAGGGAGAGCTGTCGAGCAACTTCTTCCCGAATGAAGCTCTTAATTTGTGACAGGAGCGCAGAATGTTCGCCTGCATCTGTCAGGCCAGCAAGGGACTCAGAGTGCATGGTGTTCGCGCGCGTTATGGCCCTTTGTTTCCGCAGTTCATCATAACTTTGGCACAGTGTGACCACTTCCGCGACGGTGCGGATATCTCGAGCTGACAGCATCTGAAAGGCATCGTCATCGATGCCTTGCAGAATGTGCTTGATCTTCTCGGCCTCTGACATGTGTGGGTTAACGCGCTTGCACAAGTCGACGACGTCCTCGATATAGCTCGTGAAATTTTCGCCAACTTGCTGAGACCGCGTACGCAAGCGCTGTTCAGCGCGGAGTTTCCTCACAGCTGGTCTGCCGAAAACTTCAGAGAAGCTGGCTTTAAACGCGGACCATGATGGAATGTCCGCTTCATGGTTTCGAAACCATAGGTTTGCTACGCCGGTGAGATAGAAAATGACGTTGCTTAACTTTGTTTCCGCGTCCCATTTGTTGTAAACGCTCACTCGTTCATAGGATGTGAGCCAGTCCTCGACATCGTGGTCGTCAGTGCCGCTGAAGATGGCGGGGTCTCGCTGGCGGAGGGAGCCGGCACAGATGATGGCCGAGCCAACTTGTACAGCTTGGTGGTTGACGTCCTCAGGCATCGCAGGAGGTGGTAATGTACGGCTGCGGAGTTCCAGGGCGAGAGGATAGATCTTGACCGGCAGCTCCACCAAATGTAAGAATGGGGGGTTTATCCAGCAGATCAACAGGACTTGATCAGCAGGACTGAGCAGATCAGCGGCGAACACAGCGGCAGCGAACACAGTCAGATCCAGCACGCGCAGCGATCACGATGCCACTGACTGGCATGTTCCTTGTGCACTTCTTCCTCTTCACAATATATACAGATAATTGTAAGGGAAATGAGGGGCTCGTTGTTACAGAGTCTAAGGAGCTGACAGTGTACGAGTCCAAGGCAAATGTTACGTTTTTTTTGTATGTTTGTTGCAGATGTGTCTTCCAGCTATGTCGGAGGCGTGTAGGTTAAAAAAGGCACATAATGTTAAATCGTAATACCTGTGTCTGGACAATTTATGAGCTTGAAGAGTACTTGCAGTTCGTTAATATTAAATTCAGCTAAAGACGGTACAAGTATCTATGAAAGGAGAAATGATAAGAGAAATGTTAAAGCGAAAACAGGAGCGTGAAGCGTGGACAATCTATAGTTGGCGGTATTCTAGCGCAAGTAATGATCATCATCATCATCATCATCATCATCATCATCAACATCAGGACGATACGCGCTGTACGGCGAAGACCTCTTCAATTTTCTTCCAATTAACCCAGTCCTGTGCTAGCGGCATCCATGTGACACCTGCGAACTTCTTAACCTTCTCCGCCCACCTGATTTTCTGCCTGCTCCTGTTACGCTTTCCTTCGCTTCGGAGCCAATTTGTTACCCTTTTTGACTATCGGTTATCCTCTCTTCACACTACATGCCCTGCCCATGCCCATCTCCTTTGTGTAATATGGCCGTCAAGAAAGCAGAAATAATTTGAAGTTCAGCTTTGTAAAGTTTTAATTGTGAGCCATGTGCGGGATGCTGCAAGATTCTGTTAAAAAAATAATGAAGGGAATGGTGCACTCTTCCCAGGTGAAGCAAAATCCTTTTATTGTTTCTCCTGCTTTCACCGCTCTGATGCATATAAGCTTGTCTTCATCCGAACAAGTGCGTCTTCAACGTCGCTAGCACAGAGGTTCTAGGCCGTTTTGTCACTCCACGAGATGTCCAGTATCGCTACAGAAAAGCGAAGGCAATTCAACATCCCCCCCCTCCCCCCTCCATCCTCTTGTTCCTTAAAAAGTGTGCTGATTGATTTTTGGCAGACCCTTTGGCTACCAAAAAGATCCGGCTGTGCCACTTAAATAAACTGACGACGCTGCAGCTTCATTCGCTGTTGCCAAGAGGGCAATCGCGGAAACCACCTTGCTCATATATCCTGTTTTTGACGTTATACTGCGTCTCGTCATTGATGCGTCCATCACTGCAGTCGGCGCAGTTTCCGGGCAGCACATCTTTTGCTGGCAGCCTCTCGGTTTTTTTCACAAAAGCTGAAGCCACCTAGAGCTAAATACAACACCTTCGGTTGAGAACTCCCCGTGGTTACCTCACTTTCAAGCATTTTTGTCCCGTCCTGGTGACCGTAAGACCATAAGCCCTTTCAAACGGAATCACAGCACCTACACTAAACGCGAGATTTGCCAACTGCGCTTTATCTCAGAGTTTAAAATTGACCTCCTAAGCGTCGATCGGCTCGAAATTGCGGCTCCTGATACGCTTTCTCATGTCGATGCCATGGCGTCTGAACTACCAGCAGACATGAGGGAGCTTTAGCAGATGAATAGCGCCTCAATCCAGAGCTCCACAGCCTTTTCTCGATGTCCACGTCTATGTCCTTCGCGTAATGTCTGCTGCCATTTCTCTACCCATCGATTATGTTCGAGACATCAACTGGTGTTCCGCACCCCTACGTGCCTTTAGCTTTCCCTCGTGCCATTTTTGACGAACTGCACAACATGCGCCACCCTGGTATTCGTGCGTCACAGAAGCTGATCACATCTCAATTTCTTTGGCGAAGCATCAATACCGATGTCTGCCGTTAGGCGTGGATCTGCCTTCAATGTCAGCACGTCAAAGTTCACCGCTGTTCAGCCATGCCTGCCTCTCCTTTGCGGCCTCCAGAAGTGAGGTATTCCCACGTCCGCCATATACCTTGTTGCACCCCTGCCGTCATCAGGTGGGGCCTCTTGCCTGCTGACATGTCTAGTCAATTTCACCCACCGGCCTGAGGCATTGCTCATTGCTGACACTACTGCAGCGACAGCTGCTACGGCCTTCGTGGCCGGCTGGGTGTCTCGTTTTCTGCTGTTAGTCTTTCGTCAGCAACGACCGCTGTCGCCAGTTTCAGTCTGACCTGTTCATTGCTTTGCTTGCATAGTGGGCCCCTGTCACACCCATAAGACCGCCTACTAGCCTTCGGCAGGTGACACGGTAGAAAGTCTTCATCCTCAATAGAATGCTGTCCTTACCACTTATCAGCCAAGGAAATGTGGGTTCGACAACCTTCTTCCCGTCCTTCTGGACATCCGCTCAGCGCCGAAGGCTGACCCAGGCTGATTTCATGCAAATCCTTGATGCTTCCTTACCTCCGGTACCTGCGCAACACATTTCGACACATTAGTCCGGCCATCCCTGCTGACCGTCACCCTCAGTCCGTGTTTGTCAGCCAGGATCTAAGCTGCTGCAGCCATGTTTTCGACCACCGTGACCACCTCTGTTCTATCCTAACACCAGGTTACGCTGTACCGTTACGCTTGCTCCATCATGCGACGAATACATTTATACGACGGTCGTGCAGACGTCGTATCTGTTAACAGACTACAAACTGCCTGTATTGTGGCTTCGTCTGTGCTCCCTCCCCAGTCACAGCCGCTTCGACTCTGCCACTTCCTTTCTCATATGCGGTCTCAATAAGACATAACTGCTGGGCAGATCCTGTGGCGCCCGTTCAAGGAAGGGGGGGGGGGTCTGTAGCGTCTCTCGTGCAGCGCTCTTGTCGCAAGCCACGGTACGGTACCGAACCAGGAAGAAGTTGGCACTGGTTGCCACAGCGTCAGGTGCGAAAATAAAAAAATAACGAAGGTTTAGCATAGTTAAACATGGTATTCAGCGAGAATTTCACAGCATGGTTACTCTTGGTAGAATCCTTTCGTAGCCCGATTTACCTGGCATCGGTACGACGCGCTAAGTGCCGCACCATCGCCATTGGCGTCCATGACTGGATCTGAGTCGAGGTGCGGTTGCTCCTCGTTCGCATACCCATCAATTGAGATCATGGTTTTTTGCATCACCCGTTGGTGCGACGTGACGTCATCTAGGGATTAATCACGTGCTCCACTCCTTCCACCCTCTCCTCAGCTTCAAATTTGAAAGGTAAACGGTCAAAGGCCAGCCAAACTTAAAGTGTTAAGGTCATGACCATGTGGTGAGACAACAAGGTGGTCCGAAAGATTGTACTTCAAGCGGTTGAATGCTTTGGCAAAAAGAAAGCGCAATATATTTTAGCCACACTGTCCTGTGGCTCTTGAAGGTAAATGGCTAGCCCATGCTAATATTGTGTGTTGGTTTATAGGACATAAAAGGCACAGTATCTGTCACAAAGTTTCTGTGGGCCCCTGAACTGCATAGCATCAGTTTGTCTTCCCGCTCCTTCAAGGTCAAATGAAGGTTAAGTTGAAGCCCACACAAAGACCGACTCTACCTAGCGAGAAAAATTTCGGACCGCAACGCTGTCGGAGCGAATTGTTCCTCGCCACAACTCCGACATGACTACCTTATATTGTGGTGGTTCTCAGGATGGCAAAAAATCTCAGTGGTCTTAGGATGCTGCTGCGGTTCATAATGCAAAACAAATGCAAAACAAGAAGTGCTCGCTCACTCGTTACATAATTGTGGTAGCCACCTTGGTTGTGCTACTCGCCTTGCGCACTTGGTTGAACCTTTGTGATTGTACACAGCCCTGCGATTTCTGAAAGATAAGTATATTACTTATTTGCGGACCTTGGTGTTATAGTTCTTAAATTTTAGTGGGAAACGAGAAATGTTCCCCATTATATGCAGTGTTGAAAGCCGCCAACTTGTATTTTCCTCTGATTCGTCTCAAAATGTACTATTTTCCTCCTCCCACAGTTTTTCACAGATTACTATGGAACACGTATTAAGGCCACGGGCGGGTATTTCGCGCCTAGCTATCTTCTGTCTCAGAGCCACACAGCGAACATGAAATGGTTCGCTAAGGGCTGACCGAGAGCTACAAGAAGCGCTGCGCGTGCTCATCTTCACACTTTATTGTGACCCCCCCTAAACGCAGGCCGAGCGTGACCGGTACCTTCCGGCGACGGGGATGGGCGCCACAGCGCTGGCGGCGTCGGTGATTGCCTTCTTCCTTCCGGAGACGGTGCACCTAGTTTTGCCGCATACTTTGGGTGACGGCGAGGGGCTTGCGAGGGATCTAGACCTCTGCTTCTGTCCTGTCACCATCGCGGACCTCCAACTCAAGAAACTGGGCGGCCACCGCAACGGCCACTGACTCACTTGCGCCAACGGACGCACAAGCAGCGAAATGGTGGAGATTACGCCACCAACAGAAGACAAGGCGGCGGACAGTGTGCCTCTCGATGCATCACTTAAAAGTCCGCCCAGCCTACTGAAAGATTGTCAATTGCCAATCATATCTGGCAGTGTAGCTTGCCTGGATACGTTAAACCCCTCTAATTCGAACGAGGCAGGTCATTCAGTCCATTATTCTTTGGTTAGGAGCATGCACACAGACGAAAGTTAGGAAATGACGGCCCATTTAGCGGGGTTAGGCGAAATGCGAATTATTTGCATAAGCTCTTCGGCTGTCACTTCAATTTCGAGTCTACAGACAGTGGATAGAATACAGTAGTAATTGACGATGTTATGCGGGCGAACGCGTCATATAGACACGAAGCGCTGCTTCAACCAAGCTGTGCAGACGTGCTTGTATAACCTAGAAGTACCGTGTCGAAATCGAGAGCCAAGGGTCCCGGTGAGGTTCATTCCTATCTCAAACGTGCTGCCCAGGTTGGAAGCTCCTGACGATTCGTCCAATGTCTCGTGGCGTCACACAAATCACCGACCAATCAGTGCCTGGCCTGGCAGCTGCTAACGGCATGCTCCTAAAAGAAACGAACAATCTTGATGAAATTTAAGAGGGTCAGAGGGATAGTTCTGAGCGCTCACGCAGAAACCATTAGCGCTGCTCGGGCTCACATCGTTGAACTATACGGCAAGCCGACGAACACAAAAAAGAATGGAGCATAGTGATAGCATGATTTCATGACTAGCTAGATGTACCAAGAGAGCTCTCCGCCGGCGCCACTGCCAGCTTCTTTGTCTTCGTCTTCTTTGTAAGAGTCGCGTCAACGAGTGATCGTCCAGACCGCGAGCAAGAAAGCATGATACGGACCGAGATGCAGGAGACGAGATGGGCGTAGCTGAATGGTTGCAGGTGGAATGCAGACGAAGCGAGCTTGTCGCCACGATGAGGGAGATGGGCGTGCGAGTAGGCCCACCGAGACTACAAAGCCAAATGTCAACGGCCGAAGCTATTAGATGTATCAAAAGGAATTGGCGAAGGGGCTGTTTTTCAACTAGGGCGTGTAAGTGGGGTCTCAGGTTCAGTGGGATGGTCTAGATCAGTGGTTTATAGCATTTATCGTGTCGTCGTGTCCTTTGGTTGATAGCTGCGGGAAGTATCGTGGAAGCTGCGGAAGAGTATCGTGGTTGGATATGGTTTGGCTGGTCGGGACAGTGTCGGTTGGTACGAACCAAGAGCATTCAACCAAATACCCTAGCGAACGTCAAATCCGAGGCCGGGACAATGAGGATCACCAGCGCGCCAATCAGATGTTTCGTGACTACAAGCAGACGCATACTCAACGATATGACGTATGACAATGCAATTATTTAATTACCATAGGCCTAGCGCCTCCGCCTGTGCATCTGCCCGCTTCTTCGTCTTCCTAGTCCGTGATAATATTGGTATTCAAGCTGCCGGGAAACGCAATTGACTTTGTTCCCTTTGTTTATCTGGACGACGACGACGTTAAAGATGATTCTGGGGAGGAGGAGGATAAAATATCTTTATTTATTTAGAGTTCGAGTTCCATGTACCCGACTGCGGACTGTCACTCTTCCTTCCATTTCATTTCATTCCACGGTAACCTCCCAACGGCCAGAACATCCTGAAGCAAGAGAACTATTTGCGGGATATTTTAATGTTATTCTGTGATATTTAGCGTGGACGCTTTTCAGTGCAATTGTTTGCTTTTCTTTGATATTTTAGCGTGTCAAGCCTTGTCAATTGCAACATGCAATAGTTTCGAAGGAAGTATATTTCTGATATAAATGCCACTTTTTTGTTACATATTCTGTTATACATGATGATTATTTATAGCCCGCACTCTGAGTTAAATTAGTTCACGGAACTCGCGCTTATGTCACATGCAAATGGATGCTCCATCTCAAAAGCAAACATTTTGCACAACATGAATATATTGAATTTGTTAAAGTTTGGGGAATTTCCCTCGTGGTTTTGGTATTCGTTATATAGGGAAATTCGTTTTTTTTTTTGCGCTGAAACTATCGAAACTGTGACGTCTATCACCTTGAAATGAAGCGAATTGCGACATCTGGCATCTTTATTGACCTAATGTGGCAATTTGGTCGGTAACACTGATGCTTTTAAATGCTTTCGTCATGTTCTGAGACTCATCGAAAGTTCTGATTCTCTAGCATTTCTCTCAGCTGAAGAAAGCGAGGCTCGCAGCACCGATGCTTAAAGGTCCACGGAAACGGCCCCCAAGAAACCACTGACAAACGTGTCCAGTGTGTAGAACACATCCTTTTGAGCATTAACGCAAAGTATAACTCCTTGGAACAGAGCCAGCGATTTATTATTAATTTTTTAAAACAGCGTTTTTTGAAATTCGCGGGCAGAGGAAATGTCGCTTGGCGGTGTCGCATGGAACTATTTCCTAATCCCGTGACGTCACGGGTCGGTTGACTGGCAAGGCTTGCTAGAAGCTGCCATTCGCTGCGGTCACTGCAACCATGACGTCACGAACACACTTCCGGTAGCTGCGAAAGTCGTCTGCTCGTACGCTGCTCGAACTCTGTGCGGGCTTTACAGCTCGCCGCCCTTATCGGTTAGGTGGCTATTGCCCATTAAGTGCAACAACCGAAGCGACGCAGGGATCGGCAGAACGAAGCTGCATTTACAAATATCTTATTTATATAACGTGGTTTCAGGAGTATCGGAGTGTCGTCCGACGAGGCGTCAATAGCACGGTCAAGCACCGCACGATGGCAGCACCTCCTCGACCGCCGTAAACACCGCCGCTGTGGCCCCTCCTCCCGCATGCCGTTCGCGAACGACACGGCGGTTCGTTAGCACCGATGTCCGAAATAAAGCGTGCTAAACTTTGTTGGCGTCTGGAATACTGAGCCGAATATCAAGTATGAAGCCCTCGTGAGGATCGCTGACCAGCAGCAAATTGCTGGTAAGAGCGATAGCCGTGATACAAGCTAGTTTCTGCTCAAGCCAGCTGCCGCTGGTGCATTTCGGCTGATCCGATCTGCTCGTACTAGCTCTGCGATTAATGCGTCGGCAGAGTTAATCCTATAATTATTTTACTATGGCAGGATAGGAATCACTATAAGGCAGTTTCATAAGTAGACGATTTACGACAGCGTTGATCATGTTCCAAAGCGTCGACCGCCGCGGCTTCGAAGCGAAACAATAGGCCTAGCGACGACTAGGGACGGTCACGCACGGCGCCGGCGTTCGCCGCACTCGCACGTTCCACCCCCGCGGTAATTGTGTAACGTACCTCAGCCTGCTCGCGGCATCCCGTGCTGCAAGCGTTGCAAACTCGTGTACTTTCATAGCTAAGGCCGCGTATTTTTTGGCGTTCTGCTCAGCAACAAGCCGTTCAAACGATACTGTAGGCACGACAAGGCTTCAGTACGCAGTCGCTGCGCTGTCGGCCGTAATCGAAGACGTCGGGCGGCACCATAATCTATACATCGATCTTTAAACGTGATACAGTGGGCAAATGAATAACTTTGTGAAGCAGACCCGCTCGTACGTTTCGCGCACTCGGGCGCCGACGAGTAGCTTCCGTCAACAGACGCCTTCATAACCTCGGTTAACGACGCAAACCGAGGTCGTCAAGCTCGGTTTGCGGTAACCGCGGTTAGTGGTGCAACCATGGTTTGGTCCGCCGTGTAACATAGGATAACCACGGGTTCGCGGTTACACTAACCGTCGCTGCGCGAACTGGCGAACTCCTCAGGCGTGTGCAAGCGAGGACGGGTTGGCGGAGTACGCCAGCGAGCGAGCGCGCGGCAACCGGAAGTTCGTCGAAGTGACGTATGTCTGGGCGGAGCTTTGAACTTGCTTGTATTCTTTGTTTTTTTTTATGGCTCCCTTCGGCGTACGAGTTGAGAGGGAAAATTGGAAGGGTCATTTTTAATCGCCGATATCTCTGTTGTTGCAGAAGCTAGATCGAAAATTTTTGCGGGAGAATGATGGGTGGTTCAATAACTATCAGCGTTATGGCGTTGTTTACCCTTCTTGGTGACCCCTTTCTGGGGACCTTTAACAAGCTCTGAGGGCCGGGGCCCCACTGAGACATTCGAAAGCGTCGAACCATCGCGAGGGCCCCAAGCTGATAGAACAGCGAGCAGCCGGAAGCCGTTTCTCTACACGCAACCAGATGAGCCGAAGCGCTTATGGTACTCGAAAGCCAGAAAGGAAGCTGACCATGTAGACAAGACAGTGTTTAAACGCCCGGGACATCAATAAGTTGAAAAACTGGGCTTCGTGGTGTTACATCTCTTGTAAAAAAAAAAGATACAAAAAACCTGGCGCGAAACAGGAAAGAGACTAGAACTAGCAGCTCTGTGTTTTCAGAATTGTCTCGAGTCCTGTATGTTTCACTCTGTTTGAAAGGCTGGATGCAATTATTTTTTATTCAGATACGATAAAAGCCTGAGCGTGCTATTGACAGACAGGTGACGCTGTGAAAAAAATTGCCGTGATTTATTTCCGGTTAAACATCGTGTATCGTGAGAGCTTGTACTCACGGTTACACGTAGTAAAGCTCTTTATTGTCGTAGCTTTTTTACATTCTGTTTGTCACCCAATTAGATAAGACGTATACAGCGATTACCCCAGAAACTGTTGCGGTAGCTAAAACTGCAGTGGTCACGCACGTCACTTTTGTTGCTACTGCGCATGTGGAACGCACACAGTGAGGCTGTGGAGTCGGCGGCGGCCGAGCGGCGCACTGTTTGTTCGGCAAAGCTAGGTTACGGAGTCAGAGGCGCGGCAGCGGGGGTGGTGCACCAGTTGCTCGGCGCATGCGCAGTAGCGGCTGCGCACAACGATCTTGGCTTTGCATGACGTAATGAAGCTTTTTCTTCAAAAGTAATTATCGACTTACCTGGCTAAGCGAAAGGCGATGCAGGTGCTCTTGTAGGCTTTCATATGCTGTAGCTTTGTTTAATTTGATAATGAACAGCAGCGACGGCTAGCGGTAAAACATTCGTTTTGCGTACAAAAGGACCGTGGTTCGAATCTCGATGCCGCGCAATGCACCGCCTGATTAAACTCCGCGGGTCGATGGAAATGTATGCAGAGAGAGGCCTGGGGTGTGGTCTGATTCCGGAGACTGCAACAGGATTTTGCCATCCTACGTAGTAATCGGCCAACACATTTTATATGGATACATTGAATAAACTTCAACCCTCTGTCCTTAGTGGCTGCGGACCAAATGATCACGGCGGTGGTCAGACCGCCGTCACAGTATAAGACCTGTGACGCAGTGTAGTGTTAAGAATCTCTGGTTCGATACAGGCGATGTGTGGGGCTGAAGACGACAGCGCTTAACGTTTGAGCCTTGGCAGTAGAGATAGACTTGCAGTTTCGTTCGATGAGCTAGAAAACATAAACTACGATGCCAAAGGGCTTGGTCAAGATGGGAGCGTGAATGAAGCATATACATTGCCAAAGCGCGCGCACATACTATCATAATCTTGGTTTAGCGGAGAGATGAGAACTAGGTGCGTGATTCGTGGTCAATAAGCATATAGATGGTAACATGTAGCATTATCGAGATGGTGACCGGCAAAACAGAAAGTGGTACAGCCCTACGCTCCATCCTCTATACGACCAGGTAGTAGTAAACTTAGATCACGATGTAGAGTCAGCAATGGGTAAAGTCAAAAACAAAAAATTAGAAGGGTTCAATGCTGCTGCGCTGAATCGGAGCCGTGGCAGTAGGGATATACTCGCAGTTTCGTTCGATGAGCTAGAAAACATAAACTACGATGCCAAAGGGCTTGGTCAAGATGGGAGCGTGAATGAAGCATATACATTGCCAAAGCGCGCGCACATACTATCATAATCTTGGTTTCGCGGAGAGATGAGAACTAGGTGCGTGATTCGTGGTCAATAAGCATATAGATGGTAACATGTAGCATTATCGAGATGGTGACCGGCATCACAACTAGACCTAATAAGAGGTATAAACAGAAAGTGGTACAGCCCTACGCTCCATCCTCTATACGACTAGGTAGTAGTAAACTTAGATCACGATGTAGACTCAGCAATGGGTAAAATCAAAAACAAAAAATTAGAAGGGTTCAATGCTGCTGCGCTGAATCGAATATAGAGCGAAAGCATTAGATGCAAGTGACCGAGCGTTCTTCTTCTTCTTCTTCTTCTTCTTCTTCTTCTTCTTCTTCTTCTTCTTCTTCTTCTTCTTCTTCTTCTTCTTCTTCTTCTTATTCTTATTCTTATTCTTATTCTCCTTCTTATTCTTATTCTCCTTCTTATTCTTATTCTCCTTCTTATTCTTATTCTCCTTCTTATTCTTCTTCTTATTCTTCTTATTCTTCTTCTTCTTCTTCTTCTTCTTCTTCTTCTTCTTCTTCTTCTTCTTCTTCTTCTTCTTCTTCTTCTTCTTCTTCTTCTTCTTCTTCTTCTTCTTCTTCTTCTTCTTCTTCTTCTTCTTCTTCTTCTTCTTCTTCTTCTTCTTCTTCTTCTTCTTCTTCTTCTTCTTCTTCTTCTTTGTCGCCTTCGTCGTCGTCGTTGTTGTTGTTCAAATACCATATGGCACATGCGCACAGAAAAGGGATCAGTCAAGAATTGGGTAGCAAAGAAAGATTTTGAAGTATACTTTCATGTAATAAATAATGTAATACTTTCATGTCGTTATCTTCTTCGTCGTCGTCTTTTTCGTACTCTTCTTCGTTTTCTTCTTAGTCGTCTTCTCATCGTCGAGGAGCAGGGTGGTCCACAGGCCACGCGACGAGCGGTTAGACCTGGCGTAGTATTGGCGCAGTAAGATAGGGGCGAAACTTCATAGTGGCCCACACGACCTCTAGGCATTCCTTTTCCGAGGTAGAGTAGTTCGTTTCGGCACGAGAGAGAGACAGTGCAGCTAGCATAAGCTATTATTCGTTCAATCCCGTCTTGATGCTGAACAAGAACCACGCCAAGACCGATACTACTGGCTTCAGTGTGCACCTCAGTGTCAGCCGCTTCATCGAAGTGCGTCAGAACAGGGAATGTTTGAAGGCGCTCGCGAAGCAAAGAGAAGGCCGTCTGCTGCTCAGAGTTCCACACAAAGGAGGTGTCCTTCCTTGTGTGGTGCGTGAGAGGTTCCGCAATCTGAGAAAAGTCCTAAATGAACCGCCGATAATATGCGCACAGGCCGAGAAAGCGCTGAACAGCCCTCTTGTTAGCTGGAACGGGAAACCGTGCGACGGTAGCAGTCTTATCGGGATCCGGGCGCACCCCATCAGCGCTCACAGCATGGCCAATGAACTTGAGTTCTGTATACCCGAAGTGGCATTTCCGGGGCTTCAGCGTGAGATCAGCAGGACGGAGGGCTTTCAGGACAGCTCGAAGGCGTTCGAGGTGTTGGTCAAATGTTTCAGAAAAAACAACTACGTCGTCCAAGTACACAAGACAGATCTGCCAATTGAGGCCAGTGAGGACGGTGTCCATCATCCTTTGGAATGTAGCTGGGGCAGAGCACAATCCAAATGGGAGTACTTTGAATTCATATAGGCCATCTGGAGTGACAAATGCGTTTTTTTTCTCGGTCTCTTTCGTCCACTTCGATTTGCCAATAGCCGCTTTTCAAATCAATAGATGAAAAATACTTAGCACGTCGCAATATGTCCAGTGAGTCATCGATGCGCGGCAACGGGTATACTTCGTCACATTATTCAATTTTCAGTAGTCGACGCAAAATCGGATAGTGCCGTCCTTCTTGACCAGGACGACTGGCGAAGACCACGGACTTTGTGAAGGCTGCACAACACCATCATTCAGCATCTCCTGAACTTGCGTCTGGATCACTTCCCGTTCTTTGGCAGACACACAATAAGACTGTTGTCGTATGGGGCAAGCGTTGTCATAAGTAATGATGCGATGTTGTGTGATGGGCGTTTGATGAATCCTCGAGGAAGAAGCAAAGCAGTGCTTGAAGTCCAGCAACGGTTGCTCTAAGGCCCACCGTTTCTCCTTCGGCAAGTAGCAGTTAATGTCGATGTTGTCAATAGATGGTTCATTAGTTTCGACTGCCGTCGATGCAAAACAGACCGGATCGTGAGAAACAGGGTCAGCTAAAGCGATAGCACTTCCCGGAAACAAGTGCCGATGCTCATTAGAAAAATTTTTGACAAGGAGTGCAGCCCGGCCATTGTGAAGCGACAATAAACTTCGAGCAGCGCTGATGTCTTGAGCAAGCAGCAGTGAATGGTTAGCCTCCGCTACAGCATCGGCGGCACGGAAATCGTCACAGGTAACTTCCACAAGAACACTGCTTCGCGGTGGCAGCGAGACGCTCTCGGCAGAAACGCGAAGTGTGGCATTGCGAGGACTGCTACTATCTTGTTCGGCAGATTGTCCCATCAAAAATGTGCCGAGTCTATTTCGCAGGTCGATAGCTGCTCCGTACTCTCGCAGAAAGACAATACCGAGGATAAGGTCACGGGAGCAGACACTCAGAACGACGCAACTAACGACGAACGTACATCCGTTAATCTGAATGCGAGCCGTGCACATCCTCTTTCGAGCAACTATATTACCGCCGGCGGTTCGAAGGTACACACCTGGCTAAGCAGTGAGCACTTTCCTCAAAACAGTCGCCATGCGGCCACTCAAAATCGAATAACCAGCACAAGTGTTCACTAATGCATTGACTGTAGTACGACCGTCTAAAATAACCGGAATGTCCAGAGAGACGCTTTTGGATTCCCTAGGCGACGGTACCAGCAGCTTTCGGTCGGATCGAAGCGGCAACGACGGGAGGCCTTCAATGCAGCGACTACGAGTGGTCTCACCACAGAAGGTCGCTGTTTTCAGTTTTCCCGACGAGGGCTAGACGATTGGCCTTGCTCCTCTCGCGAGGAACCGTGGGTGGAGGTCAAAGAGCGCCTTGGTGAAGGGGAGCGGGATTGACGCTGCGAAAGAGATGAGGAACGCTGCTCTGCCAGGTACTCTTCAATAACTCGGGGTCGTTGACCAAACCGGGGAGGAGGCGAGTCGATGGAGAAGCCGTGAAGACCGAGGCGTTGATACGGACAATCCACGGTAGAGATGGCCTGGTTCACCGCAGTGGAAGCAGAGCGGACGGCGGTAAGGCGTGCGCCAAATGTCGGCTTGGCGTAGGGGCAGGGGACGATCGTCAAAATATTGCACTGGCTGAACCGGGGGCAGCGGAACTGTAGGCGGCGCTAGAATGGGCGGCGGTGAAGGGGGAGCCTGACTCTGCAGAACTTCCGCATATGTGGGTCGGGTGTCGGCTCCCGACAGCAATGGCGGGCTTGTAACTACAGACGAAAGAGGGCTCTTGAGCGCCTTTCGCACCTCCTCCCACACTATAGCGGAAACGGAAGCTGGCGATGGCTGTAGAGGGTTGCAGAACTTGCTCAGTTCTTCGCGCACGACGCTGCGAATCAGTTCGCGCAAAACATCAGGATGCCGCTCTGGAGATGCAAATGATTCCGCGATTGTGCCAGTAAGGAAAGGTCGGTCATATGTCACAGGACGTTGTTGTAGCACCCTTTTCATTGTGGTAGCCTCAGGAAGGAATCCGTTGACAGTCGACGGTGCGATGCGCACAAGGCCTGCGATCAACTGCTTTTTCACACCCCGCATCAAGTGCCTGACCTTTTTGTCCTCAGGTATGGTGGGATCAACTCGCCTGAAGAGGCGCGTCATGTACTCGACGTACGCTTGGACACTCTCATTCGGCATCTGGAAGCGAGAGTGAAGGGCACGTTCTGCATGTTCGCGATGATCCGCGCTGGTGTAAGCCTCGAGCAGTCGACGACGGAATTCCCGCCACGATGTAAAAACTTGCTCTCGGATCTCGAACCAGGTACGGGCACCATCCTCAAGGCTGAAGTAGACGTTCCTTAGTTTGGCAGCATCGTCCCACTGGTTAAAAGCAGCGACAAGTTCAAACTGAAGGAACCAGTCCTTCACATCCTCAAAGAGGTCCCCATGGAAAGACTTCGGTACTCGAGGGGCTAATGGCTGAAGCTCCGGAGACAGTCCCTGGAGCCGTCGACTGGAGCGATGCACCGGGGTGTACAATGGCACAGGGTTGGAGCGACGTGTTTCAGATGGAGACTCTTGCATAGGTGATCGTTTTACCCAGCAGCTCCACCAGAATGACACGTACACGGTGATTCGGGATACCAAGGAGGAGAGCCCAGACACAACGGCAGCAAGCAGCACAGATGATGATGATGATGATGATGATGATCTCAGACAAAATTGTACGTACCCACGGCGGGGGATTGGCCAGGGTGCACTGTGGATTGTAAATATATATGTTCAAGGACTGGAGTATTCAGATAAATACTGATGTTTAACTAGAATTTGGAAAAAATAAAAAGGAAAAGAAAATGTAATGAATTCATACCTAGCATAGGAATTTACTGCACAGACGCAAACGAGCAAGCGATACTTCGTCGTCCTTTCAACTTCGTCCTCCTCACTCCTCAGTCATGCGCCACCTGGCAACGCTAGGTGGCAATATGAACCTGACTGCTTTTCTTTCAATGACCTCGATTACGTCGATTTCCCAATGTTTACGAGGGTTCCTGACTGGAGATGCGTATTAAAGTACCGGACGAATTAAGACTATGTGCATTAATTGGTTAGTATCTTTTGGATCGTTAGATAATGCTCTCGAATTATCAAGCGCTTTTAGTGCTTCAATGCAAATGAAATTAATGTTTTGCCAAGGGCATGTTAACGACAAGAATAACGCCGATATACTTGTATGCGAAAGCCCTGACCAAGGACGGGTCATTGATAGCATCATTGAATAGTGAATGAGTTAACCTCATAGTAAATGACATCACTGCAGTTTTAGTACTTTTTTTAAATTTGCCACGTATCGCCTATTTGGGACGTGAATTAGCGAGGCAAGTCATTTATGCATATTAAGAATAATAAAGGGCCAGGCACCGAACCTCGAGAAACCCCAGATTGCCAGGAGAAGAATAAGTTGATTCTTGCCCTGACCAGTCTGAAAAAAAAAAAAAAAAGCTAGTCATCCAACTGATCAAGTGAGGGTTTCTTGTTTTAACGAAATTTAATTTCCATAACAGATTTTAATGTAGTACAGTGTCAAAAGCTATACAAAAATCTACAAATATCGTATCGACCTGTGTTCCGATATCAAGGGAACATGATGATCGTATACCTTCCTTGTCATTATCAGCAATAAGCATTTTAACCTGAGCATGATTACTTAACGGCATTGCAAGTCCGCTTTAACGAGTTTCAGGTGTAATCTATCCGTCCGTCCGTCGAGTCTAAGCTCTGTTAACGTGCTTTGATTGAATCAAACCGGAGGATTCCTTTCTGTAAATGCCAAAGAGAAGCTGGTAAATAAAATACAGGGTGTCCAAGTAAACTCTAGCCAAGAGTTAAAAAATAAAACAATTGAGTTAGACTATAGAAACCACTTGAATACAGCGGATAGCCGTGTGGCGCACCAAAGGCAATTTCTTATTTTGCAATTAACCAATTAGCGATTAAGATATTTTTTTCTAATTTTACAAAATATTGATTTTAGGGAATAAATGTGAGTCGCAAAATTGAAGAGCAGTTTCTGAAACCTCCATTCCATTTATTTCGGATAAATAGAGCCTCACGTGTATTTTTTTTTTCGAGCTTTAAAGACAGCCCGTGAAGTACAAAAAATATCACGTGACTAGCGCATCCGCGCGTCACGATTGAGGTGCTCTGAATAGGGGTTTGAGTGAAATTAGCTGCGACCGTGACTCTACGGCACAGCTCCGGCGATAAGCTGATATGCTGACGATGATTGCAGCGAGCGCGGCGAGCTCGCTACAGCTAGCTCCCGTCACGTGCGCCGACTGGCTGACGCGGGCGACGAAACGAACGCAGACATATCGGCCTGCCGCTGCAGGCCATGTAGCCACGGCAATGTTGATTTCGTTTCCCGTGTTTTTTTTTTTTTTTTTTCGCGTCACGTGCTTATTGTTCTCTTTTTTTTTTTGGTATTTCGCGGGCTTTCTTTAGAGCTTGGAAAAAAGATATACGTTAAGCTTTCTTTATCAGAAATAAATGGAATTGAGGTTTCAGAAAGTGCTCTTCAATTTTATATACCACTTTTGATGTCTAAAACAATAGGTAGTAAATTAGAAAAAAAAACAGTTACCAATCAGTTAATTACAAAATAAAAATGACTTGTGCTTCGCAAGACGATTGGCTGCTGTATGCAAGTGGTCTTCTTTACCAACCTCAAATGTTTTATTTCTTAACCCTTGGCTACAATTAGCTTGGATACCCCGTATATCGGCGGATAGATTCAGATGAGCGAAGCGAAGAGGCCTTAATGTTCCAGCCGAGCGACAGGTGTTATTTTTTGTCACAGTGCTAGTGACAGAACAACTGTGCAGATCTAGCAACAGCTGCACACATGAAACAACGGGCTGTTGTCGCTCCACTGCGGGCAGCTGACATGCTCTACATTCCCGGTTAGCCCTATAACTCTTATCGGCTGTTCGTCGGAGTTCGCTCTACTTTGCTGACAAAAAAAAAAAGAGAAAGGTAAAATGCTCATCTTTCTGAGTAGTCGACACGAGTTCGCGCCAGTGGGATATCTTGAGACGGCAGTATACTGCAGAACGGTTAGCGAGGATCTAGGAAACGGGTGACACAACGACAGCGGGCCTTCAAATGACAGATTGTGGATTGCAAGAACTGTACAGGAGTGAGTGCCAATTGGCGGCTCGCTGTCGGCGAGTGTTATTTGGGGTGACCTTAGAATGTGAGCGAATTCTTGTGATGACGTCGCATATGCGAGACGCTCCGGAAACCTGTGTGCGCTGTTACGACCAAGCATCCGCAATTGCGCGCTCTATTGTTCGCCTGTGGGCATGGATAAGTTTTGTGAATATGTGGTGATGGTCCAATGGCTCTAAGTGAGCCTGTTTCCAGGAATCCTGTTTTGTAAGCATGTTTTGCTTTGTGGACAACCTGCAAATGCCAAATTGACCCTGTCAAGAGAACGTCTGGAAAAACACAAAGAAACGTCCCCCTGAGGGAAATAGCAGGAAGTGCTTTCTTTCTTTTGTTCACCCTTCCAGTCGAGAAGTGCTATCCTCCAGTGATGAATGCCTCCTATCCAAAGGAGACGACAGAGTGACATGTCCGCTGACGTGCAGGACAAGAAAGGAGTATGACTCATACGGCCATTAAGTGATTTCCCGGGAATGCAGGAAAGATTTGCAATTGTCGAAAAGGGACAATGTTGGGAGCCCTATGCGGCGCCACGTGCACTCGGGTTTCTGAGAAGTAAAACCCCTTGTCAGAACCAGCCTGTGGTTTCTTTGCTGAAGAATAGAAATGTACCTCCTCTCCTCGCCGTTCCCAAGCTTTTCCCGCCAACAAGTGATCACGCCCAACGAATGAATGCCGGACCAGTCAGTGCTTCAGACCATCAGTGCAGTGATGTGTTCGATTGGATGCCGATACCTGAGGGGCGTGCCCTGGATTTGGTTGGTCAACATCTTCAGAGAGGGGCTGGACATAGGGGGGTTTTAAGGACGCTGCAGAGCACGAAATGTCGCTCTGGGCCCTGGGTAAACGGCTCATCCAGTCGCTTCTCGCTATGAACTCTTAACGCTTGCCATTTTGCTGATGTACCCTTCTTTTTCGTGTAAATAATCTTGTAAATAAGTTTCTCAAAGTGCCATTAAACCTGCTTGTACATATTTCACCAACTTCGAAGATTCAATCCTACTTCAACCCCGAGTCTCTGCACGCTACCAAGTGAAGGCCGGGTCGACGTAGCCCCAGCGTCACGACAACTGGTGACCAGCGTTGGGATCTGAATCTACAAGCCACAACATCTGATGACTGGAGGTGGGATCTGGATCTACAAGCTACAACATCTGGTGATTCGAGGTGGATCAGAATCTACAAGCCACAACATCTGGTGATCGGAGGTGGCATCTCAAGCAACAAGCAGGAGCAACAATCGGCCAACAAGAGAGCAGCTCGGAACATCGATCGCATGTGTGGGTGAGTGCTTGGCTTTTCTTCTGATGTGGACCAGGTTCTAGAACAGGGTTAGATTTTAGAACTGGTAAAAAGTGTTGAAACACCTTTAGGTTTGGTAGTTTGCACTGTTGTTTTGGAAGTAGCCGACACTCGGAGCGATCATGGACCTACAAAAGCTGCAGAAACCGGAACTGTTGCAATTGTGTGAGGAATTGGGAATTGATACAAGTGGTTTGGCACGAAAACCCTTGATTATAAAGGCAATCACGGATCTGGGAACCGATGATGAGGAGCTCAGTGAAGCATGGAACCTCATCGGTCAAAAAAAGGAGCAGCTCAGACAGCAGAAAGAGCGGGAAAAAGAGGAAAAGAGGCGTGAGCGTGAACTTGAGAGGGAAAAAGAGGAAAGGGAGCGCGAACGTGAGTGGGAAAAAGAGGAAAAGAAGCGTGAAAGAGAAGCAAAAAAGCTGGACCAAGAAATTGAGCTCCGGAAATTAGAACTAGAGTTGAGCAAGAGGTCGGGCAATTGTCCCCAGCTAGCGGTACCTCTTCTCAACAAGGAGGCAGATTTCAAGATGTCAAAGTACATGCAGCCATATGTGATATCAGGGGATATCGGTCTGTATCTGGCTAACTTTGAGCGAACCTGCGAAAAACTGTCCTTCCAGCGAGACACTTGGTCTCAGAGATTATTGACGGTTCTGCCCTGCGAGGCAGCGGAGGTTGTCGCGCGGCTAAGCAAGGAGGACGCGGACAACTACGAGAAGGTCAAAGCTTGCCTTCTGAGAAAGTATAGGCTTAGCGCCGAGGCGTTCAGACAACGTTTTCGGAAAGCTACTAAGTCCAGGGACGAGAGTTACCCTGAATTCCTGTACAATTTAAGAGTTAATTTGGGCGAGTGGCTAAAGAGCACAGATTCCTACAGTGATAGGGACGCTGTAGTCGAGCGAATTCTTTTGGAGCAGTTTTATAACTGCCTCCCAGAAAAAGAAAGAAATTGGTTACAGGACCGAGGCGAAATTAAGTCGGCAACTGAAGCTGCCGAACTTATTGAGGAGTATGCTTCGCGCCGACAATTCAGCAACCCAGCAGTGGATAGGCCCCGCAATCCCAAGTTCAGTGTGAAAAACCGTCAGGAAAAGCACTTTGCTAGAGTTGGAAACGAAGAAATGAAGGTTTCTTCAGGCAAACTCCCTAGAAAGGACGGCAGTGAGAAAAGTGGGGAAGTGACCAACGCGCAGAACACAAAGAACAAGCTTGAGGCTAGGAAGCCGCTCACATGCTTTAGGTGTAATGAGCAGGGTCACATTGCCGTCAACTGCCGGAAAGAAAAGATTGCTTTCTCGTATGTCAGGGACTGCGATGAAAATATGCAGCTTTTAGAACCCTACCTGCATGACCTAGTAGTCAACGGGAAGCCTTGCAAGGTACTGCGCGATTCGGCCGCAACGATGGATGTTGTCCATCCGGCGTATGTGTCGCCTTCCGACTATACAGGACAGTGTGCATGGATCCGACAGGTAGTTGAGGAACAGAGTGTGTGCTTGCCGATCGCGAACGTGGTCATCGAGGGCCCTTTCGGCGAATTAACAACCGAGGCTGCCGTTTCAGGAAAGCTTCCTAAGTGCTATCCGTATTTGTTCTCCAACAAATCGGACATGCTACTGCGAAAGAGGGGCATCCTTTTCGGAGACAGAGTTGTGCAAGCCTTAACACGTTCAAAGGCGCGAGAACTAGCTACACTGCTCATTCCAGAAAAATCCACAGCGGAGGAAACGGCAGTTAAAACAGTGGTAAATGCGGAAGATAGCAGGTCAGAAAACTTTGAGAGCGAGGCATCTCAGATATGTCAACTTGAAAGTGAGCTTGATGAGACGCGGAATGAGGACGTTCTTGAGAGTAACCTCTTGCCGCCAGTGTCTAGTAATCTCACGAGACTTTTAAGTGGAACCCGAGAGGACTTAGCTATAGAGCAAGCCAATGATCCCAATATACAGGAGATAAGGGAGCGCCACCGCGCCACTAAGACAGCAAACAATATTTCTTTCGAGATGAGAAAGGGAGTGCTGTATCGCTTATTCAAGGATAAGCGCGGAGTAGAGCGGGACCAATTAGTCGTTCCCCAAAAGTACCGCGGAGACTTACTGCGACTTTCCCATGGCAGCTCGTGGTCATGTCACCTTGGAATAAAGAAAACAAAGCAGAGGCTGTTGCAAGAATACTATTGGCCTGGATGTTTTAAGGACACGGAAAATTTTGTACGGTCATGCGACACGTGCCAGCGGGTTGGAAAGGCGCAAGATAAGTGGAAAGCTCCGATGGTGTTAGTACCAATCATTACCGAGCCGTTTCACCGGTTAGTAATAGATGTAGTTGGGCCACTTCCTGTGACAGAGTCAGGGTACCGTTATATCCTCACTATGTTATGCCCAGCCACAAAGTTTCCAGAGGCTGTTCCGCTGCGCGAGGTGACGTCCGAGAGTGTAGTGGATTCGCTGCTGTCAGTGTTTGCACGAGTTGGATTCCCTTCCGAGGTCCAAAGTGATCAGGGTAGCGTTTTCACGAGTGTCCTCACCACCTCATTTCTCGAGCGATGCGGCATTAAGGTAGTGCATAGCTCGATCCATCATCCGCAGAGCAACAGCGTAGAAAGATGGCACTCTGTTCTCAAACGAGTCCTGAGGGGACTGTGCTATGAAAACAAGCGCGAATGGGATACCTGCCTGCCTGCAGCGCTTTTCGCTTTGCGGTCAGTGCCGCACGAATCCACTGGATTTAGCCCAGCCGAGTTGGTGTACGGAAGGTCACTGCGCTCACCTTTGCGAATGGTGCGCGAAGCCTGGGAGGGGCGCGGAGAAGACCCAACAGTAGTAGAATTCATTCTGAACCTCTTGAATCGCTTACATAACACTAAGGAACTCGTTGAGGCCAGCATGAAGTCAGCCCAGGCTCGTTCCAAGGTGTACTATGATAAGACAGCCCGTCAAAGGACGTTTTGTATCGGGGACCAGGTGATGTTGCTGAGAAGTTCAAGGCAGAATAAGCTCGAAGTACAGTGGGAAGGACCTGCTAAAGTCGTTGCAGAGCTTTCTAACACTAACTACGCAGTGAAAATTCCCGGTAGGCGTAAAGAAGTGCGCATTTATCATTGCAATCTTATGAAGCCTTATGTGCAGAGGGAAGCCGTGGTAAATCTAACTTTAAACCTTCCCGAGGAGATGGGGGACAACTTGATTTGCCTCAGCGGAAAAGGAAGCAACGCTCAGGAGCTTCTCAAAAAGACGGAGCAGAGAGGAGAACTAAAGAAATCCCAGCTGTCCGATCTGGGCGAGATAATAACAGAGTTTGAGGCCTGCTTCGTAGACAGGCCAGGCAGAACTGATTTGACTGAGCACGATATTGAGCTGACTTCAGACGTGCCAGTGCGATCAAGGTGCTACCGATTCTCTCCAAGGCAAAGAGAAATTCTGGATAGGGAAGTAACTCGCATGCTGGAATTGGGAGTAATAAAACCCTCGGAAAGCGATTATGCTTCGCCTATGATCTTAGTAAAAGCTCCAGGTAAAGACCCTAGGCCTGTGGTAGATTACCGAAAGCTAAATTCTCTCACCAGGGATCAAGTGTATCCTATTCCGAATATTGAGGAGAGAGTAGAACAGGTCAGTAGAGCGGCATATGTGACTACGCTGGACCTTACTCGAGGATACTGGCAAGTACCGCTCACTGAACGCGCCAGCAGATACGCGGCTTTCGTCACTCCGACGGGCAGCTACCAGCCAACAATGATGAGTTTCGGGCTCAAAAATGCTCCATTTTGTTTTTCCCGACTCATGGATAGGGTTTTAAAGGGGTGTGAAACATTCGCAGTGCTTTACTTAGATGACATTGCGGTTTTTTCCGACTCATGGGCGGACCATATGGTACATCTAAGAGCTGTACTGAGCCTTTTGCGTCAAGCTGGACTAACCGTAAAGGCCGAGAAATGTTGCCTGGCAAGGGCGACCGTGGACTACTTGGGTCACAATGTAGGTCAAGGTTTCAGGAAACCCAGCGAGATTAAGATTTCTGCGGTAGCAGACTATCCGCGGCCGAGCACGAAGACGGAAATTCGAGCATTCCTAGGTCTGACTGGGTACTACAATCACTACATCCCTAACTATTCAGCTTTGGCCAGCCCTCTGACCGACGCTCTCCGCAAGACAGAACCGACAAATGTAGTCTGGGACGAACAAAAGGAAGCCTCCTTCGTAAACCTGAAGGCTGTGCTGATTAGCCGTCCGGTATTGCGAGCTCCAGACTATGGCCGAGAATTCACGGTCCAGTGTGATGCCAGTGATCGAGGGTTAGGTGCTGTTCTCTGCCAGAGAGATGACGACGGTAATGAGCACCCCGTGCTCTACCTGAGCAGAAAACTGAGTTCTAGAGAGAGGGCTTATTGCGCGTTAGAGAAAGAGTGCGCTTGCATTGTATGGGCCATTCAAAAATTGCAGTGCTATCTTGGAGGGGCCAAATTCACCGTAGAGACGGACCATTGTCCCCTGGCTTGGCTGCAAACTGCGACATCGAAGAACAGTCGCCTTCTTAGGTGGAGCTTGATTTTACAGCAGTACAATTTTGAAATAAGATACAAAAAGGGGAAGTTAAATGGGAATGCGGACGCGCTTAGCCGCTCTTTCTAAGCGGTCCGAGATGTTCCTCACCATGTATCGAAATTGATAATCAAGTTTTTTTTTTTCCGTGCGCTTGTATATGTGTGACTATGTAAAGCAGCACGTTTGGTTTTCTAGGAATACGTGGGTCCTGAACGTCTTGAGAGTGGGCTTTTCTCGAACAACAATGGCAGTTTTCTTTTGACCTGGTCTCTTCAGACGGGAGCCGAGTGCTTGCTTAGACATGTGGTTGAGTTTCAGACAGCTCGAGCAATTTGGCCTACAACAATCAAGACAACGCGACAAGCAACAGCGAGCTTCAAGCGTTCACGTGCAGGCCATTAAGTCGTCTCTTCATGCAGCAGCTGGGACTGCTGCCCTCCGAGACTCTTCTGGCGGGGGAGGAGGCTGTTACGACCAAGCATCCGCAATTGCGCGCTCTATTGTTCGCCTGTGGGCATGGATAAGTTTTGTGAATATGTGGTGATGGTCCAATGGCTCTAAGTGAGCCTGTTTCCAGGAATCCTGTTTTGTAAGCATGTTTTGCTTTGTGGACAACCTGCAAATGCCAAATTGACCCTGTCAAGAGAACGTCTGGAAAAACACAAAGAAACGTCCCCCTGAGGGAAATAGCAGGAAGTGCTTTCTTTCTTTTGTTCACCCTTCCAGTCGAGAAGTGCTATCCTCCAGTGATGAATGCCTCCTATCCAAAGGAGACGACAGAGTGACATGTCCGCTGACGTGCAGGACAAGAAAGGAGTATGACTCATACGGCCATTAAGTGATTTCCCGGGAATGCAGGAAAGATTTGCAATTGTCGAAAAGGGACAATGTTGGGAGCCCTATGCGGCGCCACGTGCACTCGGGTTTCTGAGAAGTAAAACCCCTTGTCAGAACCAGCCTGTGGTTTCTTTGCTGAAGAATAGAAATGTACCTCCTCTCCTCGCCGTTCCCAAGCTTTTCCCGCCAACAAGTGATCACGCCCAACGAATGAATGCCGGACCAGTCAGTGCTTCAGACCATCAGTGCAGTGATGTGTTCGATTGGATGCCGATACCTGAGGGGCGTGCCCTGGATTTGGTTGGTCAACATCTTCAGAGAGGGGCTGGACATAGGGGGGTTTTAAGGACGCTGCAGAGCACGAAATGTCGCTCTGGGCCCTGGGTAAACGGCTCATCCAGTCGCTTCTCGCTATGAACTCTTAACGCTTGCCATTTTGCTGATGTACCCTTCTTTTTCGTGTAAATAATCTTGTAAATAAGTTTCTCAAAGTGCCATTAAACCTGCTTGTACATATTTCACCAACTTCGAAGATTCAATCCTACTTCAACCCCGAGTCTCTGCACGCTACCAAGTGAAGGCCGGGTCGACGTAGCCCCAGCGTCACGACAACTGGTGACCAGCGTTGGGATCTGAATCTACAAGCCACAACATCTGATGACTGGAGGTGGGATCTGGATCTACAAGCTACAACATCTGGTGATTCGAGGTGGATCAGAATCTACAAGCCACAACATCTGGTGATCGGAGGTGGCATCTCAAGCAACAAGCAGGAGCAACAATCGGCCAACAAGAGAGCAGCTCGGAACATCGATCGCATGTGTGGGTGAGTGCTTGGCTTTTCTTCTGATGTGGACCAGGTTCTAGAACAGGGTTAGATTTTAGAACTGGTAAAAAGTGTTGAAACACCTTTAGGTTTGGTAGTTTGCACTGTTGTTTTGGAAGTAGCCGACACTCGGAGCGATCATGGACCTACAAAAGCTGCAGAAACCGGAACTGTTGCAATTGTGTGAGGAATTGGGAATTGATACAAGTGGTTTGGCACGAAAACCCTTGATTATAAAGGCAATCACGGATCTGGGAACCGATGATGAGGAGCTCAGTGAAGCATGGAACCTCATCGGTCAAAAAAAGGAGCAGCTCAGACAGCAGAAAGAGCGGGAAAAAGAGGAAAAGAGGCGTGAGCGTGAACTTGAGAGGGAAAAAGAGGAAAGGGAGCGCGAACGTGAGTGGGAAAAAGAGGAAAAGAAGCGTGAAAGAGAAGCAAAAAAGCTGGACCAAGAAATTGAGCTCCGGAAATTAGAACTAGAGTTGAGCAAGAGGTCGGGCAATTGTCCCCAGCTAGCGGTACCTCTTCTCAACAAGGAGGCAGATTTCAAGATGTCAAAGTACATGCAGCCATATGTGATATCAGGGGATATCGGTCTGTATCTGGCTAACTTTGAGCGAACCTGCGAAAAACTGTCCTTCCAGCGAGACACTTGGTCTCAGAGATTATTGACGGTTCTGCCCTGCGAGGCAGCGGAGGTTGTCGCGCGGCTAAGCAAGGAGGACGCGGACAACTACGAGAAGGTCAAAGCTTGCCTTCTGAGAAAGTATAGGCTTAGCGCCGAGGCGTTCAGACAACGTTTTCGGAAAGCTACTAAGTCCAGGGACGAGAGTTACCCTGAATTCCTGTACAATTTAAGAGTTAATTTGGGCGAGTGGCTAAAGAGCACAGATTCCTACAGTGATAGGGACGCTGTAGTCGAGCGAATTCTTTTGGAGCAGTTTTATAACTGCCTCCCAGAAAAAGAAAGAAATTGGTTACAGGACCGAGGCGAAATTAAGTCGGCAACTGAAGCTGCCGAACTTATTGAGGAGTATGCTTCGCGCCGACAATTCAGCAACCCAGCAGTGGATAGGCCCCGCAATCCCAAGTTCAGTGTGAAAAACCGTCAGGAAAAGCACTTTGCTAGAGTTGGAAACGAAGAAATGAAGGTTTCTTCAGGCAAACTCCCTAGAAAGGACGGCAGTGAGAAAAGTGGGGAAGTGACCAACGCGCAGAACACAAAGAACAAGCTTGAGGCTAGGAAGCCGCTCACATGCTTTAGGTGTAATGAGCAGGGTCACATTGCCGTCAACTGCCGGAAAGAAAAGATTGCTTTCTCGTATGTCAGGGACTGCGATGAAAATATGCAGCTTTTAGAACCCTACCTGCATGACCTAGTAGTCAACGGGAAGCCTTGCAAGGTACTGCGCGATTCGGCCGCAACGATGGATGTTGTCCATCCGGCGTATGTGTCGCCTTCCGACTATACAGGACAGTGTGCATGGATCCGACAGGTAGTTGAGGAACAGAGTGTGTGCTTGCCGATCGCGAACGTGGTCATCGAGGGCCCTTTCGGCGAATTAACAACCGAGGCTGCCGTTTCAGGAAAGCTTCCTAAGTGCTATCCGTATTTGTTCTCCAACAAATCGGACATGCTACTGCGAAAGAGGGGCATCCTTTTCGGAGACAGAGTTGTGCAAGCCTTAACACGTTCAAAGGCGCGAGAACTAGCTACACTGCTCATTCCAGAAAAATCCACAGCGGAGGAAACGGCAGTTAAAACAGTGGTAAATGCGGAAGATAGCAGGTCAGAAAACTTTGAGAGCGAGGCATCTCAGATATGTCAACTTGAAAGTGAGCTTGATGAGACGCGGAATGAGGACGTTCTTGAGAGTAACCTCTTGCCGCCAGTGTCTAGTAATCTCACGAGACTTTTAAGTGGAACCCGAGAGGACTTAGCTATAGAGCAAGCCAATGATCCCAATATACAGGAGATAAGGGAGCGCCACCGCGCCACTAAGACAGCAAACAATATTTCTTTCGAGATGAGAAAGGGAGTGCTGTATCGCTTATTCAAGGATAAGCGCGGAGTAGAGCGGGACCAATTAGTCGTTCCCCAAAAGTACCGCGGAGACTTACTGCGACTTTCCCATGGCAGCTCGTGGTCATGTCACCTTGGAATAAAGAAAACAAAGCAGAGGCTGTTGCAAGAATACTATTGGCCTGGATGTTTTAAGGACACGGAAAATTTTGTACGGTCATGCGACACGTGCCAGCGGGTTGGAAAGGCGCAAGATAAGTGGAAAGCTCCGATGGTGTTAGTACCAATCATTACCGAGCCGTTTCACCGGTTAGTAATAGATGTAGTTGGGCCACTTCCTGTGACAGAGTCAGGGTACCGTTATATCCTCACTATGTTATGCCCAGCCACAAAGTTTCCAGAGGCTGTTCCGCTGCGCGAGGTGACGTCCGAGAGTGTAGTGGATTCGCTGCTGTCAGTGTTTGCACGAGTTGGATTCCCTTCCGAGGTCCAAAGTGATCAGGGTAGCGTTTTCACTAGTGTCCTCACCACCTCATTTCTCGAGCGATGCGGCATTAAGGTAGTGCATAGCTCGATCCATCATCCGCAGAGCAACAGCGTAGAAAGATGGCACTCTGTTCTCAAACGAGTCCTGAGGGGACTGTGCTATGAAAACAAGCGCGAATGGGATACCTGCCTGCCTGCAGCGCTTTTCGCTTTGCGGTCAGTGCCGCACGAATCCACTGGATTTAGCCCAGCCGAGTTGGTGTACGGAAGGTCACTGCGCTCACCTTTGCGAATGGTGCGCGAAGCCTGGGAGGGGCGCGGAGAAGACCCAACAGTAGTAGAATTCATTCTGAACCTCTTGAATCGCTTACATAACACTAAGGAACTCGTTGAGGCCAGCATGAAGTCAGCCCAGGCTCGTTCCAAGGTGTACTATGATAAGACAGCCCGTCAAAGGACGTTTTGTATCGGGGACCAGGTGATGTTGCTGAGAAGTTCAAGGCAGAATAAGCTCGAAGTACAGTGGGAAGGACCTGCTAAAGTCGTTGCAGAGCTTTCTAACACTAACTACGCAGTGAAAATTCCCGGTAGGCGTAAAGAAGTGCGCATTTATCATTGCAATCTTATGAAGCCTTATGTGCAGAGGGAAGCCGTGGTAAATCTAACTTTAAACCTTCCCGAGGAGATGGGGGACAACTTGATTTGCCTCAGCGGAAAAGGAAGCAACGCTCAGGAGCTTCTCAAAAAGACGGAGCAGAGAGGAGAACTAAAGAAATCCCAGCTGTCCGATCTGGGCGAGATAATAACAGAGTTTGAGGCCTGCTTCGTAGACAGGCCAGGCAGAACTGATTTGACTGAGCACGATATTGAGCTGACTTCAGACGTGCCAGTGCGATCAAGGTGCTACCGATTCTCTCCAAGGCAAAGAGAAATTCTGGATAGGGAAGTAACTCGCATGCTGGAATTGGGAGTAATAAAACCCTCGGAAAGCGATTATGCTTCGCCTATGATCTTAGTAAAAGCTCCAGGTAAAGACCCTAGGCCTGTGGTAGATTACCGAAAGCTAAATTCTCTCACCAGGGATCAAGTGTATCCTATTCCGAATATTGAGGAGAGAGTAGAACAGGTCAGTAGAGCGGCATATGTGACTACGCTGGACCTTACTCGAGGATACTGGCAAGTACCGCTCACTGAACGCGCCAGCAGATACGCGGCTTTCGTCACTCCGACGGGCAGCTACCAGCCAACAATGATGAGTTTCGGGCTCAAAAATGCTCCATTTTGTTTTTCCCGACTCATGGATAGGGTTTTAAAGGGGTGTGAAACATTCGCAGTGCTTTACTTAGATGACATTGCGGTTTTTTCCGACTCATGGGCGGACCATATGGTACATCTAAGAGCTGTACTGAGCCTTTTGCGTCAAGCTGGACTAACCGTAAAGGCCGAGAAATGTTGCCTGGCAAGGGCGACCGTGGACTACTTGGGTCACAATGTAGGTCAAGGTTTCAGGAAACCCAGCGAGATTAAGATTTCTGCGGTAGCAGACTATCCGCGGCCGAGCACGAAGACGGAAATTCGAGCATTCCTAGGTCTGACTGGGTACTACAATCACTACATCCCTAACTATTCAGCTTTGGCCAGCCCTCTGACCGACGCTCTCCGCAAGACAGAACCGACAAATGTAGTCTGGGACGAACAAAAGGAAGCCTCCTTCGTAAACCTGAAGGCTGTGCTGATTAGCCGTCCGGTATTGCGAGCTCCAGACTATGGCCGAGAATTCACGGTCCAGTGTGATGCCAGTGATCGAGGGTTAGGTGCTGTTCTCTGCCAGAGAGATGACGACGGTAATGAGCACCCCGTGCTCTACCTGAGCAGAAAACTGAGTTCTAGAGAGAGGGCTTATTGCGCGTCAGAGAAAGAGTGCGCTTGCATTGTATGGGCCATTCAAAAATTGCAGTGCTATCTTGGAGGGGCCAAATTCACCGTAGAGACGGACCATTGTCCCCTGGCTTGGCTGCAAACTGCGACATCGAAGAACAGTCGCCTTCTTAGGTGGAGCTTGATTTTACAGCAGTACAATTTTGAAATAAGATACAAAAAGGGGAAGTTAAATGGGAATGCGGACGCGCTTAGCCGCTCTTTCTAAGCGGTCCGAGATGTTCCTCACCATGTATCGAAATTGATAATCAAGTTTTTTTTTTTTTTCCGTGCGCTTGTATATGTGTGACTATGTAAAGCAGCACGTTTGGTTTTCTAGGAATACGTGGGTCCTGAACGTCTTGAGAGTGGGCTTTTCTCGAACAACAATGGCAGTTTTCTTTTGACCTGGTCTCTTCAGACGGGAGCCGAGTGCTTGCTTAGACATGTGGTTGAGTTTCAGACAGCTCGAGCAATTTGGCCTACAACAATCAAGACAACGCGACAAGCAACAGCGAGCTTCAAGCGTTCACGTGCAGGCCATTAAGTCGTCTCTTCATGCAGCAGCTGGGACTGCTGCCCTCCGAGACTCTTCTGGCGGGGGAGGAGGCTGTTACGACCAAGCATCCGCAATTGCGCGCTCTATTGTTCGCCTGTGGGCATGGATAAGTTTTGTGAATATGTGGTGATGGTCCAATGGCTCTAAGTGAGCCTGTTTCCAGGAATCCTGTTTTGTAAGCATGTTTTGCTTTGTGGACAACCTGCAAATGCCAAATTGACCCTGTCAAGAGAACGTCTGGAAAAACACAAAGAAACGTCCCCCTGAGGGAAATAGCAGGAAGTGCTTTCTTTCTTTTGTTCACCCTTCCAGTCGAGAAGTGCTATCCTCCAGTGATGAATGCCTCCTATCCAAAGGAGACGACAGAGTGACATGTCCGCTGACGTGCAGGACAAGAAAGGAGTATGACTCATACGGCCATTAAGTGATTTCCCGGGAATGCAGGAAAGATTTGCAATTGTCGAAAAGGGACAATGTTGGGAGCCCTATGCGGCGCCACGTGCACTCGGGTTTCTGAGAAGTAAAACCCCTTGTCAGAACCAGCCTGTGGTTTCTTTGCTGAAGAATAGAAATGTACCTCCTCTCCTCGCCGTTCCCAAGCTTTTCCCGCCAACAAGTGATCACGCCCAACGAATGAATGCCGGACCAGTCAGTGCTTCAGACCATCAGTGCAGTGATGTGTTCGATTGGATGCCGATACCTGAGGGGCGTGCCCTGGATTTGGTTGGTCAACATCTTCAGAGAGGGGCTGGACATAGGGGGGTTTTAAGGACGCTGCAGAGCACGAAATGTCGCTCTGGGCCCTGGGTAAACGGCTCATCCAGTCGCTTCTCGCTATGAACTCTTAACGCTTGCCATTTTGCTGATGTACCCTTCTTTTTCGTGTAAATAATCTTGTAAATAAGTTTCTCAAAGTGCCATTAAACCTGCTTGTACATATTTCACCAACTTCGAAGATTCAATCCTACTTCAACCCCGAGTCTCTGCACGCTACCAAGTGAAGGCCGGGTCGACGTAGCCCCAGCGTCACGACAGCGCCGAGTCGACGGAAGTGAGGCTCGCCTTTCATCTCTCGGTTTCTCCGGTCACTGTTGTCGGTTCTCTGCCGATCCTGTGTTCGCTCTGCGACCTGCTCCGCTTCTTGGGGACGGCGGAATGTGCCAGCATCACGGATTCTTTTAGGGGTTAGTAGGAACTTGATATAGTGGGAGGTCAGGAGTATCTTAAAGCGAGGGCTGTGTCGAGATGCGCTCGTACCGAGTATCCTGAAAGGCAGTGTGATAGCTGAAAGAATTGGCGGTTCAGTTGGCGTTGAATAATACTTAATTAGGTCAGACTATAGTTAAACTGATGTGTGTGCGCGCTCGAAGGTATATTTTATTTTGGCTTGCTCCAATGTTGCTGACGATGCCTTGTGTGGGTTTATATGATACGACGGCTTCTGGCTGTTTTACCAGCGAGCACTATCTGTTTCCCTGTGTAGTCTAGGCCATAACTTGTTAACTACTCGCACAGCTATCTATCAGGCACAACGAAAGCCCGTAACAGCGGCAGTGCCGCCAACAGTTGCCAATGAAAAAAAAAAAGTTGGAGAAAGGAATATATGCCCGATTTCCCATTCCAACAATCAAATTATATTTCATTTCTACTCTACTAATTAAGTCCGATGCATATTTTCGCATCCCGCGAAGCTGTAAAGACATGACAATAATATAGGTTTTTGAAGAACCGGTCAGCGTTCTGTGCCTTGAATTTCGGTTAGAGAGCAAACAATTCTGGGTCGCACTCAAGTCGCGTGTGGAAACGCCGAATGGCTGGTCGCCATGCTGATCTTCATACAGACCTATCCGATAGTATTTTGGGGATTATATCCGCTAGATAATTGCTGTTTTAAAAACTCAGCCATGTGTACCTGAGTTTAGCAATTTACCAAAAAAAAAAGGTGTCAATTTGAACTTTTTATAAATAAATGCATTGTATGGATATCGGTTCACTCCTGAAAAATCGTCCAGCATGTAGCTTTCGTCGCTTTTTTTAAAAAAAAAAGAAAAAAAAAAGAAAAAGCGTATTAGTGGAGTGGCAGCGTCCTCGTATCGCACGCCGGTGGCCGGAGTTCTTTTCCCAAATCAACCATTTCTTTTTATTTTTTCTATAATCAGTTCGGTGGACCTTTTTAAGGCAACTGTGCATTCATTCATTAGTCGCGCCTTTACTCAACTCCAGACGTATTCGTTTTCTACCAGGTGAGAAAAGCAGTACTGCGCCTTACGATTTATTCCTGTTGACGGGACTGGTAAGTTTGTGAAAGTGCCGTATGATGGACCGCCATGACGAGTCTCCACGATCATCGAAGTCGTTATTCCGAGAGCAGTGCGCTTTGGTTCGGTTAGTATATCCTGCCCTGGAAGAAGCGCAGCTGGCTATTTGGATGCTTGTGTGTGCCTTTCTAAATTTTACATTTGTAATAGTTTGAATTGCTGGTGTGTGGTTAGCTCACTTAAAGCATCCCGGTGATTTCACGCGTGACTTGTTCGAGTTCTCTCATTGGAACTTTTCTATGAGTCACGGAGGAATAGGCTTCGTCCGAGCTTCATGAGCCGGTGGTCTGAGTTCGACTCCCAACATAGACTACAATATTCTTTCCTTACATTTATTATATAAAAGACACTGCTCACAGATACTGGTCACGCCACTAATGAGGCATGAGAGGCGTTCACCTAAAGGGGTTGTATTTGTTTTTCAGCAGCCGGCGCCAAAACTGGTCGCCGAAGCCGGGGAAAATCACGTCACTGCGTTGCGAAGTAGCCGTGCCACGTATAGGACATGGAGTTCGAGCGTGTGCTTGTCAGAACTGGCGGCTTTGGACGGTTTCAAAAGACCTTCATGGTGTTGGCGTTGATACTGAGTGGCTTGCACTCATCACTCTACGCTTTCGGCCACTTCTTAATAATGGTAACGCCATTCAGCCAGTGGTGCTTCTTCAACGGCAGCAGTGTTTCAAGGGAGGAGGTCAGCGCCTTGCCTAGGGGAAGGTGCCAAGGGGTCGTGGTGCATTCCGGAGAGGAAGGTCAAGCCAACGAAACAACATTCCTGCAGGGACTAGAAGCTTGCCCTTCTGGATGGGAGTACGACCCTAGCGAGTTTTTCCCGACGGTAACAATGGAGGTAGGTCTCGAAGATTATTTAAATGTGAAAAATTGAATATATTTTATTGCAGAGTGGTTGCGAACTACTGTTGTAAATGAGAAAATGAAACTTTTGGCACTGCTATGAGAAATGTATTAAGTATTTGAAGAAACGTGTTTTTCTTAAACCTGCGTCCGCCAAAGTGTATCCCGCTTTACATCACCACTTGTTCGAAACTGCCACATCTAAATGAAAACAACACTTGTATACCGTGTTTGAAAAAAAAAAAAAAATGTGGTATAATTGGCGTCTCTTTTACGCGTGTATTCTGTAGGTTTAATTTCCATGAATTGAATTTATGTAGGACGCTTGTGGAGATCTATCTCACGTTTTCCTTGAACATATTTAGTGTAGCGGCTGTCACAACGCTTTTTACGATCAAAAGGACAGAACACTGTCCAAAATATGTTATGGGATTATGCTAGAAATGACAAGATCTTGCCTCATATAGTGTAGATCGAGCGTCACAATATCATGGAAACGAGGCTATATAATCTTAATTTGCCATTCAACATCGCATAAAACCACTGAGGCGACATTTCGCGTAGAAACGCTGCTGCTATCACCGTAGTATCACACGTGACCACACGTCAGGTATATCACTGATTTTCATAAATGTACACCGTTTTTTTTCTTCTAGGAGTGCCATGTCATATTTTATTATTTATTATTATTTTTTAATTATGGTACCCCCCAGGGCCAGAGGCATTACAGAGGAGGAGTAAAGAAAAAGCACAAAAATAGATAAATTTGGAAATACAGCACAGAGAAAAATTTAAATAACACCTGCGTATACAATGCTAGCTATAGCTTCGCGAAAAATCTCGTAAATATTAATGATGACAATATATGCTGGAAGGTGATTCCAGACACGTGAGGCACGTGGCACGAATGACTGAAAAAAAAAAAAAGATTAGTGTTACATGAATCGAAACCGACTTTATGAGAATGGTCAGTACGATGGGATACATAAAATGGTTGAGGGATAAGGCGATTGCGCAGTACGGGATGATGGTACAACTTGTGAAACAATGCGGTACGAGATGCTTTTCGACGAAGTGACTGTGATGGAAGAGAAAGACAAGATTTCATACTACTTATGCTTGCTGTCCAGTTATAATTAGTCAGAATGAAGCGTACCGAGTTATTCTGGACCATCTCAAGAGCAGTAATATGACTGTCATAAGAAAGACTCCAGACTGGAGTTGCATACTCCAGTTTGGAGCGAGTTAGTGTTTTATAGGGCAGAAGTTTCAAAGAAGAAAGAACGTTGAAAACGTTGCGACGTAAATAACCTAGCATGCGATTAGCGCTGTTGATTATGTGCTCAATATGCAAAGACAAGTTTAGGTTAGCAGTGATGTAAACGCCAAAATATTTATATGGTGTTACAGATTTCAAAGATATGTTATCGATGTGGTACGCAAGCGGGGCAGTAGATTTTCTTGAAACACGCATTACTTTGCATTTGTTAATATTTAGTTTTATAGACCATTCCTTGCATCAGTGAGCTATAGTGGTAAGATCAGACTGAAGAAGACAACTATCGTTAGTATCTATTATTTCTCTAAAAATAACGCAATCATCCGCGAAAAGAAGAATATGACAGTTAACAAGAGAAGGAATATTATTGATGTAGATTAAGAACAAAAGGTGCCCAAGGATAGAGCCTTGGGGAACACCTGAATGCACTTCCGTAAAACCTGAATTAACACCATTAGCATTAACAAACTGCGATCGATTAAGAAGAAAGCACTCAATCCATTTCAGTAGACTTGGGTCAAGGTTTAGGTTACTTAGTTTTAATAATAGGAGTATGTGACATAACTTGTCAAAAGCTTTACTAAAATCTAGGAATATGCAGTCAGCTAGTGATGATTGGTCACGGATACGGTTTAAAGTGTGTGTAAAACGTATCAGCTGAGTTTCACATGAGTATGATTTCCGAAAATCGTGTTGTGCGGATGAAAAGAAATCATTTGATTCAAGAAAAGTAACAAGGTTTGAAAATATTAAATGATCTAACATTTTACAAAATGTGCTAGGAAGAGAGATGGGGTGATAGTTCAAGGGAGATGTTCTGCTACAAGTCTTGTAAACTGGAATCACATCCCCGGTTTTCCATTCTTTTGGTAGTATAGATTGGTTGTATGATTGTTGAAAAATTTTAATCAGCATAATATACACATAGTCAGAAGTGTTTTTCAAAAACTTAGAATTAATATGATGACACCCTGGGGCGGAATGAAGACTAAGATTATCAATGAGTTTGATAACACCAAATGTATCAAATAATATTGGAGACATAGTTGCATAATTGTGGTTATGCGTAATAGATATGTGTGCATCAGAAATGACTGAAAAGTTCCAGGCAAAGGAACGGTTAACTGAAGCAACATGGTCTGAAGGAACGGGGTCACCAGAAGTGTCGGTTAAGGTAATATTTAAATCAGTCATCGGACTAATAACGCGCCAGAATTGTTTAATATTTTGCACTCTCTCCAGTGCATCCTTAAATAAAAACCACCATTCCTTTCGCATCGTTAAGGGTATGCTTTCAGCTTTTGTCACTAGATGGCGCCACAGTGTTTTGAATTCCTTGGATGAAGCGGTGATAGAGTCCACTAGAATTTTCGTAGACAATGCATATGTTACTGTGCCGTAACAACCTTGAATGTGGAAATTCAAATGCATGCTACTTTACACAAAAAATATGTAATTACAGTCTGGTGGAGGAAATGTGATGTTTTCAGTACGTGCTTTTAGTCGACCACCACACGTCATCGTGGCCACTGATCATGATTTCTAGCATTGGACTACATAAAAACTGGCGATGCGCTGGTCGCAAATTTCTCGTTAATTTTTTTTTCACAGCGTTTCTGCCAAAAACGTTACGCCACCGAACTTTATAGACATCAATCTTTTCAGTCCTATCAAAATAAATTTGATGCCTAAATTCCAGTGTTCTGTAACGCTGCGGCCGCCATATTGCCAATCGTCTCTTTGCCTATCGAGAATTATGAATCCGTTAAAAAGCGGTTGGAGTTCACAGTCACCACTCCCACTTTGATGCCTCTGTACAGCAACCGTCACCCGTTGTAAACTGAACAAGTTTACTTCTTAAGATACCGATGTAAGAGAGAAGGGCGCTTGCAGCCATTGATCGCCCGTCAACTTTTTTTTTTCGGGGTTGTACGATCTTTTTTGCTGCACATTAGACACAGTGGGGGCGCCATCATAAAGCTTATACGTTTTCTTTCAAACGTCTTTCACCCTTCATTCACCCCCTAACTCTTTTTTACTTCCTCTTCCCCACTTCCCCAGTGCGTAGTAGCAGCCGCCAGGGTGTCTGCCACCGGCCGACCTTTCCACCTTTCTTCTCATTAAATTACTTTCTTTCTCTCTTTTCCAAACGTATCACCTACGTAATTGTCACGCACTAGAGAAAGCAGACAGCGAGGAGCCCTTGTGCTGCTCATACCTTCTAATGGGAGACTATGATTCCTAACTTTAGAGAATGATCCAGTGTCATTCGCATGACGGCACATTCTACAAGTCTGTATATAGGCAACCCAGCCTCCTTCAACCATTGAGATTTTCTTATTAATCCCGAGTGTTGCAATTAGGCGTCCCTCATAACCTACATGGGGCATCGGTACGCTAAACTCAATACCATACCATACCATACCATACCATACCATACCATACCATACCATACTACACCACACCACGCCACACCACATAACATCACCCCATATCACACCATTTCATATCATGCCATATCATGCTATACCATACATCGCAAAACTACTTTCAAAAAGGAGTTAAATTTCATTATTAATTACTTTGCTGAAAATCGAGGAAATGTAGTTAAATTACACTACCTGTTGCTGGTCCAAAAATTAATGAAATTACAATGCAGTTAGTTCTTTTAAGTAATTCAATCACTTTTAAATGACATTCTAGTTTTCATCCCTGCAATAACGAAGTATACCTATAGAAAACAAAACAGCAACTTCTCTTTAGACGCGAAACACACACGTTCTTCCGGCTTCCCTCGAAATTCCGTCGCAGAAAACTTTTTCCTCCCTCTTTCCTACAGACGTGCCATTACAAAAAGAAGCATGGTTTCACGCTCGCGAAATGAGCGGCGAAGCCAGCGTCTTGAAGTCCCGGAGCTCCGCCGTTTGAAGGCCCCGAAGAATCTACGTTATTTATTGCTTCCGTGGTTCCAAGAATCGACCTCGGCACCTTGCACTCAGTAGTGATCAGGCCATGTTCCCTTCCGCCGGTCTCCCCCTGACCCCCTCCTGCACTTTCACCCGATCTCACCCCGTGGTGACGTGTGGAACCAGACACCACTGTGCCCTAGCCGACGTAACTGGGAATGTCACTGCGCGCTCCCAACTACTCAGGCCGTCTTGTAACATTTATCCCTTTAGCGGCTCCTTTGATGCCTTACATCTTGCTGCTTGGGAAATGGATGCAACTACCCATAGGATAGCCGCACTAAGTAACCCGGCTACACAGAAGACAGGAGGTCTCAGACGTACGGTTCTGCTTAATTATGCCTTTTTGTGAGGCGACAAAACCCATAACTCCAATACAAGCAGCACCTGGTATGGGCACCTGGGCATGGAGGTGTGGAGGGAAACCTTAAAGTCGACGCGATAGTTCGAAGTTACACAAACCGAGCGAGCGACGACAAGGGGGAAACCAACACTACTCTGAACAGCTACGGAGAGCTCACCAAGTTTTGGAAGTTAGGATGCCGTAAATACCCACTTCCCCACAAGACACAAGACATCAAGCAACTACCTGGAGACGGCTACAAACAAGCTCATACCCAAGTCGATACATATACAGTAAGATTTGTTGGCCACACTCCAGAATGCGTGTGGTGCGGAGAGATAGCCACCCTCTACTACTCCACATGGGGCTGTCGGGCGTGCCCGATAGAGCCCGAATTAACAAACCCGTCAGTCGAGCAGTGGGAGGCGCTTCTGCCCAGCTCCGACCCGCAAGATCAGCTAGCGATGGTCGAGCGGGCCGAAGAGGCGGCAAGAACCAATGAGATGATCCTCCTCCTCCTACTACTACTACTACTTACTACTACTACTTACTACTACCACCACCACCACCACCACCACCACCACCACCACCACCACCACCACCACCACTACTGTGCCGATCCGTTACACTGGCCCAGGCTCGCACGTATTTCCTGCTTTTGCGGCACACTATCAGTGTCGTCTACAGGAGGAGCAGTTGTGCACTTTAGTAAAACTAATTGCAAAATAATTAATCACTTTTGCGTTGCAATTACTGCCAAAAAGGAATTCAGTAAATTACTGTAATCCAATTACTGCCATGTCTGTACCCATACCATACCATACCATACCATACCATACCATACCATACCATACCATACCATACCATACCATACACCATACCATACCATACCATACCATACCATACTACACTAAACTTTCACTTCATTCTTTTTTCAAAGCTGATGTCATCAGTATAAAAACAGCAGCCCTTCACGTTCGTAATGAACGAGTTATTTTCATTATTTACATGTCACGTTTCACAAACCCGCTTTCGCAATAGCTGGTCAGCAAGGCTGGTAGTGAAGCCGCTATCGCGAGGGCTGGAATTGGGGTATTCGATCTGTTCGGGAAGCTTTTCCTTATTAAGGCGAAAGCATTTCTAGGCTCATGGAACGAAATCTCGTTCGCAAGTGTTGTGCGCGAGATTTGAGCGTGAGATCTGTGCGCGAGATCTGTCATACATATTCCGTGATTCCGCGACGCGAAATGCGTTCTTGTCTAGCGCTCCTGCAACCTGCAGTACCACACTTGAACGCGCGCCAAGGAACGCCACGCGAAAGGAGCGATAGTGTACCGTCCAAAAACACTTGCCGGAGAAAGTGTGACAGATACTGCGCCTTTCCTTCCCTGTAATACTGAAAAGAATGCCGATAACAGGCAAACTATGAGAGGCTAATGATAGAAGAGGAAGGGTAGGCTTTCGTCATTCTCCTCTTAAGAGACGTATAGGAGACACTAATTTTTTTGACAATTGACTCTTGATTGCCTGGCACATGCTTCGGAATTTGTGATGGTTCTGTGATCACTCGAGGAACTATTGTTGCGAAAGCAACACTACGCTAGTAGTCGAGCCATTTCGCGTGGGACAGCGTGAGCCAACCTGCGCATGCGCGAGGAGCCGCGTGACGTCAGAGGCAGCAGTTGGTGTGTCGGAGCTGCCGTCGCGGAAAGGATGGCTGTTCCTGGCCCTACGGGGCTGGGACGGTAGGTCAACACCGCTTGCGGCGGAGCTAGCCAGCCACCGATTTTTATCTGTTGTAGGCCGTCAATGCACTCGCGACTGCTTCAGTGGTGGACGACGGCTGTTGTTGCGGCGCGCGTCTTTCTCCCCTCTTCTTTTTCTTCTCTATTTTCTCTTCTGTCCACACGAGTCAGCGGAGCTTGCTCAGCTACAGAGCCAGGAGCAGGCCCGTGCATTTTCTTTTCCTTCTTCCTACAGCCACAACAACCGCGCGCTCCGCCTGCGCCTGATAAGTGACGTCATAACCACAGCTGGCGCCAGCTGCTCATCACTATCTCCGTTGGTTGTGCGGAGAAGAGGTGTGTGTGGTGTGTGTATAGCTAGGAGCGCACAGCCAGAATCGGTTAACTATGGAGAAGGAGATCTCGGCTGCTGCTCAGCGCTCAGTCTAAGCTATCCTAAGCGTAGCCATGCAGCTGTTGCTTTCGCAACTCAACTAAATTTAACCGGAGCTAAACCACTGGCATTTTTTTCTGCGATGGGGATCCATGCTATACTGGACAAAGAAAGTTAATATATATGTATCGACTCAGCTGACAAATCTAATCTGATGCGTGTCTTTGTTTTTTTCCTTCCACGAAGAACGAATGGGTATGTGGCGACAGCTGGAAGTTGTACACGATTCATACCACGTTCTGGCTTGGTTCCATGGCTGGTTACTTAATCGGCGGAATCTTGTCTGATAGGTACGTTTTCTATATGTCATGCTATAAGCAGAGCAGTGTCGTTATGTTAACTCTGTAAAAATGAAGTAATATCCAGCGTGAGCCTGTAGGCTACTGCATATCGGAAATGTCTCAGGAGCAATGTACCTCTGACATTGTTGTAAGGCTCAGTTCCATTGGCATGGCTCTCACCTCGAATGGAGGGTGGTCCTAATGGCACGAAGATTGCCCATAAAGTATAATAAAGGAGTAATTACTCATTGGCATACACCAAAGCGTAACCAACGGCTACAGAGGAAAGCTGTGCAGCTTTCTTAGAAGTGTCATAGTTAAAAAAAAATTCGTCCTGGTCCGGAGATCGAACCCGGGCCACCACCTTTCTGGGGCAGTCGCTCTACCAACTGAGCTAGCCAGGACGGTCAGCAGAACAGATGGCAGGGTGAGAGCGAATTGATCACTAACTCGAAGTGGGAATAGTGCTTATCGAATATTTACGAGAAATCCGCAAGGTGGAGAAGATTTGTAATGGGCAATTCGCCAATGAGTAATTACTCCTTTATTATAAATCAACTCCACCTTGGGGGTTTCCCCTAAATATTCGACCAGCACCTAAACTGTCCTTACTCAAATGCGATTCAAGTGATATTAGTCATTCTGTCAAACTTTGAAGGCGCGCTCACTGAGTTCTACCTTGAAAGTGTTGTTGTTCGTCTCTTCTCTCTGGCTTATTGAAACAGTGTTACTTACAGGGGCACGTCTAAAAGGAACTTTTTCAGGTTTCCTTGCGTTGCGAAGGCTTTACACAACTGCAAGCTCAATGCGCAGAATTCAGGATGTTACTCGTGTAATGTCGTCGCAGAAACTTACCATGACAACGCACCGCGCTGAAGGGTGCAGAAACCGTGAAGACGGGTGGCATCAAAGTGGTATCATATGATCCCTAGCGGAGAAAACGAAAAAAAAAAAGTCCTGGGGGAATAACGTATAGTCATTGCCGATGACAGGTGTAATAAATCTCAGTAACTGTCATGCCAGCTTTTTTTTTTTTCTAAGAAGGGAACTGCTTTGTTGCAATAGCATACATTTTTCTGCGGAATTGCTGCAAAACATCCCCATTGAGGTCCCGAACAAGGAAAATGAGAACTTGACGTTTGCAGGTCAAGTTCTCGTGCGCGATAATCGTGCGTGTACAGTTTGCATGTAAAAGAAAGTTGTAATAAACTGTGGCCGACGTGCGTACCTAAATATCACTTCCTTGGTTCAGTGCAGAATTGGACGAAAGAAGACAGTTGTGATGCTGACTGTCATCGGATCAAGTGCCAATCTTGCTGGCACCTACTTCAGCGAACTCGTTGGATTCTCTGTTCTTCGATTTTTCACGGGGATGGCTGCCTTGACCGTGAACAGCGTAATCTTCGTGCTGGGTAAGTATTGCGGAAATCATAGGATTTTAACTCTCGTGCACGCAGTATGTGCATATATTAGAAGCAATACTAGTCCAGACACTTCATCGATAATTTCACACGTTTTTAAATTGAAACAAATCATCAGTCAGCTTGCGGTGCATCCTTCCAATATCAAGTGAACTATGTAATGAGTTGCACCGGTGCTCTCGACGCTTTCAAGAATTAGGGAATTAATATTTTGAAAGCCTATAACTAGTTGCGCAATAACAAACCCGTAGTCCGCCCTTTGCTCCTGAGTATTAAATGACTATGACTGGCTACACAGAGCTTAGAATTTAGAAAACATGAAACTACAGTCATGTGATCTTCGATTGTTGAATGGATAAGGGGTTATAAAAGCGACGTCGGCTATAACAGCATCTGTAGCAGAGGGCTCCGGGAATTTCGACCACCTCGGGCTCTTTAACATGCACTCGCATTGCACAGCCCACGGTCACTTTACATCTCGTCTCCACCGAAACGCAGCAGCTGCGGCTGACAGAGAACTCGCCTCATGAAGTTAGCTGTACAGCGCCCTAACCATGAAGCTACCGCTGTTGGTCTCACGAGTTTTGGTCTGTTCAACTCAGTGTATACTAAAAAAAGAACGTAGCTAAAAGCTATAATGCGAGCCATGCTTACGTAATCATTTATGTCTAACACAATGAGTTCGCAAATAATTAAATTGTGTGAGTATTGCTACTGTATTCTCTCTGGAAGTTTTAACCTCTCGCATTTAATTCAATGCATTTTAACGCCATAGCGTTAAGGGCCCCGTGTCGCAGAAAAGCCGGTGCCAGCGTTGTAGTTGTAACGCGAAAATAAGAAAGTAAAGAAATAAAAAATCCAGGGATCACTTTGGACCACTAAAGTGCGATGAGGCGAAAGTCTAAAACGCCATTGATTCCTGTTTTACTGCGTCTGCTTGTGCATCCTGAGCGGTACGGCGTTGAAGGAAGCGCCAAATGCGTAGCACGATGCCTGATGGGGCCAGCTGCGTATGTGTGAATCGCCTGGCGATGTCGTCGGCCATGATCCGAAATAACTTCATGACAAGATGTGACGCAAGAATTTACCCTGAAGAAATGCGAAAGCCTAGGTGTTAGTAGTGCACACAGTGCATCGCGTTTGCCCTCATTGTCATTAACAACTAAATTCCCCGTCATTACCTTTGCTAACATCATTATAGTGATTAGCACTAATTGTAGTCATCTCTGCTATCACCCTTACGGTAGACAAGGAGAATTATGATGTGTGTTTCGCGATCCCGGACGTTGTGCAGTTGGTTAAAGCACTCGGCTGAGGCCCGAGGGATGGAGATTCGAATCCCGCTGGAGGTAGGATTTACATATTTATTTTTAAGGCGAAAGCCTTTAATGCCTCATTGTTGCCAGGAGTAGTCGGCAGAGGGTGTCAAATTTTCGAGAGCGCGCCATATATGGGCATTGGTAAACAGTAACTAAGTGAAAGGTAGTCAACGGGTTAATTGGTTCAGTAGTAATGAGTAACATGGTAGTTAGTCAATTAGAGTTTGTTAATAGGCAATTAGTAGGGATAATTAACAATCAGAATTATTCACATAATTAACTAATTGATATCAATGACTTAACTGACTAATTGATCAATAATTACCAATTAACTAATTAAAATTAATAAAGTTTGGACGTTCCTCTAACGGTAGTCACCCCCCGCTGTGGTCAGCAGCACATTTAACTGGTACTAATTAGTTATGACAAAAGTAATGACAGAGATGGATGGATTAGAACTTTTATTGTGCACCTTAAATGGAGACCCCCTACTCCCCACTCCCGGCACGCAGGCCTAGTGGAGGGGGCTGGAGCCTCCGCGACAAAAGGCTAACAAAGAAATTTTGTCTCTTCGCGGCCTCGGCCCCCAGGCGGACGACTTGTTGCTGCCGAGCTGTGACTATGACGTCTTCACATGGTGACGTCCTCAGCGGACACATCATTAGGTGATGACTAATAACCGGAAGTGATGCCATAATGACGTCACATCCAGTCATGGCGTCACGAATGGTGATGACGCCACCAGGTGATTCACGCATATGGAGGGAGGCATGAATCTCTCCAAAACGTGGGGCATGCTCCGGCATCTGCTGGACCCAACAAATTCAAAAACTTGATCGGTAATAAGATTGGCAAAAGTCAGGCACGCCTTTGAAGGTGACGATGCGGCGTTTATGAATAAGTTAGTAAAAACGCATGTTGCAGACAACCAGCGTTCCCCACTCCCGAGCTACGGTGGCACGCCCAATGAGGCGCTTGACGCCCCCATCACGGAAGCAGAGGTAAGGGCGGAAATTGTAAGACTAAAAACTAAATCAGCCCAGGGCCTCGATGGGATCACCAATAAAATGCTAAGGAATCTAGACGATGACTCTATTAGTCTACTAACGGAATTAATTGGAAAAGTTTGGGAAACGAGCCAGTTGCCAGATCAGTGGAAAACGGCAAACATAATACTAATACCCAAACCGGGAAAACCCCCGCAATTGGAAAATTTGAGACCGATTTCCCTAACCTCATGCGTAGGGAAGTTGCTGGAGCACGTAATACAGACGAGATTAACGTGCTTCATGGAGCAAAACAACCTGTGGCCGCACGAAATGGTCGGTTTCCGACCACACTTGTGCACGCAGGACGTAATGCTCCGACTAAAGCATGATATCATAGACTCGCGATCGAGAGAAGCCAAAGTGATCCTGGGCCTAGACCTCACCAAGGCCTTCGACAATGTCAGGCACGAGGCTATTCTCGAAGGGCTCGAAGTGCTCGGAGTAGGGGAGAGAACGTACAACTACATAAAAGACTTCTTATCGGGCAGAAAAGCCTGCATGATATTTCAAAATTTAGAATCTCCTACAATAGAGTTAGGAAGCAAAGGCACACCGCAGGGCTCAGTGCTATCGCCTTTTCTATTCAACGTGGCAATGAGAGGCCTCCCGGGTAAACTTAACCAAATCAAGGGGCTAAATTTTAGCATGTATGCGGACGATATTAACCTCTGGATTAACCATGGGAGCAATGCGAGTACGGAGGAACGCCTGCAAGCAGCGACCGACATCATTGTCGATTACGCGGCTAAAAGGGGACTTTCGTGCTCCCCGCATAAATATGAGTTGTTCGTTTATAACCAAAAGTACCTCCGCTGCAAGAATAGCGGGGAGTTTCATATTCAGGTGGAGGGCAAACCGGTGCCAAAAGTAGATCAGATCAGGATTTTGGGGATGGTCATTCAATACCACGGTCATAACGGAGAGGTCCTGAAAAAATTACAAAGTTACGCGATGCAAACCTTCGGGCTCTTGAGGAGGGTCGCAACTAAAGGAAGAGGCCTCAAGGAGAGAAATTTACTAAAACTAATCCAGGCATACGTAATAAGCAGAATCAGTTACGCCACGCCCTACCTGGACATCAAGGCCGGCGAAAAAGAGAAGTTAGACTGCCTGATTCGAAGATGCGTTAAGAAGGCGCTAGGACTGCCCATGGGTACCTCGAGCGAACTACTGCTCGAACTCGGGGTGCATAACACGTGGGCAGAATTGGCGGAGGCAGTGCAAGTCTCCCAATTAGAGAGACTAAGCACGACCGAGACGGGCAGGGTAATCCTTGCAAAAGTAGGCCTCAACCCAGACAGGGGAGTTCAAAAAAAAGTCACAATTAATAGTGAAATCAGGAATGCCTTGGTAGTCCCCCCCTTCCCTAGGAATATGCATCCAGAATTTAATGTCGAAAGAAGGGCCAAGCGAGCTGAAGCTCTACAGCGACGGTTCAAGAACATGGGAGCAAAGGAAGTAGTCTACGTTGATGCGGCAAGTGGCAGTACAGGTGCGGCGGTAGCTTCGGTAGTCGATGGCGGAGGGGCAGCGGTATCCGCGGCAGCCATCAGAGGTCGCAACATAGAGACTGCGGAGGAAGTTGCGATAGCGCTAGCTTGCGTAGGAACAGAAGCCACGTTCATAATTAGCGACAGCAAAACTGCCATTCAAAATTTTGGGAAGGGGAGCATATCGCCGGAGGCGGCCGAAATCCTCACCCAAAGAACAATAAATAGGAAAATTCAGTTAATTTGGACACCCACTCACGCTGCCGTCCCTGGTAACGAGGCGGCTCACGAGCTAGCCCGAGCTCTCTACTTCCGGGTAGCCGTCGAGCACCCCGAACACTGGGCATACGACGAGCGTCTGCAAAATTACGGGGAAATCATCGACCATTATAAATTGGGACGTAGACTGGTACCCCCGCCAGATGTTAGACTAAATAATAGAGAAGCTGTCGCGTGGAGGCGGCTACAAACTAATACGTTCATGAACCCGGTCTGGGCGTTTCACGCGCTACCAGACTTTAGGGACAATGATCTCTGCAAACACTGTGGGGCGAGAGGGACCCTCGACCACATAATTTGGGAGTGCCCACAATCTCCAGGAATAGGGCGAAATATTACAAGTAGAGAAGCCTGGGATACCCTGCTGCGAAGCGCGGACCCTGCGATCCAGCACCGCACCGTCCATCTGGCGGAAGAGGCCGCAAGAAGCCAAGGGCTACCTGCCAGCCTCTAATCCGCGGGCGCACGACTCCCCGTTTCCGATGGAATTAAAAGTTGTATAACCAACCAACAAACGCATATATGATGCTGACTCCGACGGCCGTTAGATCCAGGTGTTCGCGTGGCGCTTTTCATTTGTCTCTTCCTCGAATGCTGCACCACACCGGATATAGAAGCAGACGCGCTTGGGGAGGTGGCTGCTCCTGGCCCTACCAGGCTGGAACTGGTAGGTCACCGTTGCTTGCTTCGGGAGCTAGCCTGCCACCACTGTCGTATCTGTTGTAGGCCGTCATTGCACCCGCCACCACTTTGGTGGTGGACGACGGCTGTTGCGACGCGCGTCTTTTTCTTTTTTTATTGCGAAAGCAATACCACTCTAGGTTTTGAGCCTTCAGCGTAGCGTGGCGGTAGACCCGTACGTCTTACCCAGGTGACACTGTGACGTCACACCCCATGTGACACTAGGATGTGGGCTGGCAGGAGCTGCCAACTTTGTCTCTCGTTTCACATGGGACAGTTATGTCAGAATCAGCCTGCTAGGATCCTGGCATTCACGTTAAACCTATAGGCCACTAATACCCCTGTTACACGGGCGTTTTCAACGGCAGTTCAGTTGGCGGTCAGTTGAACTGAACGGCAGTTAGCGATATTACATGGCAGCGCCAACTGCAGTTGAAATCTCAACTGCGGTTCAGTTCATCTGAGGTCGGCGGTCCCAGTTGAACCAGTCAACTGACAAGGTGGCTGTCAGCGGACGCGCCGCATCGACCGAGTCGGCGGCATTTCCAACCGATGTGCGTTCTAAAATCACATGAAAGGTTGCTGCCTTAGCTAACGCAAGTCCCAGCCTGCAACTTTAAATACTCAAACGAGTGTCAAAACACAAGCGCGCGAAGCGGCATCAAAAAACGACGATTAAGCAGCGAAGCCAGACGCACCTTAAATGGATTGACTTGGCTTTGTGTCGAGTTCATTTGTTCCATATTCGAAAACGAAAACGCGTGCCAAATGTGCAATTTAATAATATAAAGTGTGCAAATGTTGTACAAAGTAATTTATATATGAAAAATAAAGCACTTTCTTTAGTAAGAATTGCTTGCATGTGCAGGATCACGTGATTCTGGGGGTCAACTGAGGTTCGCGATATGTTCCGTGTAACTACAGTCGACTACCGTTCAGTTCAACGTCAGTTGAAACGCTGAACTGTGATTTAACTGAACGGCAGTTGAAATTGCCCGTGTAACACGGGTATAAGGCACGTTCATACGGCTTGGTTAAAGCGGGGCTTATATGTGGGCTGAGGAAGAAGAAAAAGAGAAGAAGAAGAACGCTCGGTCAACCGCAGCTAATGCTTTCGCTCAATATTTGGTTCAGCAGCGTTGAACCCTTGTAATTTTTTCTTTCTGTCTTATCTGTTTTTTCTTCTGGTTTGGTTTGTGGGGTTTAACGTCCCAAAGCGACTTAGGCTATGAGAGACGCCGTAGTGGAGGGCTCCGGAAATTTTGACCACCTGGGGTTCTTTAACGTTCACTGACATCGCACCGCACACGGGCGCCTTGCTCTTCACCTCAATCGGGAAGCGGCCGCCGAGGGCAGGATTCGATCCCGCATCCTTGGATTTTCTCTTCTGTCCGCACGAGGTCTGTCCGCCCGAGGCAGCGGAGATGGCTCAGCTACAGAGCCAGTAGCAGGCCAGTGCATTTTATTTTCTTTCTTCCTACAGTAGCAACAACAACAACAGACACAATACAACAGGCATGACGGCATTTAAAATTGGTGTACAGGAAAGAAGCACCGCCGGGATGGTGCAGTGGTAAGACGCCCGACTACTGTCCGGAGTTCCCGGGTTCACGGCGGCTGCGTTTCGATGGAGGCGAAACGAAGTGGCGTCCGTGTGCTGTGAAACAACAACAACATGTCAGCGCGCGTTAAAGATCCCCAGGTGGTCGAAATTACTCCGTAGCCCTCCACTACGGCTCCCCTTTATCTCTTTCCACTTTCACTCCCACCCTCATCCCTTCCCTTACGGTGCGGTTCAGGTGTCCACAGAGCAAGTGTGACAGATATTGCGCCTTTTCCTTCCTGTGAACCAATTATTATTATTAATTATTACAGGAAAGAAAAGGTGCAGTATCTCCTCCGCAGGCGCCTTAACTGAGCCGTACAAAAAAGGAGGACGGTGGGAGAGAGGTGCCGTAGTGGGGAGCTTCGGACCAACGCGCAACAGACGCTTTCGTTTCCTCGCACTTTAGTGGTCCGAAGTGCCCCCTGGAAGTTTTTAACTATCTTCCTCACGGTAGAGACGGGGAAAGAAGAGGTGGGGATATCACAATATCGCAGAATTCCGCGGAATTTCGCAAAGAAGTGTGATAATTTTCGTGGCCGGAAGGACAAGGTCATAGCCGCGAGTGTCAGACAATAAATGATTTCGCCTTATATGTTATATCCGTCCGTCCGTCCGTCCGTCCGTCCGTCCGTCCATCCATCCATCCATCCATCCATCCGTCCGTCCGTCCGTCCGTACATACATACATACATACATACATACATACATACATACATACATACATACATACATACATACATACATACATACATACATACATACATACATACATACATACATACATACATACATACATACATACATACATACATACATACATACATACATACATACGTACGTACGTACGTACGTACGTTCGTACATTACATACATACATTACATACATTCATCCATCCACATACGCACCCACCAAATCAATCAATCAATCAATCAATCAATCAATCAATCAATCAATCAATCAATCAATCAATCAATCAATCAATCTGCACAGCGCTCGGTATGCACAGCGCCCTGTTTGAAAGAAAGGCACTAGCCGCGCGTGCACTGCGTCCATGTCGATGAGAAAAAACAACGCGCACTCGCAGCACAAGAAAATGACGGCAGCTTGTCCGACTCGGGATCCAAGGGCCCAGTGTAAGAATGATAATTTTGGTTGCATACATCAGTTTTACGCTTCATCATCCGACTTTAGTTTTCAGAATGAGGGCTTGCTGCGGCCTAAGTTTGTGTGGCTTGACCAAGGGCCCATACATTCACCGCTTTCTCTCAGAGTAAACTGGCAATACTGTCCATAACTATTACTTGAGCGTTTACAGAGCGGCCCAATGTGTGTGCACAATGCAGCGATCGAGTACACGGTATCTCAGAGAAGGACACTGGTGTCCTTCGTGTGGGTCTCTGCTTGGGGCTTGCTGTGCAGCGTGGCCCCGTGGTACGGCTACCTGACGCAGAGCTGGCGATCCCTGCTGTACGCGGCCGTCATTGCCGATGCTCTCCTGCTCCTCTGCTTAGTGTGAGTACCCTGGTGGCATCAGGAAACGTATTAGGCGACGCTATTCCGACGACAAAATATAGACCTTCAAAAAGTTGTTGAAGGGCTCTGCCATATTGGGGACTGGTTCGTGCTAGTAGCACAGGAAAAGGCTGTTGATTTTTTTTTTATCCGACGCCCACTTCATCGTCCCATTCAAACCCGCTTCTCCGAGAGCCTTGCTATAGGTGTTGCGACTTGACTTTTCAAAAGACCAGTCTTAGTGGCTCACTGGTTACGACGCTGGACTACTGAACCCAAGGACGCGGCACTAAATAGTATATCCCGGCAGCGGCAGCCACTTTTCGATGGATTCGAAAAGCAAGGCGCCCGTGTACTGTGCGACGTTAGTGCACATTAATGAACTGCAGTTGGTTGAAATTGCTGGAGCCTTTTACTACGGCGTCTTTCATAGCCTGAGTCGTTACAAACCGAACCAAATCAAGATTCATACGTCGTATTAGTGGGTAGCCTTGGAACTGGCTGCTTCCCAGCCCTTTGAATCAGTTCATTGTTTTCATGTCTCACGAGAGCACGAAAGGACTCTTCTGGTTTAGTCTAGCTGAACTGATCGTAGCAACCAATACACCTCAGTAGTTCCGCCAATTAAATTTTTCTAAGAGCTCGTATTAAAGAGGAATTTGTAGTCTACCCCATGTTACCTTCCACGCTGTATGTGTGTGAGGAATGACAGATCAACCTAGCGATCCCGACGACAACCAATAAAACAGATGTTTGGTTTGTAGGGCTTAACATTCCAGAGCGACTCTGGCTAAGAGAGGCGCCCTAGTGGAGGCCTCCATACATATTATACATACATAATAATTACAATACTGCTTATCACTGAGGGGTTTCGGCAGAGTGGGAACCACCATAAAAATATCCAGGAAGAGGAAAATGAACCAAACATGACCATAAGTGACCATACTGTGCTGCAAGACCAGATAATAAAGCAACAGTCACGACAACAGAACCAAAACAATCGTACAATGCAGTAATCATCCAGCATCACCTTGAAAAGAAACATATATCAATATTATAATCGCAGCAACAAATTTTTCAAACTTGTTCAGGAATTCAACAGATTCATCAAGATGGTTCCAGTTTACCGTAGCACGCGGAAAGAATGAATATTTGTATACGTCATTCTTGCAATGAATGGAAAGTAAGGTAACGTTGGCCTTATTTTCAGTGGGGTAACTCGAGGGAAACGAAATATACTTGGAAGTGCTGCTCTATATATGGCCATAGTTGGAACATGAAACTCAGACGTGATATTCTGTTCCTTCGGTGGATACAAGGCCAACTCTTTCAACCAGGTTAGAAAGAGGCGTTACGCCATATTGATTGAAAAATTTTACTGCCTTGCTTTGTATACTTTTTAGTTTATCAGCATTGATTGCATTAAACGGATCCTAAATTTTATTGGCACATCGAATAATCGGAGGTATAAAAAATTTATGCGACAATCTTTCTGCTGCAGGAGGTGTGTCGAATAGTACGTTTTAGAGACTGTAGTTTACCGATTGCACTATTTGTAATAAATGAGATATGGTAGGGCCAGTGCAGATTAATGGAAAAATAAAATCTCAGATACTTGTGGTCGGTGCCAAGAATAACAGTTGCTTTTATAGGCACCGACATGACGATGCTTTTTTGTAGTTCACCGATATCTGCCATGTGCGAAACCAGTCAAATAGCCTCTCTAGTTCGTTGGTAAGTTCTACCTGGTCATCCTTGGAGTTAGTAACCCTGTATAAGATATAATCGTCCACAAGAGCCTAATTTTGCATTTTCGTCCATCATGAGTAGTAAAAAGAGCAGGGGGCCTAGTACTGAGCCCTGTGGAACACAGGACTAAATGATAATATTTGGAATTGAACTTCGTTTAAGACCACACACTGATTTACAGGTGAAATGTATGTCTGTATCGAATCACAAATAAGTTTAATTTTTTTTATCAGAGTGCGATATTTTATGGAACGCTTTGACAAAGTCGAGGAATATCGCATCAGTTTCACTACAATTATTAATAGCTGAAGCGAAAACATGAACAATTTCTACTAACTGTACTATGGTAGAGAAACCATGCCTAAAGCAGTGTTGTGCGGACCATATAGTGCATGGTTGCTTGTGCCCTTCGTCTGGTGTACATTTTGGCGGCCCAATTACGTCGCTCTTCTTTGCGGGCCAAACCAGTAAAGAGACAGTGAAATGATTGTTCGTTTCGTTCTTGTAAGCAGTGCATATACGAAATGCCGAGACGGCTGGTACACGGGCTATGGTGCGAGCTCACTGGCTATCGAGTAGCAGTGCGATTTCCTGTTCATCACACAGGCCTGCTGCCCCGTACATCGGCCGCTTTGCCCTTCTTGCATCTTTAGAAGGAGTAAGAGTTTCAGCTAGGCAGACACTTTCACTGCTTGTCACGAAGCTTTCTTGCTGGCGAATTTCATATGGCATCGAAAAATCTTTCACCTCTCCAAAGTGCCTTCCACGCCCGCTTCCTGTCAACGAGACTCAAAGCGACCGTAGATTTCAAAGGACGTTGCCCCTTTTTCCACACGGACTAAATGAGCGGTTAATGATGTTGCAAGGGGTTCTTGACAGTGCACAGTCAACGCGCTAGGCCTAGCGGCCTGCGCTGTCCGTTTCTTCAGTTACTCCGTCGTTATCCCTGTTTCGTACTCAGATATGATTATTCTAAGCGCTATCAATATTTTACCCCACAGACTGTTATTTGCTTTGTTTCACCGTAATACCTGACCAGACGAATTGTTATTCTGCCATAGACTTCACAGCCCAGTTGCGAAGATGTGCTGAAGAAAACCGTCTATAGAAAATTCCAATATAACATACGATTACACGCATTTGTTGGTCGCAGATGGATTCCCGAGTCGTCAAGTTGGCTACTTTCAGTTGGCCGCACTTCCGAGGCTGTCCATCACCTACAACGTTTAGCCTTAAGGAACGGTAGAAGCGTCTCGAAAGAAGAAATGCTGGAGCTATTGCTTGTGAGTGTGTCACACATGTACTCGTAAGCTTGGCAGGGAAACAATGAAGATTGTTCAATTTAAGCTCTGATCGTAGGAATTCGAAATGCATTAACAAAGTATCTAAGTGCACTGACTTGTAAGGAGCTTTTAACAATGCCCAAACTCTTAAAGTTCTTGCTTTATCTGTCCTGCATCTTATTCTTATCCATTGCTATAAAAATACCTGTACTATGTGCGGAAATCGTGTGGCTATTTACGAAACTTGTGTAACACAGTGTGCCAGAAAATATGTTCTTCATTGATTCTACTTGTTCGCTTGTACCAGGCCGGCAAATTAGCTACGATGTGCAGATTTGAAGAGACCACTGGCGCAAATTTACAACGTAGGCTCACTTTCGCAGGGTGGAGACAAGATGTCCAATGCAGAGCTCCTAAGCTACTGCGAAAGCACGACAGCCATGCTCAAGCGCCCTCGGCTCCGCAGGATGACGCTGTTAATCTATGCTACGTGGTACGAGCCTCGGTTTGAATTCTGCTCACTTGTTGCGGATAAGTTTGGGCTAAGCTTCTAAGGTGAAATCCTCAATGAAACAAAAAACGAATTTCCGGTCATAACCGCTCCAACATCACGATACGTGCGGTATAGTTTGTTTGAGGGGCTGTGCAGATTTCCCCGAAACACAACTGATAATTAAGCTAGACCATTAGCTGCGCCATAACAGATCATACCGACGTGCTCCGAATACGTGCAATATACTTTCACCTAGCTGGAAATTACAACAACGGTGCCTGTCAAATAAATCTCCATCTTGTTTGTCTTATGCATGAATGTTTTTTTTTTTTTTATTATTTCCACAAGCCTTAGCAGTAATGCGTGTTGTTACAGCGTAAAGTAAGTCTGGTATGGTTGGATACTACCCGGTGTACTACGATTATTCTTTCGCACCTCATTTTCTATGAAATTCGCTAACTCTAATACTTTAATTTATAATTCATGGAAGACGAGAAAGCTTAAATTGGAGCTTTCCGGGCATCTACAAGAAGCTCCAAATAATTTTCAGACGAGAACTTCAACAAGCCTGAAAAACAACCTGAGAGGACGCAAATAATGCATGCTGAAAATAAGCATTTTCGTCAAGAGCGCACGGTGAAAATTCCGTACCTTCCAGCTGTCATGGCTGCAGTATATGAGCACAAACATAAATTATATTAAAATGCTCAAATAGGTTAAGAATTTGTGAAGAAACGAATAATCGGACGCCTCGCTCTCCTTGTAGAAAGATCTTAAGATGTACATATATTATAGAAAGGAACACGTTGAAACAGTGTGACCTGATAAATCGCTCAGCAGAAAACGGGTCTTCAGAAGTTAGTTCAGCAGCAGACATTTCTTTTCGAGCTGAAATGTGTGAGCTAATTCAATGAATCAAAGAATTCATGCAAGGCTTTTCAGAAACAGTGCAGTAGGCATTTCACGATGAAGGACAGGACTTAAAAATTGTACATCAAAATAAAAAACCTACGAACGCATTTTACACTAGCGGAGCTGTCGGACGTCAACATTTACCTTTCGCCCTCATTGCAGTGGCCGTGACCTTGTATTCTTGTGATTCATAGAGCACTTAAAGCTGGACACATACCTATCGGCCAAACTGGGCGAAGTTTCATTATTAACGTAACTATGACGCCATTCGCTTTATTACTTTTTATTTCTCTCTCAACGCCGCTACATCAGACGCTCATAGTTGGCTGGTTACGAATGCACTTCGCAAAAGAAAATAAACTTGCGCAATAAGTAGAAGAAAGAGGCGTGACGGCAGGACAGAGCGCTTTTTTTCTTTTTATTTCCTTTTAATAATATGAACCAACTCGCCCACAAGAAAGTACTTATTGAATGCACTTCATCTGATTGTTGTCAAATGTATTGAGTGTAGCTCCTCCATGGCTTCCATGAGGCCTAGTGGAATGTGGCAGATACCCGTTTCAAAACATATATGCATACGCGTGACATGAATAAAGGCACGGTATTTAACAAGTGAAATTAAAGAGTAAGCCATGTGTCCAGTGTGATCATGCATTCTCTGCAGTTTATTGAAGCGATTATTAGGCAAAGGTAGTTGTTGTTGTAACTATAGCTATACGTGAGGTTAGTCTTGCTGATTCTGCCAGCAGTTGCTTCACCGTAGTGACATTTGCATTTTAAGCAGGGTCCTCAAGTCAGGCACATCCCTGAGACCGACCTGACCTGCAATTACACTGGATAGTTAATAGTCACTCTTACGGTGACCGTCTGGAATCCAGGTTCGAGTCCTAGAGAGACATTAAAAACAGGCGTAAAAGCTACTTTCTCCATGACCAGCCTCTGTGCCGGTAGACAATGTACCGGTGCGAACTGTGAAGGGCTCCCGTCTTCTTGAGGGAAGCAAACAACGGCCGCCTTTCTGCGATGTACACTAGACTGCACCCAAGATAATGCTCTATATATCCGCGCACACTGAACACATGTGAAACACAGCAGGGATGATGCCAGGCCCGTATTATAGATCCACGCAGGGGTACGTAGGAGCAGGGCTCGTGTTAATGCGATGTAATAAAGTAGCTTGGGATCTTTTAAGGCGAAAGTCGTCAGCAAAAGTGTCACGCTTTTGTGGCGGCTCTGATTGGTCAAGACGGGATGACGTCATGAAGGTCTCGACCAATCGCAGAGCGTCACCACTAGAGGTGGGCAACCTCATGAGATTTCGACCTCATGAGGTCAACCTCAACCTCAAAATGACCTCAACCTCACGGAGTGAGGTGAGGTTGAGGTGAGGTCTGCAATACCTGAAATATTTTTGAGTGAGGTCAGCAAATGAGACCTCAACCTCATGCGTGAGTTTGAGGTTGAGTGAGGTCGTAACTTAGTGAGGTCGGCTTGTGAGGTCGAAATTATTGTTTCCCACAGCGATAAAATAGCCGGCAAAACACCTTTCATAATGCCTGTCGTGTGCACTCTTTTGGCTACCAACGCGCACGTAACTAATGGCGATTTCCACTGGTCGCTACGGAGCACGTTTTCTTGCTCCGGGACGACGATTTCGATTTCCACTGGTCGACCAAGATAGGTTGCGCGTATTCCGCTGGTCGTTTGGGGCAACTCGGGACGCTCCAGCTCGATCCGCCGACCGAAGTCGGATCTCGCCGGAAGTCCTAGTCGCTGACGCGGTCACTTCCGGATGCTGCTGGATTCTTTTGGCTGTTTTTGACCGTTTCAGCGACATCGGCAGAGGACGCTGGATGTCATCGTTTTTTGCGCGAATATGTCGAAGTGCGTCTATCGAAAAACGTCTACAGCGTTAAAAAAAAAAAATGAGAAAGCAAGTTGTTGAGGGCCGCACTCCTGCCTATTTATCAACCGCAAACATTTTGGCTCTGGGATGCGGCTACAACTTTCGAAACCGGCTCAGCTTTACTTCCGCCGCGCGCTCTACACGTTCCGCTGGTCGACCAAGGCTGATTCGCTCTGTAGCGCTTTAGGTCGACTCGGACGCCCAGCTCCGATCGACCAGTGGAAATCGCCATAACAGTTTGCGTCTGTGCGTTTGCGTTCGACACGAAAAAAAAGGACGGGGGGGGGGGGGGGGGGGAGGCGTAAAGTGCAGCGCGGCAAACGAGTGGGGTCGGACGGCTGCAGACTCGAAAGAAGGTGAAACAAGATCCCGCCACCATTCCGAGCGAGTTTGGGAAGTAAAGAAAGTCTGCGCAAACTCGAAGGGTTTCCAGACCTACGTGGGTGTGTCGGCTTCTCGGAAAAAAAAAAAGCTAGTCCGTCCTGTTCTTATGTGTTCCTCCTTCATCTAATGTCCCTTGTGTGTTAAAGAAGCGCTAGAAAAGATGAGTTCAAATGCTTTCCAACTCGCCCAAGTTTCCGCCTTATTAAGTAGAAAAGAGGGAAGCGCAAGATCCAGCAACCAAGGAATTGCTTGGTAAGGATGGCACGAGAGAGGAGGTTTCAGAGAGGCATATGGAAAGAACAAGGATGCAGAAGAGACGAGAGATAAATGGCTTGACGAGAAGTCACCCCACGAAGACTGTATTTTAGTAAATAAAATCTGCTTTTGCTATTGTATATGGTACGAGTTAAGACGAAAGAAAGCAATAGGACGGTTCGTAGTTGTATCAGTGCAATTAACTTTTTTATTATTATTATTATTATTATTATTATTATTATTATTATTATTAGTCACTAGACATTAAATTAACCCTTACATATATAAAAAGAGAAATTTAATGTGCCCTTCTCGAAGAATAATTGAATAACAGACATGTGACTGACGACTGCTTGCAGTCATTCCTTTCTCATACCCTACATGAGCTTGCGCCTTTTTCATTTACATGTTTGTTTATCGAGAGCCTCCCTTCCGTTTTTACAGCTTGCAGCTAGTGGCGGGCGCGCCTTTTGTTCGTAAGCTCGCTTCTGCTCTTTCGGTTCCGCAGCCGGTGTCCGATCTCAATTTGCGGACAAAGCGCGGACCCGGGAACCCCTCGGCATTTCTTGGAAAGTAAGCCACTGCACATACGCGCGCCTCTGGGAGTTTGTGAGTTTTAGGTATTTTTAAGTGCGTTTCTGTCAACGGGGCCGAGAGTTACAAGGACAGTGGCAGTGTGGGCGAGAGAGCGAGATGTGTCCGCGCGTGGTGCTCGAGCGTGTGAATGCGCGAGTGATCTGCGTCTCCTCTTCTCTTTAGTTTTTCAGTACGCTTGCACCACCCCTATTTTTCCTCACTTCTTATTCTCGTTATGTGTGGTCACTTACCAGTGCCCCCTCTCGCGTTTGTGCACCCGCGTTTACTCACAACCGGCCGTTTTTCTGCGGTACGGCCAATTGTCACCCTTCCCCCTTCCCCCCCTACCTCCCCCTCCGCCTACGAAAAAAAAAAAAGACAAAAAGAATCAGAACAGTCAATTCTCAGATTTTTCCTCTCGCAACATTCTTTTCCTTTCTTTTTCTTTTTTTGCTTCTTTAGATTTTGGTTGTGCGCTATACCTCCGACTGGCATATTCCTGTTGGTCTAAAGAAATATCAAGACAGGCCCTTCTCGCTTCTCGGAACACCGCGGCGGCTGCGTGGACTTCTGTCGCTTGTCGACCATGCAGCCATCCTATCGTTTCGCAGGAGGGACACGCTAGTCAGTGTTCAAACTCCGCTCTTCCTCCGTGTAGACGCGTTGCCACCCTGCTCACCACCCGCTAGTCTTCCTCTCTTGACGAATATTTTGCAGTCGAAGAAAAACGAAACAACTCCCGTAGCATGGGTTAAGTGTTCGCGCTTCCTTCTCCCAGTGGGCGTGGTTCTCTCGCCGCGACTAGAAGCTGGTGTCTCAGCCCCACGTTCTCATCGACACCAATCGTTCCTCGAACGTCTGCTTGGAAGTCGCCCCCAAACGGCGTCGGTGAACCACCCGAAATCATCAAAAAAAAAAAAAAAAAGGCAGCATCTAAACAACATGCTGTGTTCTTCGCCATTTACCGTGGCCGTCTTTTTCAAGCGAAGACACGCAGCCATGCCGTGGTCGGCGACTTGCTGTAATTTATGACGGAAGTTTCTGCCCTTTCCAGCTGAGGTCTGCCCTTCTTCTTCGAGGTCTATGGCATTGTTGCGTTCGGCGTCGAGGGTGCATGACATGGTTGCGGTTATGGCAGGTATGGTTATGGCAGATATAGCGCGCGCGCAGTTGTCGAATTGAAAAAAGACATCTAAGGCCATTTCCGTCACAATAGCCACGCAAAAGAAACGAAAAGCACTGTAAACTTGGAATGCATTCACTGCGACAAGAAACTGTGCGGACAAGGAAACCAGCTTTTGAGCTTCTCTCGGCATCTCACGGTAATGTGCGCGTTATCCCTAATCCAACGTATTATTTCTTTAACTTACATCAATGATAAAAGGAATGTTTTGGGGCTGAAAATTCACCGTTAGTTATTATAACTAGAAGGGAGGGTAATCTTTCCAACAATTTGTCACGGCGTTTGTTCTCTACAGCACAACCCACTCGTCAGGATTATCGAAAATAGCGCAATGTCAAAAGTCAAGCACGCTTTACCTTTTCGTAACTAAGCGTCTCTGCATATGGCAACATTTTGTTCTGTCCGCCTCTTGTGATAAGTCCCACGTCAGAAGTCCATTTGATAAAAGAATGTTATGGTACTACAACTTCCATATATACGTAAGTGGTCGATCTACTTTTTTTTTTTTTTTTTGTAACAGAGACGTAACACTGAAGAAACATTAGATTGCTTGTGATTTTGTCCTCCGATTCGATTTCAAATCGCAGGACAATGTCTTCACCAAGAAATTATGACTTGCTTGTCATGAGGAAACACTATTTGACGGTCATAGATATGTGCGACGTTTCACTGCTGACCTTCGGGGGTTCGCATCCAGCAGCGCCAAGGACACACAAGCATTACAGCGGGAATTAGGTCAAAAGTCACCATATCAAAACAAATAAAAATAAAATTTGAAGAGTTGAAACTGACTATAATTATACTGCCGTTATTAGGTCAGCCTGCTATGAATCAGTAGCCCCGCTGGCAAATGTTCATTTCAATTTTTTTACTTTACAAGTAAGCCTCATCATATTCAATGTTGTTTAAAATTTATGTCGTCATTCTGGCGTGTCACCGCACAGGACTTGTGCCATGACGTTTTATAGTTAGTGTTCTCAAGTGAAAAACCTTTTCTTTTTTTTTTCTTTTTTTGAGGTCGAGCGACCGACCTCAAACTCACAGTTTGAGTTTGAGGTGAGGTTGAGTGAGGTCGGTGGTGGCATCAGAAAAATTGAGGTGAGGTCACCTGGTCAAACCTCAACCTCAAAGCGTGAGGTTGAGGTTGAGTGAGGTCAGGAAATTTTTATTGAGGTTGAGGTGAGGTTGCACTTTTTGAGGTCAAATGCCCACCTCTGCGTATTAACTAATTGTCATTGTCATCGCTACTGCCACTATTGGCACTAACGGCAGCGTCATTTTTATCCTTACTATTATTATAACTAACTGCATAGTCACTGTCATCGCTGCTATCATTATCATGCTAAACAAGGAGGGTTGCGATCGGATTCTCACTAGCCTAGCGTGGAGTAGTCGTTAGCGTACTCGGCTGAGGATCGAAGGAGAGTGGTTCATTTCCCGGTGTCAGTTGGACATCTCTTGAACATTTTCGCGGCCCATGTGTCAATAAAGGCTATCGCCCTTAATACTATATATATACACAGAGGCGAAGTACAAACACAGGAAGATCATTAGCCAATGCTGCGATATTTCCAAAACAGAAGATACAATACAGCGTAAGCACTAATATACGGGTATCTAATTATGATTGCCGAAATAGAGGTATAAAGAATATCGGAGTACATTTGTTTATTCAAACAACGACAAATTACAAGAAAATCTATTCAGAGTTTCATAATCAACGGAATTCTTTTCACGCAACATTGCTGCATTTCATGATTGCTTGCAAGGAGATATTTTTTTTAAATAACGTTGTTTATTGCCTCAGGGCATAATGGAATATGTAAAAAAATTTAAAGGGGTATTAAATGAAAGGAAAAAGGTTGGCTGTTCTAATAAAGTTCAATAGAGAGCGATGAAAGATCGTCCGTTCGACACTGCCGAACCTGGATATCGAGCTTAGCCAATGAAATACCAGTGCTTCATCTGTCGGACGTATACGCGAATCAATCGGTGGCGCTATCTGATGGCACAATTTCGTGGCAATTTTCATTTTCTGTGTTGCGACCACATGGTGCGCACACTGCCTCAACGATGAGGCAAACACCTGTTATAACGGTAATGTCAAGCGTCGATTGCGGCATCACCCCAAACCCGCTAAACTTGCGCAGTATAAAAAAAAAAAAAAAAGACAGTGTTGCCAAGTTAGTGGCTTTCGCGCCATATTTAACAAGTTTTTACGCTATATAGGAGGAGGAGGAAGATGAGGAGGAAATGCAGGGAGGTTAACCGGTAAAGGAACTGGTTTGCTACCCTGCACTGGGGAAGAGGGGTAGGTGGGTATGCGGGCAAAAATGTATTGCGGGATTTTTAGCGGCGTTTAGATATGTGTTTTTTGGTGGTGTTATAATTTTTGTTTAGAATATTGAACGTTCTTTAATATTATATTAATTTCTGCAAGAATATGCCGCTGTGAACGCACCAGGTCACTAAAATGTCAAGGTGGCAAGTATTCGAGCACGCCCAATAGCCCAATAGGCCTTGAACTGTATTTGTTTTTTACGCAAGCTTGCCATAGGGGATATTATAGAAACCCGTGTAAATTATTGTCCGTAAGGAACAGGAGAAAGCTCTTGCTCTTATTGTTGTCGGTGAGCCATTTGGAAAAGTCCTCTTCCCTTGTTGCGGTTAGTCCCACTTCCTGCAGAATCTTTATCATTGATGCCCTTGTCCCTGCACAAGTCCACAGCAGGTGGCGAACATCCATTTCTGCACCTGGTGTGGAACACTTCGGGCATGTGGTGGGTCCGATGTCTGCTTGAGATTCCCATCGGTATGTTACCGACAAGGTAAGGGCCGCCCCAGCTCTTATCCTTCTAAGGGAAACCTCCTCCAATCTCGTTAAGTTATGAGGGAGGGGGAAAGTAGACGGGGGAATGAGAGCACATGCACTTTTCCTTAAAGAGGATAGATGCTAAGATGGGAATAGCGGAGCGGGAATCAAAATGAAGCCTGTTTGGGGGTGCATTAGTGTTTGGAACTTCGTGTGTGAGGTGGTCAACTTTTTTCTGCTCAGCGTTTTGAGAATCGTCTTGTGTACAGTGTATCTGGATGTGTATCTTTGTTTTTTTTTTTTTTTTATTGAGTGCTTGGTTTTCCTGGGTTACACATAGTGTCTTTGTCACTT